>NW_024081780.1:204047-553438 GCF_003009895.1 Hyaena hyaena | reverse complement strand
GTATGGGCGCGAGTGCAAGTACGGAGCTCCTTACTTCTCCGCCATCTTGCCCTCTCTCCGCATGTGTATTTTTTAAATCCCGCTTTTGTTTTTATAATTTGCAGCTGCAGGGAGCCCCCGGCACCGTTTTTAAAGAGGATTAAGGTACTGCATCCCGAAGCCTCCATTTCTAGTCAGCAAAATCCACTGTAGCTACGGAATTAAAATTAAATATCATTACATGTTTCCCAAGAAGTTTAGGAGAATACGGAGATTAAGAATACAGAAAGATTAGAAGTGGTGGGAATGTAACCTGTTGGCGAGGGGGGGACGCCAAGGGCAAATCCTGTCCGGTTCTCTGTGACTCGAAGCAGTACTGTGGGTCCCCCAGAAGCTGAAAAACTATGGGGGGAGGTGCGCGGAGGATGACCGGTCTGTCAGGGGCTAGTCCTCTGTCAGCTCGTGTTCATTTTCAGGACATCGTTGTTAGTCCTGTGTTATGAGAAAAACTGAACCAGAAAGCACCTTAAGTGCAGGTGAAGCGAGGTGAAGAATTAAAAAGCAAAAAACAAAAAAACCCCTCAAGTTGTATTCATGTGTTAGCTCAGGCTGACAAAATAAAAAACATACCACAGACTAGGGGGCTTAAGGAACAGAACTTATTTGTCACTGGAGACTAGAAATCCAAGACCAAGGTGCCAGCAGAGTTGGTGTCTGGTGAGCACTGTCCCCTTGGGTCTGTGGAGGGTCTTACCCAGGTGCATGCTAGTGGAAGCCGTGGGGGAGGGCAGAGGGAGGGGGAGAGGAAGCCCCAGTTTCCCTTATAAAGGCCACTAATTCTATCACGAGGCCCTACCTTCAAGACCTTACCTGAACCCAATTGTCTCCCAAAGGCCTCCTCTCCAAATACACTGGGGGTAAGGACTTCAGCATATGGATTTGGGGGAGGGGGAGGTACACAATTCAGCCCACAGCAGCTTCTTTTTTTAGTTTCATGGTAAGACTAGAAGGGAAAGTTTTAGTTCCAAGGAATGAATAGAGAGGCAGGAATTCTTTTCAGCTGGTTTGGAGAAGATGGTTGAACCCAAAACCAATGAACCAAGTGCAGGCTGAAGAAAGAGCATATTCCACCAACAGAAAATGTCCCAGCACAGAAGCAGTGAAGCATGGGGGGAAGGAGGCTGGATTCTGGAGCTGCCTTACCTTGGTTTGAGGCTCTCTGCTGCCCATTACCAACCAGGTTAGTGAGAATCACTTCTAGCCTAGGTTAATGGGAATGATGATAGTACTTAATGCCAAGTATTGCCAGATGGTTAAATGGTTGATGGAAAATGCCATACAAAGGATACAGAGGGTTTTTATAGCAAACATGAGTGTGGGGGCCCATGGGGGGAAACTGAGTAAGCTAGGAGCTGGGGAGTCTGGCTGTTGAGGCTGGACTTGATAGGGTACAGACTTTGCATTCAATTTGTTGAGATTTGATGTTTCGATCAATCTACATGAAGAAAATCTGGCCTCACACTGATATATAGTTGAAAAAAGAGAAGTATGTAAAGCAACTTTCAGATTCATTGTGGATATCATTCTTTGACACTAAACCACAACTTGGCAAGTTATTCTTTCGTAAAGGTCATTTGCAGTGTGGAATCTGAAGCCATATTAATGAACTTTTCTTACCATATCACATTCAAATCTGTCAGTCAATCTTACACTTTGGATTTTTAAACATAACATTATGTTTCAATGATTTGGAAAATACTGGTTCACGGAGTTACATAGATCTTTTAAATATCTACACATTTCATTATATACTGTAAAAAATTGTACTCAATATCACCACCGATCTAAACAGAAAAATCTTTCAAAATTGGGAAGTGGATTTACGTTTTCTGAAACCTACTCTTTGCTTGAAAGCACGCGGTCTTATTGGCAACAAACACCGTCAATGGTTTTCATTGAAGCGACAGACTCCCTTTGTTCATGATTCAGCAAATGTCTGCCAAGTCTGAGTAACTCTCTTTTATCTCCCCATTGTTGTCACACGTCAAAATGATGTTCCATGGGGCGGCTAGTGCAGTCCCCAACTCAAATCTTTAAGCAAGTGCTTTTCCTTGAGACAATACGGCGCTCCCACACATAACAAGTGTTCCTGTCTGCTTCCCATTCATTGCACGTGATGTTGAAAAGTTGCACTCAGGACCGAGATGTAATCAAATCAATCATTTATACTCATCAGGGACATTTTATTTATTTATTTAAAAAAATTTTTTAATGTTTTATTTATTTTTGAGAGAGATAGAGAGACAGCATGAGCAGAGGAGGGTCAGAGAGAGACACAGAATCAGAAGCAGGTTCCAGGCTCTGAGTTAGCTGTCAGCACAGAGCCCGACACGGGGTTCGAACCCACAAACTGAGAGATTGTGACCTGAGCCGAAGTCGGACACTTAACTGAATGAGCCCCACAGGTGCCCCAGGGATATTTTAAAATAAACAAAAAAAAAAAGTTTTAAACCCCTTAGTACCTATGTGGAAGTGAAGAATACAGTGACCCCTGGTAGGGTTTGGTGCCATGAAGTTGTTTTGTGCTGAGGCAGCAGCAGTTTTGGTACTGGCATCATCTGTTCCAAGTTCAATGGTGCTGTTAGGGATCTAGTTTTGACCTTACAGACTCTGTGAGAACAGCCGCATTGAGGGATTCATGCTGAGCCCCTCTAGGAGGTGGAGTGCGGGCTCCCAGAAGATGCTTCTGCTCCAACAGAGAAGCAGGAAAGCCTCTAACTGAGGAAGAGGCCCAATGCTGAAGGAGCTTGATGGCAGAGGCAAGATTGCAGACTCGTGTTTTACTGAAAGAATTCAAACTCATGAAAGTGAAAGGCAAAACCAGAAGTATTAGACTGTATACAAGTCAGAAATGAAACTAAAGCCTAACAAAGCACACCTTTTTTTTTTTTCATTTCAGAGAGAGAGAGAAAGAGAGAGAGAGAGAGTGCATGCGCAAGTGGGGGTGAGGGGCAGAGAGAGACATAATCTTAAGCAGGGTCCATGCCCAGTGCGGAACCCAATTTAGAGGTCGATCCCACGAACCTGGGATCACAATCTGAGCTGAAATCAAGAGTCCCACGCTCGACCAACTGAGCCACCCAGGAGCCCCATTACAAAGCACAGCTCTTGACAAATCCACTTAGAAAAGAGAGGTGTGACAATATTAGCAGGAGGCAGAGAAAGATTATTATGAAGTATCTCTATACTACTGCTAGAAATGTAATTTTTGGCATTTTTTTTACAGTAACCAATTCACATAAAGTTTTGGCTTAAGATCTCAATGCCCATTATCCACATGCTTTTAACTTTTTCCTGGTTTGGTTAAAGGCGAGAGTGACTCTTGCTTCCTTTGGCTAATTGGCATTGGTATGGTTGTTGTACTTGAGTTCAGTGTTATTGACACGTTCCCTTTTTAATTATCTGTATCAGAGTGGTAAAATGCCAAGAATGCCTTTGGTGAATTTTCATGGAGAATGTCACATGTCTTTTGCTTGAGTGCCATCTGTGGCTGAGGCTTGTCTCTTGCTGAATTCCCAAGAACATTGTTGTGCATAGTGAAGAAGGATCTTCTGCTTCTTAAGAAGTGGGGATGGAAGGTCCTTGTGAATTTGGAAATCCTTCACCAACAGTCTCCATCGGGCAGCTGGCACAAACAGATGATATTCACTGTCCTTGTCTGCCAGATTGCCTAGTCATCATGAATAAAATTAAGTAGAGTTAGAACTGCATTTGTTTGAGAGAACATTGTTTGTGCTCAGATCCCTAGATTGCGTTCATGACCCTAAGCGTTGCTCGTGTGTAAGAGAAGAAACGATGCTGGCCTTTTGGGGTGGTTACTAAGGTCTGCTGCCTCTAATAGAGTATTTTGGTATATCTTCGCTTTTACAAGTTGCATTTTATAGAATATTTAAGTTATATGTAGTATGCCTTCTCTTTTCATTTCCTTCTTGACTTTTTCCATGTATCACCCCTCCCCCATGACATTCTCCTGCCCCCACCCCCATCTTGTGTCCTTTCTTTCCTTGAGGTGATGGCCTCTGTGTAGCTGGGAGAGGGAATGATGAAATAGCTCAATTCTGCTTGCTCTTGTCCTCTCAAGCTGTGGTACGTTTCATACGATCTGCTATCTACCTGTTTGCTTGCATGCTGAGCCACCTGTCATGGCTTCTCCACACTTGCAGGGTCTGTATCCATGGTGGTTAGTGGTCCTGATGCTTGGAGCAGGATCAGAGGACTATTGTATCTAGGACTAGAGGAGATTTAGGGCATCACCTAATCTACCCTTCCCCAGGTTTGCAAGAGAGGAAATTGAGGATCAGGTTGGTGAGGTGATTGGTACAAGTTCACAAAACAAATAGCAAACCCCGATGCCCTGCATGAAGGAATGAGGAACCACCATCTACTGTGTGGCTTCTGTGTTTCAGCTGCTGTGTGATTGTGCCCTCATGTCAGCATGGGAAGCACCCCCTACTTTTGTAAATAGCAAAATTGAGGCTCTGAAGACATCTTCCCGACCCTAAACCACAAAAACACCGGTTGGCTGGACTGTGAATTCTGCATCTGCTCTCCTATTTCCTAGATGTCCTGCTTTCAACAGGACCAAGTAGCAATGTGTCCCATTCATTTATGGGAGGTCTATTTTTTTTAATGTTTATTTATTTTAGAGAGACAGAGTATGAGCAAGGGAAGGGCAGAGAGAGAGGGAGACAGAATCTGAAGCAGGCTCTAGGCTGCTCCCCGATGTGGGGCTCCAACTCATGAACTGTGAGATCATGACCTGAGGTGACGTCAGATGCTTAAGTGACTGACCAACACCCCAAGAGATATTAAAATACTATTTAAAAAGTAGCAGAACTCTGTTCCTTTAAGACTTAGAAAACTGATCTGTAAAAATACGCTTTCTTGGAGACCTCATGCACAACCTGGAAGTTGATTAAAAGTATCTTTGGTACCACCCCACTTATCCGGGTTTGTGCTGTAGAAGAAAAATTTAAGTATAAAATTTATGCATCGGGATTTTAATCAAGTCAGAAACCTCCTTGGCTGCTCAACATGGGAGTTAAAAATCTGCATTTAAATTGTGGTTCTAAAATATAAATCCCAAGGACCCAAGAGGCCTGTCCCAGAGGAACAGTATACAGAGAGTATGAACTTTTTGCTTATCTTTGATTCTGCCAGCTCTCAGAAAGTTCAGGGATGAGCTGGAAGGAGGAACAGCTTTAGGAAATAACAAGAAAATGCCTAGGGATTTGGTATAGAACTTCATTTAATGATAAAATTTGTCCAGTTATTCATAAGGGCTGAATCGACATGATCTGACATGAATTATGGTGTGGGACTGCTAATAGGCAATTTATTCAACAGCTGTAGGAAGGATTATTGCTTTCTGTCAACAGTACCACATATTTGTTTTGTGGTGACGCCGAACAGCTGCTGGAGAAGGAGTAGGGTCCCTTAAGTGATGTGCACATGGGCTTTTCACTCAGGCTTTGCACGCAGGAGTGGAGCCTGGTGTGATTCTCATCCCAGAGTAGAGGAAACCTCAGTTTAGGAATAGCTTTCATTGTAAAGAAAAATCGTGGGGCATATATGCATGAGAGAGAGAGGAAAATTGCCTTGTTACCCCACCAATTTACCCCCAAGGTCCTGCCGAGTCTCAAACTTCTCCACTTGTGTACCATCTATACATCTGATCAGATTCATTTTTTAAAATTTTATTAGGGGGGGGAGGACAGGGGCAGAGAGAGAGAGAGAGAGAGAGAGAGAGAGAGAGAGACTCCCAAGCAGGTCTTATGCTAAGTGTGGAGCCTGATGCGGGGCCTCGATCTCATGAACCATGAAATAATGACCTGAGTCAAAATCAAGTTGGATGCTCAATTGACTGAGCCATGCAGGTGCCCCAGATTAGTTTTCTTAAAGTCACCTCTGAAGGCGTGTGGTTAGCGTGCACACATGTACTCACTCACCTGACATTGCCTGGCATTCCTCTACAACAGGGACCTCACCTACCTTTCCATCTTGATCTCCTCGTTCTTCTCTGGGTAACCGATGCTCATCCAAATCAAACAACTCTTTTCAAGTGTACCTTGTCTTCTTTGGCTTCTGCCATTGTCCGTACGGACTCCTCTCTCTTTGTCTTCCTCTCCTCCTCCTTCCTCTCCATTGGCACTGCCATAACCTTGAACGGACTCTTGCAAAAAACGAATCGTTCAATGATGGCTGTGAATTAAATATCTCACTTTGTGATTCAGTTTCCTCATTGGGATTGTGATTAAGATCAAAGGATATATGTGGAAATGCTTTGCCACTGTAATAAAAGCACGGATTTTGTTTTGATGCTTTTGATGGTGAGGGTGGTGGGTAAGAAGGCAATGAGAAGCCAAGGTTGGACCTTAGTTTTCAGCATGGACTAGGGTGGCCAAATGTTTCATTGGGAGTGCAGTCAGTAGGAGGCAGTGCTATCTTCCTCTCTTCTGTCATCCCCTCTGTTCAAAAGGGACATTCAAAGCTATTGGGAAATGTTGACACAACTTTTGGGGCTAGTCAGATCCCCCCAGAAGTGGGGGACTGATAACTAATCAGATGGGAAATGCTGATCTCCCCACTTCCTAGTTAATTGCCGTCATCACAGACGCCTGTGCTTTATTACCACTCTTTCCCAAACCTCATTTCATCTACTGCTTTGTGTCTTTTGTTCTTTTTTAAACACTTCACAGAGCTGCTACCACAGAAGCTTCTTTCCTGCGCTTATTCAGAACACTACAGATTTCACTTTGCAGGTGAATATAAAGATTTTATCTGGCAGCACAATAGGTCCTTTCAGTCCAGGGTTCACATTAGTTAGGTGTTTATTACACCTGCTAGGGATCGTAAGCAGCTCCTTGACTGGTCGGTTAAGTTTAATATTGGTCCCTCCCCGTCCTTGCTTTCATCTCCTGCAGGAACTAAGTCCTTGGAAGCTGACCTGGTTACTACGCCTTGATTAATTCCGCACTGCAGCCCTGCCTCGCTGTAATTGCGGCATGCCAAAGCAAAAATCTTAATGATTTACACCAAAATCAGATGCTGGAAAATTGCTTTCGACATTGCTGTTGAAGACGATTTCTCAGGGGCTCTGTTTGTGGTAAACATTACTTAAATGTATCAGAATGTGTGATCTGGGTTTAGGAACGTCAAGAAAGTGATGACTGGAAAAGTTGGCTGAACCGTTTACAGGGGATAGGGTAACACTTTTTGTTTTGCGTTGTTGCGTATGTGTGGTGTGTGTGGTGTGCTTACATATCTTCTAATGTATCAGGTTCAGTTTTAGGTTTTGCTTCACATAACATTAGAAACTGATATGAAAGTCTTGAACAATACAGACATTATTTCTTTCTTCTATGAAACGAGATAAATAGTAAGTAGCATAGGCCTGGTATATGGCCCCATGAAGTCCTCAGGGACTAAGGTTTCTTCTAGGACTGACCAGCCTCAGGTTGTGTGTTTCAGCCCCAGAGACAAAGATGGCTGCTAAGGCTTTGAGCTACACAAATGAGTATTGGTACAGGATGGAAGAAGAGGAGGGTGTGCCGCCTTCTGTTTACAGAGCCTTGCTGTAGTCCACGTGACACTTCAGATAACATTCCACTAGCCAAAACAGAACTCTACTGGATGCGCTTACCTTCTAGAAAGGATGGGAATGTAATCTCGTAGCGAGACAGCAAGGAGACCAGCCAAACTCAGAGTTCTGTTATGAAGGAAGAAGGGGGTGATGGAAGTTAGGAAACAACTAACAGTTTCTTTCACACCAGTCGCTATTTCCCATCATTACCTCAGTTCAACTTACCTCTTTAATCAACTTGTCTCCTGAACCCGTTTGCATCTCCCCACTTTTCCTTTGCTCCTGTGGTGTTTTCTCCACTTGGAAGGTATGTCCCGTGCTGCCTCCAGGTGTGGCAATCACTTTTCCATGAATCTTTCCCTGTGTGCTCCCCTGAAAGAAAGCTCTGCCATCTTGAGATTCCTACAACCTTGTTTTCTTAACCATTTAAATAGTATTCACCACAGCTTACCCTCTGTGACAATCATTTGTATACCCTTATTATATGTTTTTTATTGGTAGATGGTTATCACAGTCTATACACTAGACTCCACAGATCTGAGGGTCTATTTTAGGCGTGATTGCATCCTCCAATCTGTAAAACTTTGCTTAGATCAGAGTCACTCTGATCTAACAAATTTGATCTAACAAATTTTTGTTGTAATTTTTGCTGTTTTGTTTTGCTGAATGATTCCCACATGCCAGGATCCTGTGACAGGAGGGATTGGAATGGCTTTGAGGGGAGGCAGGCCAAGACGCAATTGCAATGGAGTATTTCCTCAATAAAGGACTTGTCAAAGAAATCAATGAGTCTTAACCTCTTGCTTCACTTATTTCATAGTTCTAACTGGAAAAATGTAAGAAAATTTAGAACAAACACATTTTTGGAAAACCTCAGTGCTGGGTTCTGAATAACTTGAAGTAACGTGATAGCCCTGTTTGTGAGAATGTCATTTGTAGTCAGTAGATTCTACAAAGTCTTCAGAGAAGATGGAAAAGTTGAGCTCCAGTTGCTCTAGAGCACTTTCTCCTACTTTCTTCCTTTTTCCTCATCTTTTTCTTTCTCTTTCCTTGTTCCTATAAAGGATGTGGGGCAACTTATAAAAAATATAGATAGCTTGGGGCGCCTGGGTGGCTTAGTCGGTTAAGCGTACGACTTTCGCTTAGGTCATGATCTCGCGGTTCGTGGGTTCCAGCCCCGCGTCGGACTCTGTGCTGACTGCCGGCTCAGAGCCTGGAGCCTGTTTCAGAATCTGTGACTCCCTCTCTCTCTGACCCTCCCCTGCTCACGCTGTCTCTCTCTCTCTCCTAGAAATAAATAAAAAAATTAAAAATTTTAAAAAAATATATATAGATAGCCTGGAACAAGATAAAGTGTAACTGAGTAAAAGAGACTAGAACAGTTACATTAAAAGAAAAATTGGGACAAAAGATGACATCAGAAATGAGGTTGGTAAATAGAATTAAGCGATAAATGCTTTTTTAACTTTATTTTACTTTATTTTTTAAGTTTACATCCAAGGTAGTTAGCATATAGTGCAGCAGTGATTTCAGGGGTGGATTCCTTAATGCTCCTTACCCTTTAGCCCATCCCCCCTCCCACAACTCCTCCTCTGTTTGTTCTCCATTTTTAAGAGTCTCTTGTGTTTTGTCCCCCTCCCTGTTTTCATATTATTTTTTCTTCCCTTCCCTTATGTTCATCTGTTTGGTATCTTAAATTGCTCCTAGGAGTGAAGTCATATGATATTTGTCTTTCTCTAATTTTGCTTAGCATGATATCCTCTAGTTCCATCCATGTAGCTGCAAATGGCAAGATTTCTTTTTTTTTTTTTTTTTTTGATTGCTGAGCCACACCCCATTGTATACACATACCACACCTTCTTTATCCATACATCCATCGATAGACATTTGGGCTCTTTCCATACTTTGGCTATTGTTGATAATGCTGCTATAACCACTGGGGTGCACGTGCCCCTTCGAAACAGTATACTTTATCTCGGGGATAAATACCCAGTAGGTTGATTCGTGGAGTCATATGATATTTGTCTTTCTCCAATATTGCTGCTTAGCATATCCTCTAGTTCCATCCATGTAGTAGCAAAAAGCGGCATTTTTTTTTTTTTTTTTTTTTTTGATTGCTGAGCCACACCCCATTGTATACACATACCACACCTTCTTTATCCATACATCCATCGATAGACATTTGGGCTCTTTCCATACTTTGGCTATTGTTGATAATGCTGCTATAACCACTGGGGTGCACGTGCCCCTTCGAAACAGTATACCTGTACCCCTTGGATAAATTCCTAGAAGTGTGTTTGTAGAGTCATAGGTAGCTCTAGTTTTAACTTTTGGAAGAACCTCCATACTGTTTTCCAGAGTGGCTGCACCAGTTTGCATTCCCACCAACAGTGCAAAAAAGATCCTCTTTCTCTGCATCCTTGCCAACATCTGTTGTTACCTGAGTTGTTACTGTTAGCCATTCTGACTGGTGTGAGGTGGTATCTCATTGTGGTTTTATTTTATTTCCCTGATGATGAGTGATGTTGAGCATTTTTTCATGTGTCTGTTGGTCATCTGGATGTCTTCTTCGGAGAAGTGTCTATTTCTGTGTTTGGCCCATTTCTTCACTGGATTATTTGTTTTGTAAACTGATAAATGTTTTAAGGAGCTTGTAAGTTTTGCTAAGAGCATACTCTAAATTTATGCTTAAACATTTTAGCAGCCAATACAGGGAATAGCATGATCAGTTACATGATGTTCTGTCTGTTCTTAGATATCATGAGTAGATGAAAAGTCTGATGAAAGCATCTAACAGCTAACTGTCAGTTTATAATTACCTGTAAGGACTGTGGAGGGTCACTGCTGATTACTGTTATTGTTGTTTTTTTTAATTGTTGTAGTTGTGTTCCAGCTTTGGTTTGTTGGACATGCAGATGACTTGAAGTATCTGTTGGTAGAGGCATATTCCTCAGAGCTCCCTCCGGACTGAGATTCTTTGGTCCACTGTCCCCTGCCCCAAACTGTCTAAACCAAGTTCATTGTTTCAGGTTGCCCTTTAGGGCAACTCTGCCTTCAGACAGTTGCAGACATTCCTATGACTGCTGTTTTAGTTGGAGTGGAAGCCAGGGTCATTGTTTCATTGGTGTTTGATGAGCCTGCCTCAATGATAAGTGTAACAGGAAGTGGAGGAGGGTGGCCTTCTCTTGTATTGTGGCTTTTCAGAGAGAAGAAAAATCATAGTATGAATATAAGCCATGAAAACTGAAAAATGTTTATTAAAACATAAAACTAAGCCTATTACTACCATATCCAATAAACCTTAAGTTTCCATTAGTTGGTGGTTTTTTATGAGTATAATTGACAAGTAGGTTAACTGTACTCGAGAAAAGTGGTTCACAATTCTAGATTTGCATCAATAGCTCCTTTATGGCTTTTTAAAAAGTGCATATGTATTTGGAGATTCTGATTCAATAGGGCCAGATCTGGGAATCTGCATTTTAATAATATTCAACAAGAAGCTTCTATAAACTGCCAGGGTGGAGATGTGCTGTCCTGGACCTCACTAGATGTCCCTGACATATTTCTTAGGATGCCAAGGAGATTGGCAACCAACCCAGTTGGTTTTAATCTTTTCTTTTACTCCAGGAAACAAAGTCCTGGGGTATGTGGGCCATTGATTTAAATCCCTCAATCTTCTTGGAGAATCAGTGCATCAAATGGGACTTAGTACCTTAATTTATGGAAAGGCTTCAGCTTTATGACCCTGTGCAAAGTTGTGTCTAGAAAAGGGTTAGGTGAGTTTCCTGCTTGGGCAGATGGTAGAACCCGAGAGACTTTAGGTTGTCAAAATAATTATTATTTAAGATCTATCATGATATTTTCTTGAAAACACATTGGCTTCCATCATTTTTAGTTCTGGAAAAACTCATTGATTATTAATTTAGCGGAGAGTCAACCTTTTTGACCTAGGTCTCCTTAAATTTACATAGTTAGATATAAATTAGCCT
Organism: Hyaena hyaena; assembly: GCF_003009895.1. NCBI lineage: Eukaryota > Metazoa > Chordata > Mammalia > Carnivora > Hyaenidae > Hyaena > Hyaena hyaena. Next base: position 541,828 of record NW_024081780.1, on the reverse strand, counting down.
TAAAAGTTATGCTTTGCCAATAATTGAACATTTCATCAGATTTCAAAATTAATGGACCAAAGCCTTTTCTTCTAGAATTTATTTTAAAAAGAGTCATATCCATAGAACAAGAGCTTGTTTTTCTCCCCTGCATTTTCTTCCTAAGGAAACCAGGTAATTCATTGAGTGTCTATAATGGTTACCAGCTGATCAGTAAAAATGAGGCAGATTGGTAGACCTGAGTGCTGTCACACGTCTGCTCATCTGGTTTGTGTTAAAAACATCATTTACAAAGGCATTTTACTAATGAGTTCACTTGATCATATCTCAGGGACAGGGCAGAATCGAAGGACTGGGTTAATCAACTTTAGTAAGGATTCCTGAACGTGATTCGTGTGTATTTGTGTTTTAGGAGCCCGAGGGAGCCTTGAGATACAGGTTTTGGGAGGTTTTCTATCTGTTATCAAAGCTGAATATTCAGGAACTGGCTTACATAAATATTTTCTTTTCTTGAATTTGGCCTATATGTAAATTTGGAATGTGTGTGTGTGTGTGTGTGTGTGCTGATGAATAATTTTTTTTTCAATCTGTTTGTGAGGAATCTGCTGTTGTGAAAGAATGAGAGAAATGTACTTCCTTTTCAGTGCAGCAGATAGACCTCCCCATTAGCAATGGAGAATTGGAATTCTCTTGGAAACATTTTTCCATGATAGACTTTTGGTCATGCCTGAATTCTGTCACTTGGAATTGCAATGATTAATAGCCCATTGTTAATGAGATAGGTAGCTATGACTAGAGTTTCAGGTCTGCTCACAGAACAGAGGAGCTACGACTGCCTGGTATTTTTAAAAAATGTTTATTCAGTTTTGAAAGGGTGTGAGCAGGGGAGGAGCAGAAAGAGAGGGGGAAGGGCAGAGAAAGAGGGGGACAGAAGATCTGAAGTGGGCTCTGTGCTGACAGCAGCCAGCCTGATGTGGGTCTTGAATTCATGAACCATGAGGTCACGACCTGAGTTGAAGTTGGACGCTTACCTGACCGAGCCACCCAGGCACCCCCACCTGGTATTCTTAACCTCATTATTACCATGCCAAAAAGTGTATCTACTGGCCGGGTCATTTCTGTACCCAAATAAAAAATGGATTCAAAATATACATCAAAAAACCTTTGGGACTATGAATTGATGGAAGCATGGTTTCCTAGGGGGTGTCTGCAAAGGCCGGTCACCTTTCTTACTAACGGTGGTGGTTCTATCACTGGCTGACCTTGGGATCAGAGGAACTAAGGGAGGGCTGGGACTAGCAATAGGACAGGGTCAGAGGTCATGGCCAAGGAGAATGTGAGGGAAGAAGGGTAAAACCTAACTCCTGGATAAGGCCAAGATGCAGCATTAGAACAACTGCATCCCTCCTTGTGTCCAAGGAATTGAAGATTTTGCATTGGAAGGAATCTTGCCGATCATACTCTAAGCCCCTCACTTTCCAATGGAGGAATTAGAGCTCCAGATGGGTAAGGCACTTTCCCTAAATCAGATATCTAGTCACGGCAGAGCTGTGACCAGAACACGGTCCCCAGTCATCCACCTCACCAACGCCTTTTCCACTGATGTTATCATCCCTGGACACTCTGTCTCTGTATGACAGGTTGCTCAGTGAAAAACTGTTCCATAGAAAACCAAAAGCCTCCACATTCAGTAGGTATCTATTGAGTGCTGTCTGGGTGCCACGCTACTCTAGGCACTGATGTTTTTATAGTGACTTATTCATATTCTTCATCTTCCTCTGTGACTGTTTTTTCTTGGGATGCTTTAAAATTGGTTTCAATGTTTATTTATTTTTGAGAGAGAGAATGAGAGAGAGAAAAAAAGCTAGCAGGGGAAGGGCAGAGATGGAGAATCCGAAGCAGGCTCCTCTCTATCAGCATAGACCCTGACATGGGACTCGAACTCACGAACTGTGAGGTTGTAATCTGAGTCAAAGTTAGATGCTCAAAATGACTGAACCCATGTGCCCTGGGACACTTTTCTTTCATCAGCTCCCATCTGAGACTCCTTTTCACTGCATTTAGTTTCCTGTTAGTTCTTCGGTCATAGCGGTGGTAGGTGCCAAGGACAGTTTTAGGGGTGGTGGTGTCTGAGGTCTATCAGAAGTGATTGCTTATAACTTTGAATTAAAAATGTCCAGAATACCCACAAAGGCTTGTTTTCTTGAGTCTTTTAGAACATCAAACGGGCATAATAGATTTTCACTGAGGAAGGAGAACCTATGAATCTTGCTTGCAAAGACTGTTTTCTCAATAAGAATTTGCATCTAGATTTCTTAAGAAATTTTAAAAAGGAAAAGAGTTTGGGAATGAGCTTGGAATAGAGTTAACTTTTATATTGCAAAAAGTAGATAGATGATTATTTCCTCCATACAGTAAATATGATGCTATTTATTTTTCAAGGAGTCTCGTAAAATCCCATGTGGAAGATTATTTTAACACTTCACAAATGACCAGACATAAGCATTCATCATTTCTACCTGCTGCAGAAGAAATATGGATCTCTACTACTTCAAACTGAAGAATATAAATTTGCATTGATAGGGTTATGGCAGACATTTAGTTGATATAGAAGTAAGTCACTTCCATAGCCGAGAATTTGAAATGAGAATGATCTTAACATTTTGAAAAAATTTCCCATAGATGAGATAATTACCTACCATTCAGATCAACCCAGGACTCATTTCACAGTCAATGAACACTCTTTAATTTTCCATCTTCAGGAGAATTCTACAAGTAATATTGTGATTGTTAATTCTACATAGATTTAGCCTTCATAGAAGACCCAATTGGATCCAGGATTAGTTGTTTTGTTGTTAGAAATTGCATTAACCAACACAAAATTTTAGGGACAGGTTTTTGCAAGGAGAGCTTTAATCTTGGCCATCCAACCAACATCTCTTGCAGAGAAGAAAATCATGCAGAGAAGGAGAGGTGTGGTGTGGCTCACTGTAATTTTGTTTATCCTATCTGATACACTTATACTTAATTTATTTTTTACACTCTTCAAATATTTTTGAGTCTATCTTCATGACTTACCCTAGGTTAAGGAAGAATCATTGCTATTGGTGGACATGGCATATAGCACACCATGGTATATAGGATTATATATATGCCACACCCCCATCACCCCAAACCTGTGAATATTTTACCTTATTTGGCAAATGGGAATTCACAGTTATGATTAAGTTAAGAACCTTGAACCTTAAGAACCTTGGGCAGATTATCCTGGATATTCTGGAGAGGAGGGGTGCCCCATATAGGTCCGACAATATAGGTCCTAAAAAGAGGAGATCCTTTCTCAGCTCTGATGAGAAGGACACGTGGTGATGGGGATGCTGTGTTACTGGCTTTGAAGATGGAGGAAGTGAGCCATGAACCATGAAGTGTGGGCGGCCTCTACAGCTGGAAAAGGCAAGAAAATGGGTCACCAATTAGAGTCTACACAAGGTAACATAGTCCTGCTGACATCTTAATTTTCATCTGCCGAGACCCGTGTCTGACTTCTGATCTCCACAACTGTAAATAATACACATGTGATGTTTATTAAACAAAAGTCACCAAAATTTGCGGCAATTTGTTATAGCTATGAGGAAAACCAATATGAGGAAGATCTGATTTAATAAGAGAAAATGGGGGGCAGCGGTCATTTTGATGGAGAAGGTTGTAACATGGGACCGTAGGGATTAGTAGTGGGACACGAACTTGTAAAAGTAAGGTTTTGGGGGCATCTGGGTGGCCTCTTTCATTAAGCGTCTGACTCTTGATTTTGGCCCAAGTCATTATCTCACAGTTGGTGAGACCCAGCCCCGTGTTGGGATCCATGCTGACAGAGTGGAGCCTGCTTGAGATTCTCCTTTTTCCTCTCTCTCTGTCCCTCCCTTGCTTGCTCTCTCTCTCAAAAAAAAAAAATTAAAAGTAAGGGTTTTATAGATAATTCAGAATTAGGACAACACAGTGAAACTCCAATTTCCTTATACTTATGTTCTTTTCTAGCTAGTGAAACGTTGATCTTGGCAAAAGTGGGAGATGCGCTTCTGGGTGGGTAAGGGGCAGACAATACCATGAGCAGAAAGTGACCCAAGGTAGGTCGTGATAATAACCTTCAATTATATGCTTTATGAACGTCTTTCAGCTTCTGACCTGGTCTCTTTAATACAGATTTTGAATCTAGCTACCAAGTGTTTCCACGGCAACCTGCACAAAAGACTTTTACATGAATCTTAGTCACTGTATGCCTCCCACACCGGTAATCGATGCAGAAGAGCAGTGGGCAGTTGTCTTCTCCATAGGGACACAACCCTTTTGGCTGGAAGGAAACTAGAGGAAGAGAGAGATCCTGTACTCAAGAAAGGCCGACATGACTCTCCCCAGAATAAACCCTGTGGGGAAAGAAAGAAATAGATCTCCCTCCAGGGCTGTGCCACTGAACATGGGGTAAGAAGACATTTAGGGGTGAGTGGCCGATTCCACGAAGTGTAGAAAGCTACAGGAATGTTGTGGAACCTCTTCCTGGAAGTCAATGAATGGAATTGTTTTTGGAAAAGCATTTTGTTTTAAATGTGAAGCAATAAATTATGACACGGGGGGTATAATTTGTACTAGTGTTCAAAGTAAAGACCTCAATGGGATTTCACGTGGCCGCAGACCACAGAGGCTCACTCTGCTCCTAGAGAGATGGCAAGACATAGGACGACTGGTGTAAGGCACCTCCTCTTTGACATCCCTTCCGTGGGGAGTGTCGAATGACTGGGATTTTCTGGATATTTCCTTCTAAATTATAACCCAAAGTATATTTTATGAACCAGTCCATCTTGCATGTTTAACTATAGTGTGTGTGTAATAAATACTCTTTTCAAGCTTGCCTGAATCTCTCTCCAGACTACCCTCCCCCCTTTATTGTTCCCCTTGTGTTCTAGAAAACTGTTCTTTATTCATTCTCAAGACACTGTCCTATGCTGGGATTCCAGGAAAGCTGACTTGAGGTGGGAGATTAGTGTGTAGGAGGTTAATTCAGGAATGTTCTCTGGGATTTGTGACTAATCCAGGGAAGGGAGCAGGACTGGGCAGAGAGAAAAGCCGGGCTGGGATGCATTCTCTATGGCAAACCCAACTCTGAAACTAGAATAGCACTCTGTGTTGGAGTGAGGATGCTGGGCCCTTCTCTCTCTGTGTAGAACAATTACTGGGTTCTGGCTGCCTGGGAATATGATTGTTAGATTTAGCAAATAAAAATACAACATGCCCATGGGAGCCTGGGTGGCTCAGTCAGTTGAGCATGTGACTCTGGGTTTTGGTTCAGATCATGATCCCAGGGTCGTGGGATTGAGCCCTATGTCTGGCTCTGTGCTGAGTGTGGAGCCTGCTTAATGTTCTCTCTCTCCCCCTCTGTCCCTCCCCCCACTCACTCTCTGTCTCTCTCTAGAATAAAAAAAAAAAAAAAACTACAACATGCCCAGTTAAATTTGCATTTCAGATTGGCAATGAATAGTTTTTTTAGTACATATGTGTCTCGTGCAACATTTGGGACATAACTTTACTAAAAATATTTGTTGTTAATCTGAAATGTGAGTTTAACCGGATATCCTGTTATTATATCTAGCAGTCCTGTCAGAGAAGGGAGCAGGGCCATTCAGAGAAGGAAGGAACATTGCTGGGGAATCTGGAAAGGCCTCCAGAAGAAGACGATATTTGAGCAGGGTCCCTGATGGGCAGGCTAGATTTAGATGTGCAGAGGTGGACAGCTGTGGAGAGTTCTCCGAGGATGCGTGCATGAGGGTCATTGTGCATTTGGGCCAGGTACAAGTTTTCTCAGCAGAAGCCATTCCCAAAGTGGCTGACAGGTGAAGACTGAATGTGGGCAGCAGCCCCAGCAGTTGGGGACAGGAATATTCTAGTTCTCCTGGGGGATCTGTGCTGAGCATCAGCTCTAGGCACCCATCACATCCCATTTTGTATCGCCATGAGATGTCAAGGTGAGAGTCAGGTAGGTGTGCCTGGGCTTTTGTGAATCAAATAATAGTACTTGGTGGGACTGAACCAGGGAGGTTTTGTGGTTCTTTGCTCTCACTTAAAAAAAGAAAAATGGTATCACTTCAAGATAACCTGGGTGAATGACCTCCCCTTCCCCAAACTCCAAGGGAAAGAAAAAGATCTTCTCCTAGATGCCAAATATAATTGTCAGCAGCTGGGACTGATTGAAATGACAGCTGATTCTGTTGGATAATAGTTTTAGAAAGAGTTGCTGCAGAGCAACTGTAATCAACCTAAAGTTCTCATAGTTGTGTATGTCTCTGGATAGTTAAGTCCTGTATGGAAAATATCTCTATCCAGGAAATAAACTTATTTGCTTACGTGTATATCCCGCAATTACAAGATACTCTAAGTGCCTGTTCCTTTATTGGACACTTACTAAGATGGTTTGTGGTTCAGACGGGCAACTGGGTATCCTGTGTGAAGTGTTTCCTAGGCTAAAAACTCAACAGCTATTAAACTATAGCATAAGCATTTGAGACCATCATCATCGAATTGTCTTTATGTTAACACGGACACCTAATCATTTTCTGCTCTGGCTGGGGATTATCCCTTGGCCTGTCCCTGTGGGCACCAAACCTATTTTCAGTTCAGGCATATGTTATGTTTCAAACTCCAGCTTAGCTGAACCAAGCCGTAGAGCTGTGTGCTTTGCAGAGATCTGGAACACCTCTTCTCTAAGCTCTTTCAGGAAATCCAACCCCAGTTTGCAGCTTCATTGCAGTGATCAAACCTGTATTTATAAAGGATCACCCAAAACTACAGTTGATTCCTTTAGATGTCATAATAATCCTATCTTGACTACTGAAAGCTGCGTTCTTATACTACATTGTTGTGACTTTCACAGAATTGCCTTTTTAAATTTTAACTTCTTTTAATTTTACCTTTACCCTGAAGAATATTATATAAAAGAGTTCTGTGAGTCCTGATAATACTATCTTAATAATAATAATGATAATTATTTATTGTATGATGGTAATTCCTGAAGTTCACTCATTCTTTCAATAAATATATAGTGAGCAATTTTCACATGCTTGATATTCTTTTAAATTCTGGGAATGCAGATGAATGAGGGAGACAAAATCTCTGCCTTCGTTGAATTTATATTTTAGTGGGGGAGGGGGAGACAGTGCAAAAGAAATATAATAGGGGCGCCTGGGTGACTCAGTCGGTTGAGCATCTGACTCTTGATTTTGACTTAGGTGGTGATCTTATGTTGCGTGGGATGGAGCCTCGTATGGGGCTCTGTGCTGAGAGCATGGAGCCTGCTTGGGAGTCACTCTCTGCCTCCCCCCCCCCCACTCATGCACATACTCTCTCTCTCAAAATAAATAAATAGTTTAAAAAAAGAGATAAAGGGGAACTTGGGTGGCTGTCGGTTAAGCGTCCGACTTCGGCTCAGGTCATGACCCTGTGGTCTTGTGAGTCTCAGCCCCGTGTCGGGCTCTGTGCTGACAGCCCTGAGCCTGGAGCCTGCTTCGGACTGTGTGTCTCCCTCTCTCTCTGCCCCTCCCCTGCTCACACTCTGTCTCTCAAAAATAAATAAATGTTAAAAAAATTTTAAAAAGAGAGAAATTGATAGCAAGTGCTACGGAACCAACAGAGCTGGGAAGGGGGATGGGGAGTGGTGACCTTACGTACGTGACCGTTGAAGACTTCTCCAGTGATGGGTAGGATGACTCAGGTACTCCGCTGAATACTTTATATCAGAATGTTGCTCATTGTTATTATTAATTTTTTAATGTTTTTAAAGTAGGCTCTCTGCCCAGCATGGAGTCCAACGTGGGGCTGAAACTCACAGCCCTGAGATCAAGACCTGAGCTGAGATCAAGAGCCCAACGCTTAACTGACTGAGCCACCCAGGTGCTCCTATTATTATTATTTTTTTAATGGAACACTACACGAATTTGCATGTCAGCCTCATGCAGGGTCCAGGCTAATCTCTGCATCGTTCCAATCTGAGTATTTGTACTGCCAGAGAGAGCACAGGATTTGTTCATTATTTAATCCCGTGAAGATGATGTTCATTATATCACACAGTGTCTTCTTCATGAGGACCCATGGGGGAAACTTTCTCTTTGGTGGTAGAACTAGCAATAGTTGGGCTTCTCCTGAGTAACTGGTTTCTTTTTATCTTCTGGGCCATAACACTCATGTAACAGATCATGTTTACCTCTTTATTTAGGCTACAAGGAAACTTAAAGCTTTGGCATAAACTGAGAGTATTGACCTTACTCTTGGCTTGGTCTTACTTTTTCTACCTCATTTTGGCCTTTGTCCCAGTTGACTCACTCACTTAGGTTAAATTTTATGTTATGTTGTTCTACTTATTTTGCTAAGCTTCCTCAATTTGTTTTTTGAGCAAGGGAAAGCTTGAATAAAAATACTCAAATGCTCACATGCACACACACACATACATGTATACAGACAGAAATAAACAAATTGTCCTGGGAAGGTGTAGTACCTTGTTCTCATTGTCCTGTACCTTGGACTAGGAAATTCTTTTTTTTTTTTTAATGTTTTATTTATTTCTAGGAGAGAGAGAGAGAGACAGCGTGAGCAGGGGAGGTTCAAAGAGAGAGGGAGTCACAGACTGAAACAGGCTCCAGGCTCTGAGCTGGCAGTCAGCACAGAGCCTGACGCGGGGCTCGAACCCATGAACCGCGAGATCATGACCTAAGCGAAAGTAGGAAACTTAACTGACTAAGCCACCCAGGTGCCCCTGGACTAGGAAATTCTTATCTGAAGAAAGTTTTCATGCTTCTGGTTCCTTGTTTGTACAGTTGCTCTATAGATATTTATACAATAACCATTTTAGTGGCAGTTATAATTTAAATGAGAAAGATGTTCATGAGTATCTTAGGAGTTTCTCCATGTGAATGTCAAACAAGTAAAAGTTTGCTGGTTTAGTTTTTAAAATAATGATATTTAAACTATCAATGTTTTAAATATAAATGTGTGCGGGCAAATCTGGAACGTGATGGATATGTTACTATGACTCTTTTAAATCACTTTCTAAAAATTTTTAATTCATGGGTTTTAGTAATTCCGAGATGATGAAGCCCTTTGAAAACTTATTCTCTCTCCTGATAAATTCAGTGACACAAAAGATAATGTACAACTTTAGTGGAGTCATGGACAAGCTGGAGCCCATCCATCAACCAACCCCAGATTATGAATGCTTGTTGAGTATTTTTTTTTTCTTTTCTTTTTTTTCTTTTCTTTTCTTTTCTTTTTTTAAAGATAGAACAAGTGGGGGAAGGGGCAGAGAGAGCGGGGAGACACAGAATCTGAAGCAGGCTCTAGGCTCCGAGCTGTCAACACAGAGCCCAATGCTCTGAACTTGCCAATAGTAAGATCATGGACCTGACTGAGCTGAAGTTGGACACTTAACTGACTGAGCCATTCAGGTTCCCTGAGTATTTTTCTTTTTAAGTAATACGACATGTTCTTAAATTTTTAGTAGACAAAAGCAGAAAGAAGCAGAGAAATTACCTTCAACTCCAGCACCAAGAGATTGTTTTTTTCCTAACATTTGGACATATTTAACTTTGATCCTTAGATTTTCATTTTAAGAAATGTATTGAGTTTACATTATTGATATTATTTTATATCCTGATTTTTTTTTGCTTAACAGTACATAGTAAGTAGTTACAAATGAAAGGTAAAACTCTTTATACATATCATTTTTTGAAAAGTTTGGATTTTTTATTTTGAGAGAGGGAAAGCACACAAGCAGGTGAAGGGCAGAGAGGAGGAGAGAGACAATCTCAAGCAGGCTCTGCACCATCAACACAGAGCCCGATGCAGGGCTTGAACTCACGAACTGTGAGATTATGACCTGAACCAAGATCAAGAGTTGGACATTTAACCAACTGAACCACCCAGGCGACCCTATATACATCATTTTTAATTCTAAATAAATACATATATGTGTAAATATATACACTGAAATAATATTATACAACCACTAAAAATGAGGTCCCAAAATACAATGTACTTAAGCATTTTTCTAATGTTGGAGACTTAGGCATTTTCCCTCTCCCCTTTTATTTGGTGTAAAGTTGCTATGAACCTCTTGGAACACAACCCTCATTGATAGATCCAAAAATTTACTAAGAATTTCTACAAGAAGAATTGCTAGATGTAGTGGCTTCTGGGTGGCTTAGTCGGTTCAGCTTAGGCTGCTTCTGACTCTTGATCTTTGCTCAGGTCTTGATCTCAAGGTCATGAGTTTGAGCCCTGCTTTGGGGCCCCAAGCTGGGCATGAAATCCACTTACAAAAAAAAAGAATTACCAGGTGCAAATGAGTATTATAACTAAAACTAATGATACACCCATCCAAAATTTTTTTTTCAGAAAGAGGGTTTTGATTACACCAGCATTGCAGGGTATAAATGCTGTTTGAACAAAGTATCTATTTTATCTCACTCTTGACAGTACTGAGTTGCAGTAACATTAAAAACAGAAAATTAATCAGACAAACAGAAAATCTCCTTTCATTTACTAAGTGAAAAGTGGCATCAGTATTACTCTAATCTGCATTTCTTTGATTGCTAATAAAGTTTACTTTAAAAAATACATTTTCAGAGTTTGCCTCCTGTCTTTAATGAGTGATAACGTGTTTGGTTCACTAATATGTTGCTTTGTATTTCTGATTTTTTATGTGCTTTTGATATACAAAGTCTTCTAGTGAAGGTTAGTTCTTTTTCATGTAAACCCACATTTCTAAAGTTTATCCTGGTATTACTTTGTTTTTTGTTTTTGTTGTTGTAATGTGCCGGAATCCAGCTCTGGCCAGGCCCAGGGCTCCCTGAAGGATGGACAGTGTCGGTGAGGCAGGGAGTGAGAGAGCCCTGAGATTCTTTCTGATCACCAGGCAGGCATCTCTGCACTGTCGGTTTTGGTGTCTTTATTTATAGGTCAAATGTTAACATGGCATCAGAAGATGGAATTTTTACAATGGATACTCCTCTGTGATAAGATGTTTTTGGAAAATGTACAGAAACCGGTTTTACAGAAGTCTTCTTGCAGAACTGCCCCAATTATAGTGAGATTGAGTAACTAAGAAAATAACAGGGTGTTCACATTATAATAACACTAAGATCAAGTCATAGGTTTGTAGATACTCTTATCCATCCTCATCACAGCTGCCAGGGTAGGGGAAGGTGTTTGTGGAATGTAGGCCTTAGGGAAGGGGCTGCTATATATCACCAGTTAGCACAGGTATATGTGGTAACTTATGTTCTGCTCTTATCTGTTCCTTCTCTCTAAGTTAGGCTCTTTGTCTCTGGGTAAGACTTGATTTTCCAGTTATATGCTTTATGGCGCCAAAGAGCCAGCCATACCTTTAAAGAATTTAGCTCATTTCCAATACATAGAACAGCCTTTTCGAGTGATTTACCTTTGTGTCTAGTTTTGTGATTTCTTGAATAGCTAGGGCATGAGAGACATTTTTGGTTAGCTGATTTACATGTTGAGCTGTATGATCATCTTGGATTAACGCAACTGTAGAAACAGAAATGTACATGTAAAGGTCAATCTTTTATGAGTAAGGGTCATTAGCCTGTTCATAGCTCAAGGGAAAGCATGGAGGGAAATGGGACCTGTTGGAGACACGATGTCTGTTCCCATAATCAAAAGAAGAAGTTCCCACAATAAGTTCCTTCACAAGGTGCAATCATCATACCAGGGCCAGAATAAAGGGACAAGTCACTCCCGATATTGATCAACAAGGTACCTTGGGGGGTTGGTGCTCAAGCAGAAATAAGTGAATGGGGGTGGATATCGGTTATCATCTGATTGGCAAGAGACCATGCAAACTTGCTTTAACCTCACCAGCAGTTTTCTCGACTAGTGGCCTCAGAATGGCTCCCAATAGTAATGCAAAGGGAAATTTTCTGTTACTGTATTTCTCACTGGTTATTACTGCCATACACAAAGGTGATAGATTCTTAAGTTCCAATGGATTTTCTGTTGATCCTCTTGGAATTTTTGGGTATATTCCCATTTCCTGTCTGCAGAGAGGCTCCTCTTTTCTAAGATTTATGCCTCTTATTCTGTTCTATGTGTTATACTGGTGAAATCTTCTAGAATGTCAACTAATGGTGATGATATTGGATATCATGTACTTTGCTTCTTATTTTAATGGGGATATATCTAATATTTCATTGTTAAGTGTAGTAGCTCTAGGCCAAGGATAGATCATTAGGGATGAACTTGGAATTTATTAAATGCTCATTCTGCATATATTATGATCTTATGTTTTATTTCCTACTGGCTTATTGATTTGATACTTTTTATTTTCTTTTTTTTAAAATTGATAATGTTTATTATTTTTGAGAGACAATGTGTGAGCAGGGGAGGGGTAGAGAGAGAGGGAGACACAAATCCTAAGCAGGCCTCAGGCTCTGAGCTGTCAGCACACAGCCTGATGTGGGGCTTGAACTCACAAACTGTGACATCATGACCTGAGCCAAAGTTGGAAGCTTAACCGACCGAGCCACCAAAGTGCCCCTAATGCTTTTTATTTTCTAATATTGAACTATGTTTGCATTTGTATTTTTTTATCATGACAGATTATTCTTTTAAAGTTTGATTGAATTAAATTTACTAGCATTTATTTGGAGTTAGCATCCTAAAAATGAGTCTAGTACACAATTTTCTTGTTTAAAATGATTTTTGTCAGTTGTGGGGTCAGAGTTGGTTATGTTTGGTTCGCAAAATGAATTGGGTCACTTTTAATCTTTTCCTATGCCCTGAAAAAAAATGTAGGCTGGGAATTGTTACTTCAAGTACGTGGATATGTAGTCATAAAATATTTTAACATAGGCCTGTTATGGAAAACAATTATTTGATAACTTTTTCCTTTTTTTTTTTTTTTTCTGTGGTTAGTGACCTCTCCAGGCTAATATTTTTAGAATCAGTTTTGGAAGATTATATTTCCTCCACCTCCTTTTTTCCCCCTCAGATCTGTGATACTCTATTTAATCAGTTAGGTTCATGTCTGTTAAGTGTTCTTGTGAGTTACAGTCTAATTGATGTAAAATGATACATAGTCCAATTTAATGAGCTTCTGCCTTGATTGTTTCTACTTTGGTGATTGCATGCTTCACCTGCTTACTTGTGTCTTATTCCCCCCCCCCCCCCCCCCCCCCGCCTCCTTTTTTTCTTAGTTTTCTTCCTTATTCTTCTGTCTCTTACCTTTTGGGACTTTTCTGATACAGCAGCAACTGGCTTATTTACATCAGTGAAATGGTTGGGACATGGGTAAGAACAGCTTAGTTTAGGTTTATGCCTTCAAATGTGTCCTACTTACTTCTCCTCCTCACTCCTCAGTATCTTGGACCAAAATGACTGTTCCAGTCTAAGGCAAAATTCTAATTTCTCATCCATTTGCAGCATCCCCAGGCACTTACTACCTGAGGCCCGGGACATTGATGGACAGGCAGGGTCTAATTTTCCCTCTACTTTCCCTCCCTCTTCCCTCTTCCTTTAGTGGCTTTTCTGGAGCGTATCAGAGATACATAGAGAAGAAGCAATACGAGAAAATGCAAAAACCTGATTTTGTTGTTGTTGGTTTAAATTTAGCTGATCTCGTGTTGTACTCAGCTCTTGGTTAACACCCCCTGGCCTTAGATACTTTCTGTGTGGCAGGACACCATATCGGTCAGGATTCTCCAGAGAAACAGAGCCGGTAGGATGTATCTGTGCATGTATGCACATAGAGCGAGCGAGCAAGAGATTGGTTTTAAAGCATTGGCTCACGTGATTTGTGCAGGCTGGCAGCCCAAAGTCTGCAGGGCAGACCTGGAGACCCAGGAAAGAGCTGATGTCGCAGCTTGAGTCCCAGAGCAGTCGGCTGGCAGAATTCCTTCTTCCTTGTTTCCTCTTAAGGCCGTCAACTGATCAGACCAGGCCACCTACATTATGGACGATGATCTGCTTTACTAACGCCCGCTGATGTAAATGTTGATCTCATCTAAAAATATCTTTACAGGAACGTGTAGAATAGTGTTTGGCCAGAGATCTGGGTACCATGCCCTACCCGGGTGTCCAACTTGACACATGAGGGTCACGTGACCCTGTGCGCAGCTCTTACCCCGGTAGTACATGTCTCTCTGCTGAGTTTCCTGCCCCTCCCCCCCCCTCAGGCCTCTGTGGAGGGGCATCTTCAAGAATGCTCAAGCCTGCCCGTCTTCCCTGCATCCTGTTCCGCCACATGAAACTCTCCCACTGCCTCCCACCACGCTGTTGCCTCACTTTCTCCTTCTCATTCTGTGCCACTCTGGCCAGACTCCAGCTTTCAGACTTCTCCAGGGGAGCACCAGACACTTGTGTCTATATTTATAGAAGTCCCCAAACTCCCAGGGATGCACATTAAGCTTCAAAAGAACTTAGCACATGCCCCTCTGCTCTCAGGGCAACACCAGGGCGGGTTTGCAAGCTTCTGCAGGTCAGCACAGGAGCCTGGGATGCAGGTGTCTCGTCTTAAAGGCACCCTGAGCTCTCTAAGTTGCTTTCATGGAGCTGGGGGAGGGGGCACGCTCTGTCCCTCCTATGCAAGGGGAGAGAACATCTCAGCACACTTGCTTAGGGAGATCTATTCTAACATCTCTCCCAATTCAATCAAACTTCCTTTGAGTTGTTCAATTTTCCTTATGCAAGCATGGTGTTGGGGGCCTTTTATAAGCCCTGGAAGGTGCATGAGAGCTACTTAGTTCCCTCTTCAGAATTTGGCAATACGTGGCCTCCAATATACTCAGCTCGGGGGCTCTAAACAAAATTCTGAGATGATAGGAAAAGTCCAACTCAACATCAAGCATTTATCACTGCTGTTTCTTTCACTTTTTATCTTTCTTTGTCGTGTTCGGCTTACTATAGCTTATAAACATAGATTTATATTTTAAAATATTCTAATTTGAGGGTACCTGGGTGGCTCAGTCAGCTGAGCATCCCACTCTTGATTCTGGCTCAGGTCATGATCCTAGGGTAGTGAGATCAAGCCCCATGTGGGGCTCTGCACTGAACGTGAAACTTGCTTAAGATTCTCTCTCCCTCTCCCTCTGCCCCTCCGGGCTCACGTGCATGCAGGTGTGCGCCCTCTCTTTCTCTCTACCTTCAGGGGCACCTGGGTGGCTCAGTTGGTTAAGCATCTGACTTCAGCTCAAGTCATGATCTCATAGCTTGTGAGTTCAAGCCCAGTGTTGGGCTCTGTGCTGACAGCTCAGAGCCTGGAGCCTGCTTTGGATTCTGTGTCTTCCTCTCTCTCTGCTCGTCCCCCAGTCTGTCTGTCTTTCTCTCTCTCTCTCTCTCAAAAATAAACATAACAAAAATTCTAACTTGAAAAAATAATCCCTTTAAAAAAAAAAGAGCAGGTTATTCTTACCCCTTCAGCATCCCACCTGTATTTGGTTTCCTTGCTGCTTCCATTACGCTTTCTATTTTCCTGTCTTTCTTACTTCATGCTTCCCATTGCTTTCTGTCTTTGACTACACATGTTAAGTATTTGCTTTGTCTTCCACAGTGCTTTTGAAATTAAGCATTTATTGGTACTAGTGCTTGCCTTTCAGATGACTGGATATCTAAGTAATTCATATTTCTCCCTTTACTGAAGTCAAGAACAGAATGAGAACTTTTGACTCATTTCTATGGAATTCCTAAGGAATGACAGTCAGCCAGTCCAACCAGTATGTCTATGCCTTTAAGTCTCCACACTTCCCTTTCTCCACTTTGAAGACTTGTTACTTTAAGTTGATATAAAGGAACCATATTTTTATTAAATATTAATTATTATTTTAATCATGGAAACTATCTTTTAAAACTTATGGGCATCTTGGACTTTGAATCGAATGTTTCAACATTTTAAGCAAAGGTTATCACTGCTTGTGCTCACACTAGTCTATTTATGTCATAGCTCTTTTGCATTCATATTTTGATCACTTGTTCATATATATGAATTGTGTTTTGGTGCCAAAAATTTTTTTTGGAAGGCTACTTATATTTCCACAATCTTTGTATAGGTAGGGAGGTTTGTTGTTTTCACACCTGGATTAAGTTTTTATGTATTTTGAATTCTTGAGTCAAAACAAGAATTCCCTCAGAATTCTATTTAGCATTGTTTAACTGTATACTAGTATTTAGTATTTCCAAGTATTCTAAGGTCACCTTGGCATGTAATTGGATCTTTCTGTCTGAAAGTTTCAAGTATTTTTTTGTTCCTTTGACATATAAAACTTTCATTAGGTTAGGCCTAAGTGTAAGTCTTTTAAAATAATCTTCTTAAGGGGCACCTAGGTGGCTCAGTCGGTTAAGTGTTTGACTTCGGCTCAGGTCATGATCTCGTGGTCTCACAAGTTCCAGCCCCGTGTCGGGCTCTGCACTGACAGCCCAGAGCCTGGAGCTTGCTTTGGATTCTGTGTCTCCCTCTCTCTGCCCCTCCCCTGCTCATGCTCTGTCTCTCTCTCCTTCAAAAATAAATAAACATTTTAAAAATTCTAAATTTGTTTTAGTCAAGAATACATTTCTAAAAAATTCCCGTTGATTCTGCAACTAGTGCAAATGGCCCTAGTTTTGCCAAGTTTTCTTGAAAGGTGGGAAACACCTTTCTTTGCATGATCTGCAGGTAGGATGAGTATAGTATAGTGACTTAGAAGAGACTCATGTTAGAATCTGAGGTGCAGACTAACACTGGAAGCAATGAGAAAGTCAAATGTCCAGACAGGAAAGTGAGGTGGTATTAAGCTGTGTGGCAGGGATGTGTGGATAACTGTTGGTGTTGAGTGCTCCAATTTGGGCTGGAGGGCATAGGCAGGAACCAGAGAACAGAGCCTGTGTTGTTATGGACCCTGAATAAGATGTGCATGCAAAAGAACATGGAAATGTACAAAAAAAGTCTAGGGATTGTTGTTAATGCTATTGTCATTATTGTAGGGCAACTGCCTGATCTCTTTTCCTTGTTTAGAGGAAAATGGGAGGAATTTTAGAAAATATGCCAAGTCGTGTGTGATGAAGTTGATCAGAATCCAAGCAGAGCTTGTAAGTACCACAGAAACCAGAAGAGGCAGGTACAGCTGAGACATTTTAAGTGGTACTTAAGAGGTTCCCACTACAGTGGGAAATTACAACCTTGGCAAGAGGTGGACCAAGGCAATGTCTAAACCTCCCACTACAAATACACAGAAATACTAGATAAGATAATTTGGAATACATAGTTCTGGTCACAAGAAAGAAATATTAGGTACCAGAAATGAGGAAAGAACTAAAATTAGAATGTTTGGAATACTGATGTACCTGCCCTTGATATGGGTGTACACTGGGGTGAGAGTTTCTGTCTTGGTGTAAGACTGAGTGAAATGATGTTGTAAATGAGACCCTTGCATTGAGCAAAATCCTTCAAAGAACTATCCTCTGATGGGTGAGAAATCGTTCACCATTGCTGTGAGATAAAGAGGAAATTCTCTGTCTTGGCTCAAGCTCTAGATTAAAAGAAAAAAAAGTCTCCTCAGAAGAACCTATAACTCAGGCTTGTATCTCACATGTTTGGATTCCTAAAAATGATGTAGGTATTCCCCAAATCCCTAAATTGAAAAAAATAAAGTTCATTACCGTGCATTGATAGCCTCCAGGGCAACTCGCAGTAGCAAATGCAAAACTACTTTGAAACTAAATCTCCATAAATAGGCCCATGTGTTTCTCAGAGAAAGACCAAAGCACTTTTTTATCTCACGTTAAAAATCATAAATTATGAGAGAAAATAGTCGAGAGAGAGAAGGCAAGCACAATGTATAGAGAGGATAGAGTCCCTGAACTCCATGAAATAATGTGAATGAGAACCCAAAATAAGTATTTGTAAGGATTAAAGAGATTTTTTAATGCTTTTTTAGGATTTATTTATTTAGAGAGAGTGAGAGAGGGAGGGAGAGAGAGAGAGAGTGCGCATGCACGAGCATGTGCCAGAGGGGGAGGGACAGAGAGAGAGAGAGAGAGAGAGAGAGAATCCCAAGCAGGCTCCACACACTGTCAGCACAGAGCTTGACATGGGGCTTGAACCCACAACCTGTGGGATCAGGACCCAAGCCCAAATCAAGAGTTGGATGTTTAACCAACTGAGCCAGGTGCCCCAGGATTAAAGAGATTTAAAAAATCTATATAAATAAGTTGCATTACACTGAAAAAATAAGATAAATGTTTGAAAAGGAACCAAATAGAACTCCCAGAAATGAAATTCTAGCCAATGAAGATAAGCTCGGCGCATGGGTAAAACATCTGATTTAAATACCGCTGAAGTGGTGACTACTTACCTGGAAGGCAGAGCAGAAGAAATTAATTCGATGCAACCCTGAAAATGCAGAGATGGAAATGTCTGAAAGAGAAGTTAAGAAGCACATTGTATATAATGAGAAGATACAGAATGTACCTGGCAGGATTTCCAAAAGGAAAGAATAAATAGAAGGGGAAGAAATATTTGAAGAGGTAATGGCTCAACACTTTTTAGAATTGATGAAAGATACTCATCTTCATATTTTATAATAAGATCCTAACATTCGTTTTGAAGAATCCTGGACAAGATGAATAAGAAACAGATCTCTATAGCAATACACGGATAGAGTATCAAAGGAACAAGAAAAATGATAGAAGAAGCCAGAGAGAAACAAGACTTAGGCTCAGTGAAACAAATTTATCACACACAAGTTTTCTCAGAAGTACTGATAAACAGGCAACAGAATAATATTTTTAATGCTGCCCTGGGAAAATAATAAAATATGGAAGTAGAGGGTCAACCCTCCATGTTTGTCCAGGACTGTCCTGGTTTTAGTGCTAAAAGCCCCCCCATGGGGGTAGGCCCCCGGTCCAAAGCACACTGGGGCAGTTGGTTGCCCTACATGCAATTAAACTCATCACAGAATGAGGGTAACAAAATGACATGTGACAGAGACCGAAAAAGCTCGTGTCTCGCAGACCACTGTTGACACAATGTGTTAGAGTCATTGAAGGGCAGTCCATGAGGGACACAGCGGAGCAAAAAAGAGGACTGGATCCAGGTAGAGAGAGTGGATATTAAAAGCAAAGGGGGACAAATGAGTGAGGGAAAGTATTGATCGATATCAACAAGCATTGACTCTACAAAGTCATAAATAAGAGAGCTATGAACTTTGGAGATATAAAAACGGAGGGTGAAAAAGCCATGCCAGTAACAACATGGAAGATACAGGGTTGGGAGACAGAGAGGTGACAAGGGGTGAACTCTCTAAAGCCCTTGAGTTGAGTAGGGTGAAGGTAGGAATTTGGGCTAACTTTATATATATGAAGGGTGTACATTGAAAATCTCTGGTGCCCTCTCTCCTTCCCTGCTTCTTCCTAAATAATCCCATCAAAGCTATCAGGGAAAGATAGACATTGTGCTTGCGTGGACAGGTGGCCCAGAGTGGAGTGACGGCCCAAGCAGGAGAAGGCAAGCATCCTCACCATGGGCGGCTTGGTGCTGGGTGCGGAAGCTCGAGTGGGGTGAGGAGGGTGTCCAGGCAGCAGGAGAAGGGTATGAGGAGGGCATTTATAGGGGGCTGCCTGGCAAGGAGGGTCAGGGCCAGGCTAGGGAAGGAGGAAGTCCATGTAGGGTGGAGATGACCGTCTGGCACGGTGCTGGTGTGAGGAGGCTGTCCATATGAGGAAGTAAGTTACATAAAGGGGTGTTGTTTAGATAAATAAATGTATTAAAGAAAATTGGGACCTAGACATCCCAATTTCAGAAAGAGGGGGAGACTTACAAAGTAGAAACGGACAGATCTCTGAAGAATTCTGTAGTGGTTGGATTGGAATTGGAGTTATGTGTGTGAAGTGAAGTTCTCAGTAGAGAGGCGCCTGGGTGACTCAGTCAGTTGAGTGTCCGACTTCAGCTCAGGTCATGATCTCATAGTTCATGAGTTCGAACCCCATATCAGGCTCACTGCTGTCAGCCCTGAACCCACTTCAGATCCTCTGTCCCCTTCTTTCTGCCCCTTCCCTGCCTGCACTCTCCTAAAAATAAATAAATATTTGAAGTTCTAGATATAGATAGGTAGAATAAATGTAGATTTAAATGTATGTTGTATTTCATGCATACATATATATTTTAGCCCACTACACTCAGCTGGCCCAGGAGCATCACATGGAACATCACATGGAGCGAGCATCACATGGGGACAACTGTCACATCAACTAGTGTTAGTAATAGTCTACAACACAATGCATGTATGTGAACAGAGGTCACCAAATGAATACACTGAAATTTTGATGAGCAAGGGGAAATTTACATGATTTAAAAATTCCCACAAAATACTTATTAATTACAAAACAAAAAAAGAGGTACTGCAGTGGAGTGGCCTGGAGGACACAGTCTCATCAAGTGAACAAAATTGGACCTCATCAGTACTGAGACGCTAAAATTGTGTGCCATCTGGAAAAACGCAATAATAATAATGCGGCCTCGCTTCTAGGATATTCCTGCCAAGGATGCATAATCATCAGACAAACCCAAACTGAGGAGAATTTTACAAAACAACTAGCCTTTAATCATCGAAGTTGTCAAGGCAAGAAAGGAACTGTTCCAGATTAAAAGAGCATAAAAAGCAAATGACTCTTAAGCGGATCCTTTTCCCATGAAGGACGTTATCAGTACAACTGGAAAAATTTGAGCAGAGTCTGGAGACTAGGGTATCATTGTTAATTTCTTGATTTTGATGGTTATATGAGGTTTCCTAAGAGAATTATCCCCATTTCTACCACAGGAAACACAGACTAAAACATGTGGGGATAAGCATCATGCTGGCAACTTATTTTTTTTAATGTCTCAAGTTTTTATTTAAATTTTAGTTAACATATAGTGTGATATTGGTTTCAATAGTAGAATTTAGTAATTCTTCACTTACGTATAACACCCAGCGCTCATCACAAGTTCCCTCCTTTATACCCGTCACCCATGTAGCCTGTTCCCCACCCACCTTCCCTCCAGCAACTCTCTGTTCTCTAGAGTTAAAAATCTCTTTTATGGTTTGCTTCCTTCTCTCTTATTTTTCTTTCCCTTATGTTCATCTGGTTTGCTTCTTAAATTCTGCATACAGTGAAATCATATGGTATTTGTCTTTCTCTGACTGACTTATTTCACTTAGTTTCATCCATGTTGTTGCAAATGGCAAGATTTCATTCTTTTTGCTAGCTGAGTAATATTCAATTTTATGTGTGTGTGTGTGTGTGTGTTTATATATATATATTTTTTTATATATATATATATGATAAATACAATACATATATATGGATAAAGAAAATGTGGTATATATATGTATATATTACTGTTCCATTCAATACTTCTACACACTTCTATCTATCTGTATATACCACATCTTTAAAAAGATTTTATTAATGTTCTTTTTATTTATTTCTGAGAGAGAGACAGCATGAGCAGGGGAGGGTCAGAGAGAGAGGGAGACAGAATCTGAAGCAGGCTCCAGGCTCTGAGCTAGCTGTCAGCACAGAGCCCGATGCAGGGCTCGAACCCATGAGCTGTGGGATCATGACCTGAGCCGAAGTCAGACGCTTAACTGACTGAGCCACCCAGGCATCCCATGCCACATCTTCTTTATCCATTCATCAGTCGATGGACTTTTGGGCCCTTTCCGTAGTTAGGCTATTGCTGATTACGCTGCTCTAAACAGGGTGCATGTGTCCTTCCGAATCAGTATTTTTATATCCTTTGAGTAAATACCCAGTGTAATTGCTGGGTCACAGGGTAGTTCTATTTTTAACTTTTTGAGGAACGACCATGAGTGGCTGCACCAGTTTGCATTCCCCCAACAGTGTAAGAGGGTTTACCTTTCTCTGCATCCTGAGTATCTGTTGTTTCCCATGTTGTTAATATTAGCTATTCTGTCAGGTGTGAGGTGGTATCTCATGCTGGCAATTTATCTTAAATAATTCTGGAAAAATCTTATAGCACTCACAACTTTTTTTAGGAGTGTGCTTATTTAAAATTTTTTAAAAAAATATTTAAAAAATATCCTCCAAAATGTTTTTGCAGGAAACACTGTGGACTAGATATCACAAGAGAACCTTCCAGGTCAAGATACTTAAAAATGTTGAATATCAAACAAAAGGAAACCACTTCTTAAAAACATGCAGTAAAAAAAAAAAGGAGAAACATTTAGAGACCAGAGATGTCCAGAAGGCATGGTTCCCCAGGAGTGAGTGAGCCATGGTGCTCTGGGTTTCCCAGAGTTCACCTTGCACCTTAGAGCCTCAGCTTTCTTTGGTCACTTCTGGGAAAGGAAACAGAGTTAGCCCAGCACCAGAAAGGAGAGAGGTCCACTGAGCAACTCAATCCTGTTCAGTGTGAAAGAAAATATCCCCACTGAATGAGATTTACCAATCTTCCAGTCTTGGAGAAGTGTTGAATGGAACAGTAATTTTTAAAATCTGAGAATTCCAGAGGTGCCTGGATGGCTCAGTAGGTTAAACATCCGACTTCAGCTCAGATCATGACCTGGTGGTTTATGGGTTTGAGCCCCACATCGGCCTCTGTGCTGACAGCTAAAAGCCTGGAGCCTGCTTTGGTTTCTGAGTCTCCTTTCTTTCTGCCCCTCCCATACTCATGCTCACTCTCTCTCTCTCTCAAAATGAAAACATTAAAAACAATTTGAGAATTCTTGGGGTGCCTGGGTGGCTCAATTGGTTAAGCATTCGACTCTTGATCTCTGCTCAGGTCTTGATCTCAGGGTCTTGAGTTCAAGCCCTGTGTTGGGCTCCAGGCCCAGCATGGAGCCTACTTAAAAGAACATCTGAGAATTCTTAATCATCAGCTTACAGTGTGTGGGTTTGGGGCTTCAATCCATAGCATCGATGTGATCTGAAACCTTTCCAGGTAACCATTGAGTTTATAGTGATCCTGGGAAGTGCTGTGCAGTTAGCCAGGTTTTCTAAAACACAGGTCCTGACCCTGGGATTGAAAGTGCTGAGGCTTTATTTGGGAAGTGAAGACCCAGGGCAGCTGGAAGGAGGGAGAGAGAACAGAGGTAGGGGGAGATGTGGAGCAGGGTAAGTAGGACTTACTACACTGGCCTTTGCTTATACCGAAGGCTACAGAGCCTTCGAGGGTGCTCAGCGATCAGGCTGCCTCACAGCAGTCAATGGGATGGAAGGAGGGACATTGGGCCCTCTGGCTCCTCCCATCTCCTGCTCAACTTCTAGGCTGAGTCATCTGAACTCCCAGTAGGCGTTTGGGATGCCAGATCTACGTTCCACACTGGGGTGTTTCTTTTGCATCTGGAAGTGGTGGGGGAAGCCAGAAACTACATATGTGTGGCTCACGGTCTGGGCCACGTGACAGTGTGAAGGGGAGGTCCAGGCACACACAGGACAAGTTCATGTCAGCCGCCAGATGTGGCAGCATGATCCGGGAAGCAGGCAAGGGAATCTGAGATGTGCCCGATTCAGATCCAACGCAGTCTCCTCCTTGTGACCACTCAGTTCTAAACATGTCCTTCCCTTATTTTAGGCTCCATTAGTATAATATAGAGTTTCCATTTTTTATTTTTATAAGAATATGCTATTCTAATTTCTTCTCAGAGAAGAACAAGTCCTCTGCAAAGTGGAGTTTGCAGCCAGTTGTGATGTCTTGAAAGATATAAGGTAAGAAGAGGTCAGTGATTCTTGCCTGATGGTCCCACTGGTAGAGTGGGTCTTGATGCCCTACTTTATACCCTCAGTCTTCTCTTTTCCACCACCTTTCCTGGATTCCGCTCCTGCTTGGTCAGCAATTAAGCTGGTTTGTGTTGCTTGCCTGGTGTAGTGGCCCAAATCTTTACCTAAACTCTTTACCGTGTGGCCCTTACTGGCTTGGTTTGTGCAGATGGTGTGTGTTCTGCTTATGTGCCCTCAGAGCTCACCTCTACAGACTGAAGACTGCTTGCTGGGAACACCTGCAAACTCTCTGAGGAGCCCACCCGCCATGAGAAAACCAGAAGAGTGGGACAGCGAATCCCCTGGAATCAGCCCTCAACCACTGACGACCTGGAGACCCAACACCAGGTGGCGCTCTGAGCTCCTCAAGGAAAAATAGTAGAATGGGCCCCCATTAGTCTCTGAGAGCTGGCATTCAGCAGGGGTCATGATTAGTACAGGCTGATGCAGTCTCCCTGCTTTGGCTTACCCATTAACAACAAGTTCATCGTAGCCCTTTCTATTATTTGGACAGGAGTTGGGCCCAGTCCACTGTGCCCTGTATACTACAGAAGTCACAAATTAAGCCCTTCCATTCTACTCAATGGATTGAGGGGAGAAGCGCATACCTACTTCTCCCTTGATGGGCGTTCACAGGCAAGGACGGGACTTACAAGAAATTCTCATCACAAATTCTCTTTCCATCCTCAGCAACCTGACCTTTTTTTTTTTTCTTTTATTCAACTTGATTGGAAGGTGAGAATAGCGCCACCACTTTTTAGATAGTGCCATGATGGTCAGGCATCTCACTTTGATAACAAATGTCTATCATCTTAGGATCTTGGGCAAAGCTTCTAATTTTAAGATTCTGTAAAATTTTAGCGTAGTGTCATAGCACTTCAGCGTAGAGAAACTTTCCCATATGGCTAAGAAGACATGTACAAGGAACTTCCTTGTGACCTTGCTTGTAAAAGAAAGGTTAGAAGGAAACAATCTAACCCTAAATAAAGGAATGGGCGAATAC
Source organism: Hyaena hyaena (assembly GCF_003009895.1). Lineage (NCBI taxonomy): Eukaryota > Metazoa > Chordata > Mammalia > Carnivora > Hyaenidae > Hyaena > Hyaena hyaena. Next base: position 517,065 of record NW_024081780.1, on the reverse strand, counting down.
ACCCTAGTTATTCAAACAATGGGTACTTTATAGCAGTTAAAATGAATAAATCTCTAAAGCATAATATTGAGTACAATAAGCAAGTTGGGTCCATACATTCTAATATCATTTATTTATTAGAAACCCCACAGAAAACAATATATGGTGGTTTTGAATGCACACATATTTAAAAATATTAAACAAAAACATAAAAATACCATATGTTAATCCCCAGGAAAGAAGAGAGGGATAAAGAAGAGGTAAAAAAAAAAAAAAATCTTACCCTTTAGAGAAGACAGAAAGTGATTTTTAAAAAAAAACATGACAAAATATTTATATTTAATAATTTAATTTACATTTAAATTTAATAAATTGATAATATAACATAATTATTATTATACAATTAATAATATAATGTAATTAATTAATTTACATGTAATAAAATATACACTTAATCCTGATGGCATTTTATTTATTTATTTTTTTTAAAATGTTTTGCTTTTTTCTAGGAGAGACAGAGAGCGTGAGCAGGGAAGGGTCAGAGAGAGAGGGAGTCACAGACTGAAACAGGCTCCAGGCTCTGAGCTGGCAGTCAGCACAGAGCCTGACGCAGGGCTCGAACCCACGAACCGTGAGATCATAACCTGAGCGAAAGTCGGATGCTTAACCGACTGAGCCACCCGGGCGCCCCCTTATGGCATTTTAAAAAAGGATTGTATAGTACTTTTGAAATTACTCACCATTAAATTTTAAAATTTTAGAGAAAATAATGAAGTGGACGTTGTAAAAATTTATAAAGTATTAGTTCCTAAATATTTTAGCATGAGGCAACTTCTTAGCATAAAATTTGCATATCTTATTAATTATAACAATGCCCCTATGCATTTGCATAATGCGTATGTGGTATGATGTGATATTTATTTCATTTCTTAAATTTTTTTTTAAATGTTTATTTTTATTTTTGAGAGAGAGAAAAAGAGAGAGAAAGCGCATGAGCGGACAAGGGGCTGAGAGAGATGGAGACACAGAATCTGAAACAGGCTCCAGGCTCTGAGCTGTCAGCACAGAGCCAGATGCAGGGCTCCAACCCACGAACTGTGAGATCATGACCTGAGCCGAAGTCAGGCACTCAACCAACAGAGCCATCCAGGCGCCACTATTTATTCCATTTCTGAACAATGAATCATGTTCTCAGATTGGGAGCCATTTCTCCCAGAAATGGCAACTATTTAGCCTTTTCTGTAGGTACCAATGGTTTTTCTAAGCTGGCCCTATGTGGAGTTCTCCTTACAATGATAAATTTCTATCCAGAGTTTATCCTAAGTCATTCCATCCGTAATGAGTCTGCCACCAGCTCCTTTAAGAGTCAAGCCCTGGGAAGTGTGGGTTATGGGACCCCATGTGTTCCTCCCTCACGTGGCTGAGCAGCGGGGACACTGGGTGGCTGCCAACTGCCTTCTTTTCACAGCACTGGTGTCTGCTATCACCTGGGGTCCTCTGTGGCTCCCACCAGGAGACTGAGGCAGTACATTCCTCTGTTTGTTCACATGTGTCTACTGGTCTTCACTCCCCTGAAAGCAAACAGGGCAGATTTTAGTTCAAACTGTGAATTTGGCAAAAATTGTTCATCAGAGTCTCCTACGGCTTCCTCTTCATACATGTCAGATGAATCAGTCAGAAAGACAAACATTTATTGAATATCTATTAAGTACCAGGAATTTTGCCAGGTCTTGGCAGTAAAAAAAAAAAAAAAAGATGATAAGATATAACTCTAGCCTTCAGGACCGGAGTCTGGTGACTAACGACCTGTTTGTGAATCCTCTCTGAACTTTGAGAACAGGAAAGATCTGATTCTGGTCTTGTCTTCTCTGCTGTGCCCAGAGCTCATATTTTTGGCTGCTTGGTAAATCTTTCCCCTAGATATTTCGTGGTAACCTCAAACTAAACATGTGAAAATTGTTTCCTCTTAGTTTCAAACTCTTTCTCTTCCTGGCTTCCAGGTCCCTCTCTGACCAGCCTTGAAATCTCAACTTCCAAACCTCTCCCCTTTTCCTTCAATAACTTGTTTGTCTCCAATATTATAGTTCGTTTCTGTTCCTGGCGCTCTCACCACCTCAGTTCTGAACTACCCTAATTGCCTCTTTTTTTTTTTTAATGTTTTATTTATTTCTAGGAGAGAGAGAGAGAGACAGCGTGAGCAGGGGAGGGTCAGAGAGAGAGGGAGTCACAGACTGAAACAGGCTCCAGGCTCTGAGCTGGCAGTCAGCACAGAGCCCGACGCGGGGCTCGAACCCATGAACCGCGAGATCATGACCTAAAACCCATGAACCGCGAGATCATGACCTAACCGACTAAGCCACCCAGGCACCCCCCTAATTGCCTCTTAATTGGTCTTCCTGACTCTATTTTCTCCCTTTCTGATCTATCTTATTATTGTTAGCAGCCAGTCTTCCTAAAACATCCCCTTCATCAATCATGTCACATCACTGCACCTAAGCCTTCAGTGACCCCTTAGTGTCCATAATCCTGCTGTGGCATTCACCGCCCTTCGCTACATGGCCCTGGTCCACTCTCCCAGCCTTAATTCTGTCCTTTTGCTTTCTTGAAACCCACCCTCAGGGAAACTCATTGCTACTATTTATAGGTATATGACACGCAAGGGAGACTTTATGGCAAATTTTATTTGATTACATCTTGGAACTGTTCATGTTTGGGAGTCAACACTTCTTGCCTTTGGACCACATTCATCTGCACACATTCAGCATAATTACAGTACAGCAGTGGTTCCCAGTGTACCGTGTGCAGTGAAGTCACCCGGGGTCTTTAGAGGCTATCCAAGCTTGCTCCCCATTCCCAGAGATAAATTGGTCTGGGGCTCAGGATTTGAAACGTTCCCTGGTGAACCTCACATGCCGTCCAGATAGAGAACCTGTGGCTTCTAGGGAAGGCTGCTGAGCCCCATGCTTTGCCAGGGATGTAGCATAGGACAAACAACAGTAATAACAACCACACAAAACAAGTTGGGGAGATAGTTGGCGGCCATTGCAGCTTAGAGAGTGACGTGGTGTTAGGGGAAACTTGATAGATTGTGGGCTGGGGATTCTTACTGATAACTTCCTTCATTAGTGCACCATTTCAGGGAAAAAAATCTAGACCTACGAAAATATCCGTCATCCTTCTGATTCAGACGCTGCATTTTTTCTTTTTACCTCCATAGGAAGTCATTAAAAAAAACACAAATAGGGACTCTCACATGACTATCATGGGCAAATGAATCATGAGTCGTGTTCTAATTGCGTATTATCTTTTTTAAAAAAATTTTAATGTTTTTTTTTTAAATTTATTCCTGAGAGAGAGAGGGGGGGAGAGAGAGAGAGAGAGAGAGAGAGAGAGAAAGAGCGAGCATGAGCAGGGGAGGGTCAGAGAGAGAGGGAGACACAGAAGCTGAAGCAGGCTCCAGGCGGGGCGTGAACCCACAAACCATGAGATCATAACCTAAGCTGAAGTCGGACACTTAACCGACTGAGCCACCCAGGTGCCCCTCTAATTGCGTATTATCAACAGCATGGCTACAAGTATGTCAGAAAAGCTAAGAAAATTATTTACCATAGGTAAACAAAAGCTTTTAATCTTTTATGTTTATTTTTATTTATTTATTTATTATTTTTTAATGTTTATTTATTTTTGAGAGAGAGAGAGGCAGAGTATGAGCAGGGGAGGGGCAGATAGAGAGGGAGACACAGAATCTGAAACAGGCTCCAGGCTTTGAGCTGTCAGCACAGAGTCTGATGTGGGGCTCAAACTCACAGACCATGAGATCATGATGTGAGCTGAAGTTGGATGCCCAACCAACTGAGCCACCCAGGCACCCCTTTTTATGTTTAGTTTTAGACAAATAAGCCCATTTGATGTTTGTAACCGACTTGGTGCCAGAAATATTTTAGCACTCACTCACTTTTCTATGTGTCAGATTAAGCCAGACTATAAAATTCCCAAGATGACATATTTAAAATAAAAGAATGTCCCAGGGATGCCACACCCTGAGAGATGAACTGAAACTTAACAAGTGGCCAGTTTTACTCATGCGCAGAAGATATCAGGCTTACCATTAACACAGAATTTCTTTCTGGCTTATAGATCAATTAAGATGACTTCCAACAACGTCTGGGTAAAATTGGCAAGAGATGTGTTTGGAAAGATAGTTTAGAACACTTGTCTAGGGTAAAGCAGTGTTGTTGTTCTTAAAGATTTGGAATAGCTTTGTCATTGCAGGTCTCAAGTGATTGACTCCATTCTGTGCAACTGGAAAGAACTTGTGATTCTCAATTTCCCAGTCCCTGTGGATGAAATAAGCTTATAGGAATAAAGAATGGTGTGGTAAGTCATGCTGCTGTTTGTGTACATGCTGTTCTCATTGTCTCTAACTGTTAAGTTATTGTATCAAAAAGTATTGCCATGAGGTGCTTGAGTGGCTCAGTGGGTTGGGCCATTGACTCTTGATTTTGGCTCAGGTAGCTCCTAAGGAGCTAGGGAAGCCAGATCTAGAAGAGAGAGGGAGGAGGGAAGTTATTTTTTTAATTTGTATTTTAAAATGTTTTGTTTTATTCTTGAGGGAGAGAGAGAGAGAGAGAGAGTGCATTAACAGGGCAGGGGCAGAGAGAGAGGGAGACACAGAATACAAAGTAGGCTCCAGGTTCCTAACGGTCAGCACAGAGCCCGATGTGGCACTTGAACTCACAAACTGCGAGATCATGACCTGAACCGATGTTGGATGCTTACTGACTGAGCCACCCAGGCGCCCTCCCTCCTTTTTTTTTTTTTTTTTTTTTTTACAAAGAGAAGTTATTTGAGAGCCAAACACATGATCACTCTTCACTCCAGGACTATGGGTTTTGTGATCTTGAGGAAGTGGAGATGAACAATTTGCAATCAGCGAAGATACTAGAGATTTTAATAGGAGAAATATTAATAATCAAAGGTGACTGGCAAGCTATGGAATGAACCAAGATGTCATTGCTAGGAAGTAGGAGAGAGTGATTGGCAAAGCCTAATGGAAAGAAGGATTTGAAAAATAATAATTTCATGTTAATAATCCCATTAAGTTGAAACTCCTTGGTAAGCTGTCTACATATGAAATGTTGGAATGCTCTTAGTAACATTGGACCTGAGTTTGGGATTTGTGGGGACCGGGACAAAGGAAGATCAGAAGCTCCCTATGTCTGTTTTTCAATGAAAGTAGCTGGAGTGAGATCTGGAGGCATGAAGGAGAACATTGCCTTTACTTGGAACCCTAATGCCGTAGGATGCCCAAGGCAAGGGTGGGAGCTGAGGGACAAGATGAGAGCCAGTCTGGAGAAGAGGTCACTGTATAAGAGGAGAGGAACTCGAGCAGGAAGGCAGGATGAGCGGGAGTAGCACACAGAACCTGCTAGGGTGAGGGAAGGGGGTCCTATTCAGGAGTGGATGCTTTTATTTCGCTTTTATTCCTGTCTTCCGGTGTCTTAACTTGCTATTGGTGAGGACTGAGGGCAGAGATTTGAAGGGTGGAAGATGCTTTCTTTTCCCAACCATTAGCGAGTGAGAATCATATAATTGTTCAAAGTCAGAGCTGGAAGCATTAAGGGAGGACATCTGATACCCTCTTTTTATATAATCCTTGTTTTGCTAGTACCTGGTATAGGATCACGGCCCCTGCTCTTTCCCTTCCCTACCCAGGCATTTCTGAGGCTCCATACGCTGAAAAGCAAGCGTGTGATCAAGGTTCTGGGCAGTGGCCATATGGCTCCATGCTCTTCCACTCCTGTTGCCCTGGCCCCAGCTCCGTTGCTTGGAAGCTACTACGAGGTGCCTCAGGAGCTCACCACTGAACACCACATCCCACTCTGCCACCAGGCATTTGTCCCTGCTGCTGGGAACCGCCATCACTTCTGCTGTTTCTGAGCAGGCATGGCCACTACTGCCCATGCCCAGGACACTTTGAGGATCCAAGACTCTTTTTTTTTTTTTTTTTAAATGAGAGCAAGACTATGACTCGCTGCCTTGAACTCTCTTGCTATCTGCCCTCTCCCCAGAAGTGCTTGCTTAGTCTTTGTTTTCCCAATTACTTTTTGGTAAGTCCCCCATGAAGTTTGTCAGACATGCCAATACATATCTGAGTTTAGTCGTGAATATAGTGTAGGCTCAAGCTGGGATGCCCTTCTTCAAACCATGAAGAAATGTAAATTGAGGAGACATAAAAGTTGTTCATCCTCGAGCCATGTGGTATGTGTGACTAACATGTCTGGTGAGCAGTTGCCTTCTACGTTTAGAGGGACAAGGGGAGAGACAGAGTGAGGAGGAAGAAGTAGACCCTAGTCTGCTTTCTGGAGCCATAAGGAGGTGGTGTGTGGCCTGATGGCTGACTGAGGCACTCTGGGGAACATCTCTGAGGGACTCTCCATATTTTTATTTCATGACTATTATTTTCCCCAAAATGTTCACATTTTTCCAAGTGTTCACACTTGAAATGGTCACATTTTGGGGAAAATACTGAAGATTAATTTTTAACATTGAGTAAACCTGGATATTAATGATCTCAGATCCCTTTTGTATTAAATGCAGTCATGGGTTTGTACTTTATTAAATCTTACTTATGAATCTTACTTATGACCCAAAGCTGGATGCCTAGTGATATCTGGAGCTGCAAAATGATGGTCTTGGTTTAGATTTTGAATGAAGCACTGAATACCGTTTACAACTCTGAACACTTTATTTTGGTTGGACAGACTTACCGTTTCAGGGAATCATTTCCTGGAGCTGCTGTGGGGCAATTGTGATGACGGTGTTTGTGGCAGACTGACTCAAGAAGGTGTTCTTGAGTCTATTAGTGATGAAATTCTACTCTTCCAATGTACTTCTTGGCCACTTAGTTGGACAAATTTCTTTTTTTAAGGTTAAAGGACAGAGTCTAGGAGGTGTGGTACCAGGTGCTTACCACTCTGGAAAATTCTAAATCAAATATAGAAGAAACATTGTCTCCTTATTTGATCAACATCCTTCTAGAATTGTTCCAGATTATATGTTCTCTTCAACCCCGAAGTGAGACATAATTGGTAGCCTCTGACCTTAGTTCTTTCAACTGTGGTGAGGAGAGCAGGAAACAAATGTTTAAAGAGTTCTTAATTCCTGAAGTGGGAGAGGGGAGCAGTCAATGGTCTCTGGTGCCACAACCCTCCATAAGTGTGCCCAGGAAGGGTCATTGAGTCCCTCAATCATGCCATCATTGTAATACACAGGGTGGTTTGTTTATATTAAGGTTTAATGGTAAAGGGATGCATTGGATAAGTCACTTACAAAACGAAAAACTGAAGAGCTTGGCCCTTGAAGTTGGTTGGAGTAGAATTTGATTCCTGGATCTTCTCTGACTAGCTGTTTGAACTTTTGTGTATTTATTGGTGTCGCTGAGCCTCAGTTTCTTCATTGGTGAGTTATTTTTTGTCTGTTACAAGAAATAAGTGATGAGTGAGTAGAACCCAGCCTAGTGAGTGACATACATTTGCTGGCTTAACGATCAAGCATCTGCTCCTTTGGCAACAGTGTATAATTTCCCCTTTTGAGAACCATCTTCTTCCTTCCATCAGAGTAAATGCTGCCAGTGGAGCCGATCCCACCACCAGCTTCAGGAGTATAATATGTAACTCAGAACTGGCCAAGTAGCATAAATCTACCCCCAGCTGTAGTGACTCCTTCAGGGATCACCGTAACTCAGGCAGATCAAAGTACAATCCTACATAGGACCTACTAGGGAGAGAGATCCTTTTCCCCTCTGAACTTGAAACAGGAAAGGACTGAAGCTGTTGGCAGCCATGTTGGGCCCATGGAGCCTTAGAATTAAGCCAATATGTGGTAAAGAGCAAAGCCATAAAATTTAAGACATAAGTCAAATCACTGATCCCCAAATGTCTCAGGTAAATTAACCAATATATACTCATTGTACTTGTTATTTATTTGCCATCAAATGAGTCCTGATTGATGAAAAGAACATAATAAATTTTAGTCATTCTCCACCCTGCAAGTGCCCCCTCCCCCATTCCAGGAACCAGAAACTGGCAAAGGAAACAAATGCAACTAAGATTTCTCCTAGAATTCCCACAAGTGACAGATAATGCAAGAAAGTGCTTTCCAGGCTCTGCAATTTCATATACATAAACAGCTTCCAGAATATATTTTTATCAGAAAACAAAATTTGTGGAATGCCAACAAGTCCCATATACTCTAATTTCTCATAAAAGAGAATTTTTAATATTCTAAAATAAATAGAGATTATAATAAAAGTTGGTGTTTTAAATGGGATAAATCCAGCTTATACGAAAAATGCACAGCCCTGTCCTTATTTCTTTCATTTTACCACAGAGCAGTGAAAACATCAGTGGTTTTATAAGTTCTAGGTCTGAAATATCATTTCCCAGAATCCAGTCCTGGCTTGACTACTCACTAGCTGTCCCTTCATTACTCTGAGTTTCGGTCTCCTCATCTGTAAATTAGAAATAATGATGATCTCTCTCTCATAAGGTTTTGGTAAGGATTAAAGGAATTAATGCATGCAAAACTTTTAGAATAGTGTCTGGCACACACGTAGGGAGTACTCAGTAAACATTATCATTACTGTTCCTGTTATCATAATTATCATTCCTCACCAGCACTCCGTGTGTCTGGGCCAGAGTTCAGATTCTAACGTCAACCTTGACACGAACTAGTTCTGTGACCTTGGGCTGGCCAGGTCAGCTCTCTGGGCTTCGGAGTGTTTATGGGGAGAATGTAGGGATTTGACTAATCCCCAGAGTTCCTTCAAGTGTAACCCTCTGGGAATGCAGGAAACCACATTCTTGGACTCTGCTCTTCCGTGGGGGGGGGGTGAGGCACCATCACTGGCCATCCAGTGCTCACACAAGACCAGATGGGCCACGGGAGAGGAGGCCAGCAATCTGTCCCGGCCCACAGCGTTCCCATCAGGTGGACACTTTCCTTTCTAGGTGATCAGCAGACACAGGAGAGAAGCCTGTTGGAGGAGAGAGTGCAGGGATTCGGGGTAGGAAGTTTCTGTACACGAAGCTGGGAAGATTCCAATGATGTCAGACACAATGGGCCTCAGTTTTGGAGGCTCAGGGGATGTGGCCAGTTCCCAACATTTCACTGCCCTCTGCTGGCACCGCCTGGTGACTGGTGAGAAAAATCTCCATGTTGGGTGTCCTGCTCATCTGTGAGGGCAAACCTACCCTTGAAGGAAAGATGGGTGACATCCTTCCTTCTGGGTGAAAGGAAAGATGATGTAGCGACATGTGGATGCTTGAATGTTAACTTTCTAAGGAAAGAATCGTTGGGCAACTCAGATAGAGGGTGAAGACTGTATTTAGCTGCATCAGGGAGCACCCCGATGCATTAGTGCATCAGGGAGCACTTCACAGAACAACTCCCTGAGCTGAAACCGCATTGGAGTTTTCATAGAGTGGCGGTGGGGGAGAGTCGGGCATGTGACCGCCATCTTGTCTCAGGTTGCAGTTTTCGCTGAACCGCTTTAAAACGATTGGAACCATTTCATGTCTTTGCAGCTCTTTCTGGAAACTTGGTCCAGTCTTACATTAGCGGCTGTAGGAACCATTCTTCAGAGAGCCATCTACCTGGTGCATTGTTTGTCTATTGTCACATAAGCTTTGGGACAAGGGGAGCTATAAGAGGTGGAAAAAGGAAGGGAGGAAAAGAAGAAAGAAAATAAAAAAGCAAAGCATGCAATGTAAAAGCAGGCAGCCAGAGCCCGTTTTAACTTTTTCAACTCAAAAAGGAAACTTTCCCCAATCTTAAAATACATGTATTTTTTCCCTTCGCACTTACTGCTTTCATTCATATTTCCCAAATAATCTAATAAATGTTTTTAAAAATTCCATTAAGGGAGGAAGAAAGCTAACTTATGCAGACCAGTGTCTTATTCTTTAAACTGTACACATATATGAACATTTCATATACTTCTTTATGCATGATATATTCCACAAGAAAAAAAATCAAAATAGAGAGAACGAAGGAGAAATATCTAAGCACAGAAATACCTTAAGAGCTGGAAGGAAAACAAAATCCATATTTTACAATAACTCAACACATCTTCATTTAGGTCCATTGTATGTGTTTATGCTAAGTGTCAAATAGGGGAGGGAAGGAGAGGAAGCGGTAAAGAACATCAAATTCTGGGAATCATTCTGCAGGAGCTTGCTCTAAGATTCTGTTTATATATAGCTAGTTTTTGCAGTTTATGAAGCTAATGAACTTCCATCAAACACTGGTGAGGTACGGTTAGGAAGTACATCAAAGAGCAAAGTGGTTCCAGTACTAAGATGTAACATTTTACTGATGATCGGGCTTTATTTATGCTTATGGGTCAAATCCACATTAACAAACACACATGGCTCCTTGCTGCAAACTGCTCTGTCATTCTCTTTCAAGATGTGCACTTATTGTGTTGCTTACATAAGTCATGAACAGATGCTTTCTTGAGAAACCTGCCCCATAGGTGTATCTTAACGAAAATGAATTGAACTGGAGATTTTAAATCTCTACTTTTCAGGCCCAACTGATAATAATCTGACAGAGATCTTGAACTGGAAGCCTAGTATAAAGGAGAGTGCTGAGGTAGTGAGGAAAGAGCCAGTAAGCCTGTCTTCTGCTTTTGCCCAGGCTTGAAACCCAAATAGGAATGTGTTGTAGACTATTGTCTGTGATCCCCAAATTCATCTGTTGCAAGCTGAATCTCCCAAATGCTAGTATTAGGAGGTGGGGACTTTGGGAGGTGATGAGATCATGAGGGTAGAGTTCTTGTAAGTGAGACTAGTGCTCTTAAAAAAGAGGCCTCAGAGAGCTCCCTCACTGTTTCATTCATGTGAAGACATTGTGAGAAGATGGCCATCTACAAACCAGGAAGGGGGCCACATCAGAAATCCATCTTTAGGTTGGATTTCCCAGCCTCCACAGAAATAACCGTTTGTTGTCTAAGCCAGCCAGTCTATGGTATATTTGTCCCAGTGGCCCAAAGGGACTAAGACAGAATGAAAAAGACTAACATCTGGCACAAGCTTATTTCTGGTGTCCCTCCAGTGTCCCTGAATCTCTGCATGTTCTTATTTTCCTCTGCTCTGGTTCAGCTCTTTTTTTGTGTTTATCACCTGTCTGAGATTCCACAAGCATCCCATCCCATCCCATTCCCCCTCTACCCCAATTTTCTTCTTCTCTCCCTCTCTTTCTCTAGTTATACATATCAAGCTTCTCCAGAACCAGCCACCATAAGAGGACATAGCTAGTGAGAAGGTTCAAGTTTAGCAGCACAGAAGACATTGTCTGTTTATTAGCTTTGGTGTTCACATTTCAGGTCACTTACATCCAATCAACATCTTTGAGGATTCCAGATGTGTAGCTACAGGGAATACCATGGCCTCTGTCCCCCAAAGCACAAACAGCATGCCTATTATTATTGACAAGTCTTTGAAGTAGAGTGACTTCTGTGTAAACTTTGGATTGTTGAGTCCACTTTTGATAATATCACTGATGACAGCTGTTAGTAACATTTGTTTGGGAAAAGAAAAAGGCTGGATATTTTAATTACTACTTTCTCCTAGGAAAGGCAAGTGTGTTATAGAGACCTGGCCATGGAAAGTAGATCTTGAAGGATTTGACGATGGGAGAGGTGGACGGCAAAGAGCCGCTGACCAGACGGTATGGTGTTTGTGCACATAGCAGTGCGGCTGCTTAGAAACTCAGACCCTTTTCCCAAGGGCCCCCAAGTACTAATGGGAAATGAGAAGGAAGGGAAAAAGTAATGTCTTACCTTATACAGACTTAATTCTCAACAAGGAAATAAAAAATGGATTTTGTTCCAAAGAGTTGATGTATGGCTAATTCAAGCCTATCTCTTTTTTCCCTTGTTTTGGAAAATGGAATTGTTCACCACATAAATCTCCTTCCCATAAATACTGAGCGGCGTGATACATAATGCAAATGGCTGAATCTTCTACTCTTACATGGCTATTTAACCAAACTTCAGCTATCGAGAAATGAAAAATAATCCAATTTGCAAAATCTATTTAACTTTCATAGTTTGTCTTTGATATAATGACTTTATTCATTTTCATTCCAATGCTTAGCCGAAAAGAAAACAGTTCAGTTAATTGAAGCAACTTCAGAATTCTGAAAAATCAACCATGCTAAGGTAACAGATTAAACTTACTTTTGATCTAGAAGTTGGCACGTGGCAAACCTTAACATCAGATTTCTGGGTTTGAAGTCCAGCTCCACCATTTATATTACCCTGTCAAGTTTCTTTAACCTCTCCATGCCTTATTTTATTTATCTATAAAATGGAGATATTAATATCACTTATTTTACAGCATTGTTGAGAGGATTAAATGAGTTCCTTAAAACATCTAGAAAAGTGCCTGATACAGAGTGTCCTTTGTGAGTATGTTACCATCAGCAGCAGCAGCAGCAGCAGCAGCATATCCTGGCAGGTTGACTGACTTAGCCTCAAACATATTCTCGGTGGTGAAGAGTGAATTTGCATTATTTATTCTGCAGAGAAGTTCAATCAACATCGTCTGTGATGAGACACCCATAGCCTGTGGGTACAGTCATCGTACAAATGTTCAATTCATGCTGTTCGTCATTTAATGCGTGCTCCTTACTTACTATTTCACAACCATTTAATTCACAGATGACTCAAATGACTAAAGGAACATTCTTCCTTCTGTCTCCTTATTTGCTCAGGGCTGAAGCAAGTAGTAGCTGTCTTTTAAAAGGAGAAGTGGGCAAATGGGTTTATTTTAGATGCATTCTGCTATGTGCTCTTCCTGGCTTTACAGGGTAAAACAATTAAATCCCTCATGGGAGGGACAGAAGGAAGCCTCACTCTGACTCTCATCTAGTGCCTCTCCTTTGGCCAGACTCCAGAGCCGGGGACATTTAAATTCATTCCAGAAGAAATGGCTTAGAGATCGGCTGTAGAAAAGGCAAAAATAATTGGATTTATTTAATGCGGACTAAAGACCATAGTCTTTAAGTAACACAACAAATATGTGGAGAATGCTGTAACCATGTATTTCTTTACCTATTGAAGACAGAAAAGAATATTTGTTGGGTTGTTGGGAATAAAATTTTATGTAGTTAGTATGAGCTGAGCGAATTCTAGAAAAGGGCTTCTTTGGACTAAGACACTTGCCCTCTTGTGGATAGAATCCATGTTTCTTATTTCTATTTGTTAAAAGACTTCTTCCTGAAATGCCTTCTCTGTCCATTACTCCCTAACACCCATCCCCTGCCTATCTCACGGTTGCTAATTAATAAGCTACTCTGTGCTGCCTGTGATTTCCTTCCTCTCCTAATCCGGCCCGGGGGTGAAAACCATTGACAAAGTTTTCACTGTCTTTAAAATGGCCTGTGGGCATATCTACTGCCTGCAATGTCTCTATTTGAGCTGTCATGGACTTGAGAGGGTTCAACTACAGGTTCGTTCATGAGAGGACCTGGCGGGCCAAATCGCAGAAGCTTTATCTGGAGCCTCGGTGAACCAAAGGCATGCTGGATTCTGTGCAGAAGTAGATCTTTCCACCTGTACTGTAAGATTGTTCCCCCGTCCCCAAGCAGAGCTACTGCTTACCCGATGTCGTATGGCATTGTTAGTGAACGGTATTGCATTTGCTTTGGCCTCTGATCCTCCTGCTTCCTGGGATGCTGAGCACAGGTCTAGGAGACATGAACTAGAAGGCAATCCGAGCCAGAGATTCCATGCTGAAATCAGAATGGTATCTCCCCTCCAAAGCCCGAGGCTCTGCTATTGGACCAGGTCTCTGTCTGACATCTTGGGATGAGTTTTTCTCAGGCTTCTGACAGGATCCATCCATGTCCAGGGGAAACAACTGCCTTGGCTCAGGCTGGACTTAAGCTTTGAGGACTCTGATGAAACTCAGTAGCACTTCATTTGTGTCTTGCTCATCAGGGTGGTTGTTAAGTTGGGGAATAATCAAGGCTTTAAAATATCATGGGGGCACCTGGGTGGCTCAGTCGGTTAAGCATCTGACTTTTGATCTTTTGCTCAGGTCGTGGTCTCATGGTTCATGGGGTCGAGTCCCCCATCAGTGCAGAAACTGCTTGGGATTCTCTCTCTCTCTGCCCCTACTCTATTCACGCTCTCTCTCAAAGTAAAGAAATACACTTAAAAAATTAAAAATATCATGAAAGACTGATAGTCAAGGAAATTTAAATGACAATGTCAACATATAACCACTGTTACCCTCTAGTATGCACGTTCATATACCCGCACACTCTGGGTGCCTGGGTGGCTCAGTCTGTTAAGCATATACTTGCGCACATTTGCAGATGGGAAGGAAATGTACTCACCTATAGCCCTGATTATCTCTGGGGTTGTGGGATTGTGGCTGATTTTCATTTTCTTTTTACAATGTTATATATTCTACTTTATCTACAATTACTATACATACTTTTCATGTTCACAAAAATATTAACTTCATTTTCAAAGAGAATAAATATCAGTAATAGAAGGCTCAAAGAGAATAAATATCAGTAATATAAGGCTAGCCAGCCATGAGAGAGGGGGAACTGATGGATATAATACAAAGATCACATCCAAAATTACTAAATGCTTTTATATTAGTTCCTTGGTCTGTTTTCACTCACACTGAGAAAATTAAGGCAGCTCGGCAAGCCTAATAAGAATGGCTATGTTTCAACTTCATTGGATGAATTTAGATTTCCTTTGGTATTGTCAAGGTCTCAGAATATCCAGGCAAAGATGAAAAACAGTTGGTCACCCACCACTTACATATAATGTTTATAGCCCACATATCCAGGTGATTGTAGCTTTGGCTTTCTGTTCAATTGCTTTGATATTTTATAGGTAGAGGGAGAAGGAGGGGGAGTTTAAGGGAAATAATATTGCATATGAATAAAACCTGCATCTCTTTTCTTCCTATTAATTAGGACTAAGTGGCCATCTGGAGGAAGACCTCTAGGGAAGGAACAGGGACAAATATTCTCTGTCCCATAGAATTCTGTTGAAGAAATAAATCTTTAATTTAGGCCAAAGCAGTGAGACTAAAATAGAGTTGACCTTGCTTCATGTTAAGTGTTTATCGCATACTAGTCCTTAAGGTAACCCTGTATTAGAATAAACCTAAGAGTTTGCACTCCTAGTGTTTTAGAAACAATGAAAAGTATTAGCAGGAGAGAACTTAGAAGCATCCAGAAATGAAAATGTTATGTTGTCTCAAAAATAAACTGCTTTTCAGTGTAAGGCTCCTCAGGCAAGTTAATCTTCCACAGTTCTGGTCTACTTCCTTTGTTTTGAAAACTTCACTGACTCCTGTTGAGTCATTTTGGTTTTTGGTGGTGTGTTTTTGGGTTTTTCTTGGTATGACAAATCTTTTGTTTAAACAAAATCTTAGTAGAATGGGGTATCTAGAGAATCTAGGGAAACAACAAATATGTAGCAAGATGTTGACTGCAAGTGTTTGTACATTTTAAGAATTGTGTCAGATCCATCCTAGAAGAAGGAATATTCAAATGTAGTTAACTGATCTTTTAGCTTCTTATGTAGCAGATGTGGGATGTAAGAGGCCAAGGACCTGGGAATGAATGGGTTTGTAAGGCTGAAGCTCCCCTTGCCCACGCTCCTCCCCAACTTTAGAAGCAGTGGTAGTGCTTTGGAGTTTTGTTTTCCTTTTTTATGATTTCATTTCCTTAAGATATCCTCAGAGTTCAGTAAAGTTGATGAATTTAACAATCTAATCCCTGTCTTGTTTGCAAACAGCCTTGGGAAATGCAGGCTGCTTACTGTGTCCTCCCCACCCCCACCCCCACCCCCAGGTAGATGACTGCTCATGGAGAGGACAGCTCATGGAGAGGCAGGAGAGCTCCAACCAGTTACATTCCAAGGAGACAAGACATCATCTATGACATGTAAGCACTCCCAGAGAAGTCCCAGAAATATTTAGAAAATGACTATTTTCCTGTCCACAAGATTGAAGTTTGGCCTAATTTATTTTTATGTTAAGAAAAGGGCATGCTTAAAAGTCTGGATAATTTGGAAGCACTCAGATTCTACATGAAATGGATAAAAAGTAGAGATAGTCTGGTCAGAGGGGGACTCCTGGCTTCCATGAAGGGGTTCTCTGAGCCCATGGAATATTAGCGCTGTTCCTGGTAGTTTCCAGATGACCAATAAAAATGGGCTAGAAAGATGCACCTGGATAGCTCAGTCAGTTAAGCATCTGACTTGGTTTTGGCTCTGGTCATGATCTCACAGTTTCCTGAGTTGGAGCCCTGCATTGGGCTCCATGATGACAGCTCAGATCCTGGAGCCTGCTTCAGATTCTGTGTCTCCTTCTCTCTCAACCCTGCTCATGCTCTGTGTCTCTCTCAAAAATAAAATAAACATTTAAATTTTTTTTTTAAAAACTGAAAAAACAAGTTGGCTGGATGAAGGATTAAAGAAATGAATGTCTAGCGACCAACCACGTGAGGTCCTCTGTTTAAAGAAGCCTGGGGGCACCTGGGTGGTTCAGTCAATTGAGCATCTGACTTCGGCTCAGGTCGTGATCTCATGGTTCGTGGGTCAAGCCCTACATCGGGCTCTGTGTTGACAGTTCAGAGCCAGGAGCCTGCTTCTGATTCTGTGTCTCCCTCTCTCTCTGCCTCTTGCCTGCCCATACTCGGTCTCCCTTTCTCTCAAAAATAAATAAACATTAAAAAAAAAAAGATGAAGATGGAAAGAGATTTATCAGAGCCAACGAAATATGTAGACAACTGTGCCATTAGACAAGGTGTCTGGGTACAAAGAAAAAAACATTTTTTCCAGATAATGCCCAAATAATCACCCTATTTCAGCGTTATGAAAACATATCAAGCTGGCTATGTTATCTAGAAAATTGATCAATTGGTAATCTGAATATTTTTCTTTATACCAAGTAAATAGGATTATAAAAACTTATCATCTCATTTTTAAATTTGCTGAGAAAATGAGTTGTCCCCTTCAGTATGTTTGACTGAATAAATAGAACCATGTTCTTTTAGACACGTTATCTATTAAATCACATGGTTAAAAAATTATGTATGCATGTGTCTATTTATTATGGGAACAAAAGAGAGGAACTGGAATGGATAGGTACAATGTACATCTAAAAAGTTGGAAGACAGATTTGTATGGGTTTACTAGAGATGCTTATTTTTACTTTAGGATAAGTAAAAGAAGGCCATGTCAGAATTAAAGTTCATGAGTGTTGTTTTTTGTGAAGACAATAGTAAATAGTCCTGGAGGATGTAGGCAGGCAATGCCAACTTAAGGAGCCCCAGATGTGGCTTCTTGGGAAGAAGGCCATGTGACAGCGTTAGGGTTGATCTGTAGGACTCTGGGCAGCGTTTTCATCGATCTAGGCCTTGGTGTCTATGGTATAAACCTAGAGAATATGAAAAGAAAGAATTGGTTCTTTGATCATTTATCAGAACTCTAAATATCCTTCTCTCCAGATCTAAGATTTGAAACTTCTATTTAATTCACTATTTATTGACACCCTACTGTGTGCCAGGCATGGTGTTGGGAATGTGCATGGGGATACAACAGTGAACCAAGTGCATATTTTCTGCCCTCGGGGCATAAACGAGAAAGATGCAATCAGTACATACATACAGAACTACAAACTATGAAGTGCGTGACGTTCTAAGAAAGTATTGTGTGTGGGCATTGGGTTTCTTGAGGGATGGGGTATGGTAGTCAGAGAAGTCTTTTTTGAAAAGACCTGAGATCTTAAGGGCAACTGCCTTCATTTTAAAGAATTTACCATATGATCAAGCCATCTTCCTTCTGAGTATATTTCTGACAGAAATGACAACAGGATATTGAAGAGCTGTCTATACCCCCATGTTCACTGCTGTATTATTTACAATAGCCAATACCTGAAAACAACTTAACTGCCCAACAACTGATGAATGGATAAGGAAGAGTGATATGTATGTACGATGGAATCTTGTTCATCCATGAGACAGAAGGAACCCTGTCATTTGTGACAGCGTGGATGGGTCATGAGGGCATTATGCTAAGTGAGATAAATCAGACAGAGACAGACAAGGACTGTATGGTGTCACTTCTCTGTGGAATCTTCGAAGAAAAGAAAAAGGTCAGACTCCTAGTAGAAAAGTAGTTGGATGGTAAGGGAAATAGGGAGAGATTGGTAAGAGGGTACAAACTTGTAGGTATAAGATGAATGCATTCTGAGGGTATAATGCAAAACAAGGTGACTATAGTGAATAACCCTATATTGTATAATTGAAATTTGCTCCGAGAATAGAATTTAAATGTTCTGACCAAAAAAAAAGTTAAATATATAAGATGATGAATATATTAATAACTAGAAGGTGGGAATCCTCCAAAATGTATATGTACAGCCAATCAGCACAATGCATGCTTAAATATCTTACAATCTTGTCAATTACACCTCAATAAAGGTAAAAAAAATCCTTGATTTTTTTTTTTTTTGGTTAAAAAAATTTGTTGCCTTCTAATATGGCAATCTAAGTGGTAAAGTGCCCTTTTTATGGATGGGAACATCAAAGTACCCCTAGGAAAACTGATTGAGTTAACACCAAACAATAAGTAGTTTTTGTGGTATAAAAATCCCATCTCTTAATTCATAGTCTCGTTAATTCTCACTAGGGAAAGCAAACTGCCTCAATAAATATCAATCGCTTACTTACATTAAAACTCCAGGTAGACCCATTTCTGGGGATGTTATCGTTGTACAGATGCTTTCAGGCAAAAAACAGAAGTCGATTTTAATTTTCACATTAGTAGCATTGAATTCATAAAGATGGGGCTGGATTGCTTTATGAAGATTATTTCTTGGTAGGTAGAGCGTATCACCAGGATGGGACAAGGTTATTTTCACATTTCGTTTTAGTAGCTCCTACTGGTTTTAAACTCCGCCTGGACTTTGTTTCTGTTTCCAAAGTCTGTGATTGACTAAAACCAGTCTGACGGCCCCGGTAATGACTCTGAGGTCTTTATTATTCCTTCCCAGTGTTTTCATTCTCCCCACGCATGCCATTCTCATTTTGCACTGAGATATTTTAATGAGTTTCTGAATGATTGTTTTCCACTTTTCCTAATATCCCTGCTCAGGTCACTAAATTAGAGGAAAGCATTTTAGCAAATGGGAACGAAACCCAAAGTATCATTAGCAGGAGGGCTGCCCAAGTCACAGCTATTAGGGATGTGAAATGTCTCTTGACTAGAGAAGTGTGGAAAAGACACTGCCAGATGGAAGGGTTAATTACTAGATGCTGGCTTCAAACGAAGACAGGGCAACTTAGAAGATCCATTTGTCAACAGTGGTAAAGAACACATTTCTTCTGCTGTCACGTTCTGCTGTGACTAAATGCCCTCTTTGGGATGCGTTAGGCGTGAGAACAGTTGCCTAGGCCTCGATTTTCTGACTTTCCTGTGGGCTTTCATCAACAATAGATGAGGAATTGAGCTACTGGAAACAAAATGCCGGAGTTTTCATGTTTAAAAGGGGAACTAAGTAGCAAATATCATGACATGTTTCCGTTTCTCTTCCTGAGTCCACTCACAGCCTCTGAATTTCTTCCCACTCAAGGGTTGGAAAACCTTCATGAAAATTACTAGAAAGTGAATCTAGCTTTTCAAATGAAAACTTTAAACTTTTCTGAGCACAAAGCATCAACCTGAAAAAGGATGTCTGATCATGAAAACGTACCAAATTCTAATTTTTAGGTGCTTTTTTTCCCCATCCATTTCCATGGCACCATGGCAGGAATTGGGTTCTGAAGAAGTGACATTGTTCTTGCCAATCACAGATAGCATTAGGGAAACAACTTTTGTTGCTTATAAATTCTCTGTGGGACTGGTGAGCATATTACGAGGTGTTGAATATTCATTTGATTCACCAAATTGGTTTCTTTGGCAGCTCATAGTTAACCCCTATGTCTTTTTTTAAAATTTATCTTATTTTTGTAATGTTTATTTATTTTTGAGAGAGAGAGAGAGAAAGAGACAGAGTGTGAGTGAGAGATGGGTAGAGAGAGGGAGACACAGAATCTGAAGCAGAATCCAGACTCTGAGATGTCAGCAGTGTGGGGCTCGAACTCAGGAACCGTGAGATCATGACCTGATCCAAAGTTGAATGCTTAATTGACTGAGCTACCCAGATACCCTTTTTAAATTTATTTCAGAGAGAAAGAGTGAGGGAGAAGGGCAGGGGAAAGAGAATCTTACACAGGCTCCATGCTCGTCACCAAACCTGATACCAGGCTCAATCCCATGACCCTGGGATCACAACCTGAACTGAAATCAAGAGTCAGATGCTCGACTGACTGAGCCACCCAGGTGCCCCTAACCCCTGTGTCTCATGCACAGCAGGCATTCAATAGATGTTTAAAAAGTTGAATTCATTTGTTTGGGGAAGTCTCTAAACAAAACTGTGAATGGAGACTGAGAGAGAAAGGACTCCTGTATTTCCACTTGCAGCTTTATCTCTGACAGTGGAACAAAATGGCTTCTTTCCAATTTAAAAAATGTCAACATTGATTGATGACAGAAAAAGAGGAGCCTCGATGAAACCTATAAATGTATAAGTAGGTAGCTACTCACACACTGTATACAATAAACCCTACTTAAATTCTATACACCGCTGGGTTTCTTTCCACCTTCCTGTATGAGAATGACTATTCTGAATGTCTGATCATTTGTATGTGTATAAGCTAGTTGTTTCATTTAGATATGGAGGCGACTCTTGCCCAGGATGCAGTAACAGATATTGACAAGTGGAGATCCTTGGAAAGAAGTAATTAGAACATGTAGAAATTAGGCCAATATCGTGAAAGCGTAACCTTGGATGTCATGCTAGAAGAATTAAGGTGTTTGAAACAAGCCTTATTTTAATTATAAGGGTCTATATCTCCACAGGCAGAACAACAAGCAGATCAATGAGTTCACTATCAGGACTCCCGGGTCTGCTCTGAAGTCTTACTTTCAATCTTTTATTTGGTAGCTTTTTTTTTTTTTTTTTTTTTTAGAAAAAAACCCCACATTTGTTGACAATGTCCAATAAAGTCCAGGGGTTCTTTGCATAGATTTCGCCTAGAGATCCTTTCATAATATAACTCCATTATAATTACATATTTGACCCTTCCACTGGCTATAAATCTTTGAAGATAAGAACTATGTCAACTTCCTTCAGCTCCCTACCTTCAGAGCCCAGCACAGTGTATTTGGTGCACTTCTATTCATGTTACTGTATTATCAGTCATGAGGAGTCTTGCACAAAATAGAACCTTTGCCTTCAAGTGAAGTTATTTGCTGCACTGTACAATGTGATTTCATTGTCTCCATGCCCAGTTTTTTCTTCACAGTAGAAAATATTTCAGTTTTCAAAATAGAAGTCAAAGGGCAATACGGTGAGCATGTCTTTTAGAACACTTTGACTCTGTGTCTGAAAACAAAAATGGATTAAAGTGATGGGGCATCCGTAATGGCGCAATTTCTTATCTGAGTCATTGGCAGTGTGTGACTTGTCCTCAAAGGATCAAGTTGGAGATCCGTATCCTAGAGAGATACATACCAAAAATATTATTTTCGCAAGTTAATTACTGGAATTATTGAAAACCCCAAATTAAGATCTGGAGAACTTTAGTTTTCAAGTCATCGCTGTGCTCTTAGGTGAGCTGGGATAAAAATGTCACAGTGCTTTAGTCTTCACATCTTTTAAACAGGATTAGCAGTGTCTGCACTTAGGATTTGGAATGCAACTGGAACGATAGGTTATCAATTACAGCACTTGTGCCCAGGTAGATAACCCAAATCGAGTGTGACAGTAGTAGAAAGGGTCAGGGACAGCTGTGGGGCAGAGATGAAGCATTCTGTGAGACTGTAGAAAATCAAGTCATCCTTCAAACATTTCTGAAACAGCAGTTATGAATCAAGAGATCTATAAGAAATGAGGAAGGGGAATACAGATGGCATCTCTGTGCTCCTGGACTAGGGTTTTTACGTAAGACCTTGTGAAACAGGATTCAATCCCAGGATGGCCAGACTGTGTTCTGAGGAAGCAGGAAATTGGGAGCATCTGGCTGAGGTGGTAAATGTATGGGGAAGAGAAAATAGAAGCTTCTGGATGACAGATTTTAAGGCACAGGTGCTATCAACTACATTATCACCCAAACCTGAAAATTTAAAGCTGAGTATGTATAGAACTTTGGTACGTGACATATGGTGTTTCAAATATAGAACTTATAGACCATCTGTCAGATCCAGTGGGGCTTGACTCTGGAAGGATCACTGAAGATTGGAGAACTTGCTACACTTTCACACTCAGAAGTGACTAGACAATCAATACATATTAGTTGAGTAGTCAGCCTGGATACAAGCCTAGTTGCCGTAAAGAGTTGCAGACAATGTAGAAAACTTGGTCTTGTCCTTCAGAATCTACCAGAAGACAAAAGCAGGCAGAGTGCTTGGTTTTTGATTGCTTCTAGTTCTTAGACTTCAGTGTCATGGTCCATCATCGTAACTACTCTTGTGCATTCACCGTCAATCCCCTTGCCTTTCTCTGGCTTCTTCTTACTTGCCTGGAAAAGCCACAACCCTGGATAAATACACCGTTTTGGCCTTTCCACACTGGTATCCATGCAACTGAATCTCTCTGGAGAAAAACACACAATTGTGCTGCCTTGACTCACTTTCAATTCTCATTCTCAGGTGATAAACCTTTATTTCACTTTGAAGCTTGAAGCCCTCAGAAGAGAATTTCTAGAAGACCACATCCCATTTACTTCCCTACCAACTTCTGCATCTATGTATCCTGCTTTCTTACCTATTCCTGTGCAAAGCATCTTTGCTTCTCTCCACAGCTCATTGCTTCACTTGTTTGCGAGGCCTCATCCCCTTTTGCCTACTCAAGGATATTGTTCTAGCATTTCCTTATTCTTACCACCTATGCATCATCTGCCCCTGTCTTGACTAGACAGTTCCCCACCCCCAGCCTTTGCCCATACTGTTATGTCTTTTATCTTACACAAAACCAAATCTTCTCCATCTTCACTTGCTCCATCAGCTTCTGCCTTTCTTTACTCTCTTTTGTACAAAACTCATTGTTTTTAATTGCTCTCTTCCCATCCATTGTTAAATCACTCCATCAGCCTTTCATTTTCACATATTCCACCACAACTGCCCTCAGTAGGGCCTTGGGTGACCTGTTGTTAATTCTAAGGGTCTTTCCAAGGACTTCCTCCCATTGGCAGCATTTGGTCCCTCCTTCCACCTTGATGCACTTTGCTCATGTGATGAGTCTTTGACTCTTATGTCAGTGGCTGTTCCCTCTTAGTTCCCTTTGTGGCTTTCTCCTCTTGCCCCAGCCTTTGATGTTGGAGGATCCTGGGGCTCAAACCTTGTTCCCCACTCTTCTCTTCTGTTTGCTTGCTTCCTTGGTAATTTTATTTAGATCCATTGTATTTGGATCTCTATAACATGCATATAGATCCAAATAACATCTATATACTAATGACTTCAGAAAAAATTTTTTACATTTATTTATTTTTGAGAGACTGAGTGAGAAGAGTGGAGGGCCAGAGAGAGAAGGAGACACAGAATCCGAAGCAGGCTTCAGGCTCTGAACAAACATTCAACGCAGAGCCTGATGTGGGCTCAAACCCATGAACCGTGAGATCATAACCTGAGCCGAAGTCGGACACTTAACCGACTGAGCCACCCAGGCACCCCTACTAATGACTTTTAAACTGAACCCCTAGTCCAGAACTCTTTTCTAAATTCTAGACTTGTCTGCCCCGCTACCTCCTCGCCTACTTGGTATTTTTATTTGGGGGTCTTAGAGACCTCTCACACTCAGCTTATGTGAAATTCACTCTTGATTTTTATGCTCCACCCTCAGCTTTCCCAAACTCAACTAATGGTAGTTTGATTCTTCCAGCCAACTTATAAGAAATGTCATCTTAGACTTTTCTCGTTTTCTCATATCCCACCATTTATTTTATCAGAAATCCTTTAAATTATATCCAAAATCCAAGTGTTTCTTAACAATGCACTGTACCACTCTCATTCTGGGCCTCCATCTCTCACCTGGATGACTGAAAGAGCCTCCAAAGTTATCTCTCTTTGACTTTCCTCATTCTTCTACAGACTCTCTTAAGCCCAGCTGCAGAATGACTCTCTGAAAATGCACGTCAGTTCACGACACTTCTCTCCTAGAAACGGCACCCCACTCAGCGCAAAAGCCAAAATCACAAGATCTGATGTTATCTCCCAGCCTCCTCTCTTTCTGCTCTTTCACTTGATCATCCCCTGGAAACACACAGGTCATCTTACTGATGCTCACATTTGTTCTGCCCTCTCAATGCTCTTCCCCTAGACATGCTCTCTGCTCAACTGCACAGCTCTTGCAAGCCTGTCTGTACCTGCCTTTCTTAAAAGCCTGTCTTGACCACTCTCTCTCTCTCTTAATGTTTGTTTTTTTGTTTCTTTGTTTAGTGAGTGAGAGAGAGAGAGAGAGAGCACGAGTGGGGAAGGGGCAGAGAGAGAGGGAGATGCAGAATCCAAAGCAGGTTCCAGGCTCTGAGCTGTCAGCACAGAGCCCAACGGAGGGCTCAAACCCACAAACTGTGAGATCAGGACCTGAGCTGAAGTCTGATGCTTAACTGACTGAGCCACCCAGGCGCCCCCTGACCACTCTCTTTAATACTACAAACTACTCTGATCCCTGCACTCCTGATGCTATTTACCCTGCTTGGCTCTTCTTTTTTAAATAACATGTATCATCTTCTCACATATGATATAGTATAACTCACTTATTAAGCTTATTATTTTTACTGTATGCCTTCCCACTTACCCCATGGGATTCTACGAGGGCAGGGATCTTTGTTCACTGATGTTTCCCAAGCTCCTAGAACTCTACCTGGAAAACAGCATGTGTTTACTAAATATATATTGAATGCACGAATGAACAGTGGTAGCTCTGAAGTCATAAATGCTAAAGTTTACCCCAGTGCCTCTTTGCCTTTCTTCTGTGGTCTGAGCATGTTTTTCAAATCTTCCTGAAAATTAAATAACCATAAATCCCAAATGATTGGTGACGTAGAAAATTATAGATCTCCTATTTCCTGTATAAAAATGTAAATAGAGTCTATGTTTTTTTAATGTGAAATCTTAGATTTCTCTGGTCTTACACTTTTGTATTTGATTCTAACAAATTATCTCGCCTGAAGGCCTTGGAAGTGTGGTCCTTCATAATGAGCAGTTTCTGTAAAGAAAAGAACTCTGCAAATTCATATTCAAAGAGCCAATTGTAAGAAACATTTTGAGTAAAGTTGCATATTGAAAACATTTACAAGACTGAAATTCTGTTGTGCATTTGGTAATTATGAACATGGACTTGAAGGTTTTCTGTTAAAAAAAAAACTCTTTTGAAACATCTGGACATAAAATTTTAGTATGTTGAGTACAAAATGTAGACAGAGTTGTTTCTAAAGGCCCCTCATAGTAATTGATGGTCATGGATAAGGGGATCCAATGGTTAATTGTAACTTTGGAAAACATATTATTGGATTTCTCCTTACAAGAGACACAAGAGTCTTGTCTTCTTTCCCCTTTATCTCCCCCCACCCCACCCTTTGTGCATGAACAGTAAATAAAGAGATGACACTTGTGGATGAGAAATTTATCTTTGACAAACATAAGTAAGAACAAGACTATAATTCCATTCTCCTGTCTTTAGATCAGTGTAGCCCTTCCTACAGGAAGTGAGTTAAGGTGGGAAAAACAAAGGCAACAATAACAACAGGGTGCCTGAGGTTAGGGGACCCTGGGCCATGGTCTAACCTTTCTGTTGCCTTAAGTTGTAATCTTCAGTTCTGCTTGGCTCTTTGAGTCTGAGTCCATTTCTTTAATATGCTTTGAATTTATGATTTATGTCTCAGCTATGTTTATGTTGCTTGGGAAAAAAAAAACAAAACACAACCATCTTATTCCAGATTTAATTAACCCGTAAAGCCAAGGAGATAATTCTTATGACTAAATGTCAGTTGTATTCAAGTAACTTTTCTTTATTGACTGGAAAATGTCAGTATGTATCTTAAAACTTCCTTTGTTTATCCTTTTGAAACTTCAGTGGGTACATTTGGTCTGATTAAAAGTGTGAGCAACATGGCTGTTACTCTTGTCTTCAGCAACCTGAGGACCATTGATTTGTGTTGTTGACATTGGAATCAGCCCCATGAATAATTTGGGTCCTCTTTTCCTTAGGCATCCATTACCTATCTATCAATAAACCTGAGAGGGTGCCACCAAAATTTGATATCTGGAGACCTATTATGAAGGAGCCTCATGTTTCCTTTTCTATATCAAATTGTTAACTTTTGTCTGTTATCTCTGTGGGAACAAAGACTGCCCTCCTCCCTTAACGTATCCCCTTAACCTGCACAGCGCCAGGCAATCAAAGAATGTTGAATGAATGAATGAATGAATGAATGAATGAAGATATGAATGAATAAGTGAATGAAAGAATGAATTTTGTTTAGGTACCTTAACATGAAGAGTGACTTAGACCATGGGCAACTGTAAAACCAGAAAGATAAAGAACTCTAAGGAGAAAATCCACTAATAAGACAAGTACATATTCAGTTTATTTTAAAAGCAGTAGCTCAGTTATGAGCAATGGGGACAGAACTTACTGCGCAGGGAGAGAGCTGGAGCATTCTCCAGGCCACCTTGACTGAGTTGCTGTGCTAAGGATCCTTACATCTAGACTGATTCTAGAGGAGTAAGTGAGATTTGATAACAGAAATTGCTCTCTCCCATCAGACACTTTTCTGTGGTTGGACTTTTCCTTTGTATTTTTATATACTCAGGTATACCTACACTTGGGGATTTATATTTGTATTGTTTCCCTTAATTTTTAATTTCTTATAGACTCTTTTCAAACACTGTGGTCATTTTCATTACACCTAAAAAATTACCTTAGTACTAGTTTTTTGTTTTTTTTTTAAACCTAATTCACCTCTGGCATTACTCAAACCAATTATCAGAACCATCTCAGGATGTTTTGTTCTGGATTTTTCTTCTGCACCTTGCTTGTGTCCAAAACAGAGACAATCAATGACTGCTCATAGAATTAACATACTTAAACGTTTTAGTTTCGAAATGTTAATTTTTGTTTTGAAGGACTTTTCATTGCTAACATTTGTATTTGAGAGCCATTTGTTTAAAATGTGCTTTGAAAAATGTTTTATAAATTAGAAAATTTATTAGAAAATTAGAAAAGTTAATACCCATTGTCTATTCAATTGTTTAACCAACTCTAATCAGGGGTACTGCTGAATTTCAGATGCCCAAAAGATGTCTTTTGGCTATATTGGCTTTATTACGATTCTGGTGATTTAATTTCTATTTATATTACTTTTCAGAGTCTATATTAGGAAATAGTGAAAAATTACTTTTATTTCATGTGTATGGGTACAGAATTTTTTCTATAATGCTTTCCTCTGCTTTCATTTTTTATGTTAAATCTAAAATTCCATACCTAAACATATTTTTCATAAGCATTATTGCTGAGTGTAGTGTAGTTTTAGGGTCATTGAAAACATAGTTTATTATGCCATGTATGCCTTTGCTAAAATTTTGCAACAAATTAAATACTTAATATTAGTTTTTTATTATTCTGTCTTATTTTCTTGCAATGTAATTCCCACAAGATTCACATAAGAGAAGAAAACTGTTTTTTGTCATTTTTAGTATAAATGTCCATATTATTATTCAGAGTACTCGTGCTGTTTAACATTTCATCATTTATGAAATTAAAGTCCTGTCTGGCTGTCTTATATTAAGCATTTATTACCATTTTAAAAATTTGTTATTTCAAACAAGACTGATATGTAGTGACATCATTTTCTTTAATTTTATTTTCATCTATATTTGAATATATTAATTTAATATACATTTAAATAGGTTATTTTATTTGTGCTTCTTGTACATGTAGTATTTATTTCATTTTCCTATTTTTTTTCATCTGGGTAATCTTCCAATTTTGTGATTTACAATCCTTTTGTATTATTTCATACAGTGCAGTTTTTATTCAGTGACTGCACCTTAAATTAAAAAAGAATCATTGTTAAAGCAACATATGCTCATGATATTATAAATTCAAGCAGTATAGGAGATGAAAATCAAAGTTAAAGTCTTTTCCCACATGCCCAAACACTCATTTTCAGATCTCATATTTGTTGTGGATGAGATTACCTTTGTAATACTAAATGATATACTTATACTGGCATTTGTTGATTTATCACATTTAAATATTATCTACTGACTTCCCAATATGGAAGAGGAATTTAGAGTATGTGGAATATTTGCACCATTTTTTCCTTTTTCCTCTCCTTATCCAAAGCATTCCATATATATAATAGTGATTTTACATATGTATAATTTATATTTATATATTGTATGTATATAATTTATAATCTTGAAAAATAAAGGTAAACTATGTCTTGATCCATCACTTTGACATTACTGTTTCCCTCGTGGCTATTTAAGAGGAAATTAGCATTCCTATCTCACTTCTGCCTTGTCCTTCATGAGCTTCCAAACTTCTCTGAGGACATTGTTTACATTTTCATTCTTTTCTATAACTATAATTAAGGCTTCTTTGCTTTGTCTAGCAACTTTAAAGATTGAAAACCAATACATATCTACAGTATTATACTTACCTAAACATTATTCACTGCAAGAACTATAATTGAACCTGAGGGCCAAGCCTGAGTCTCTTCAGGGAAAATGTCCCCTCAGCATCAAGGGCAACTTAACTCCTCTTTTTTTAAGTGCGTCCAAGGATCAGAAGAATGACATATGTTGATTGATTTCCTCTTTTCAATTAACTTATTTTCATTTTATTTATTTATTTGAGATGAGAGAGTACATAAGCTGAGGAGAGGGGCAGAGGGAGAGGGAGAATCTTAAGCAGGCTCCATGCTCAGTACAGCGCCTGATGTAGGGCTCCCTCCCATGACTCTGGGATCATGACCTGAGCTGAAATCAAGAATCAGACGCTCAACTGACTGAGCCACCCAGGTGCCCCGATTTCCTTTTTGAGCTGCAAGTTTTTTTATATAGTCTTTTGTCTACAGATTCTATTTTTTTTTTTTTAATCAGATGTCCTACTCTTCTTTGAATTCTATAGGGACTTGCTAGTTATGTTTTTTTCCCCCTCAGAAATAACACATGTGAGGTAGGCTTTCAGATTTTGCTGGATGGAGGCTTATGGAGAGGAGAACTGTATCGAAGCTAGGAGGTCACATACAAGGTGGGAGGTAGAGACCCAGGTATCTGTATGTACTGACTATAACTCTCAGTTTGCTTTATTCTTGATTCAGATGCTCTGCCTCATTTTTACTGTAGGCCTCTTTTTTTCTTCAAATCTCTACCTCTGCCATTCTCTAGTTTGTAGAGAATAAGTTCTGCCTCTTGTCAGTTCCTTTTGTTCATTGGAGAAAGGTCCTTTGGGCTTCCGATTTTGGGCAATAAGCTACAATCATTAGGTACGGAAACGTAGCTGAAGTAATAGGGTGCATTGAAAGAGCTTTGAGGTTAACCACATGTTCGGGATTCATTAATTTAAGAACTAACTCTTGAGTATACATGATGTCTTTGACCCCATTTTACGTGCTTTGATACAGCAGAAAAGCAGATGGACCAAGTTTGCCACTCACAAGCCTACATTCTAGAGTAGAGTGAAATGCACCAGGGAAGCAAACGAATGAATATGTAAGATAATTTCATCTTGAATCAGTGCTATGAAGCAAAAAATTGTATGATAGGCAGGGACTATCATATCACAGTGACAAATTTAGATTGGGTAGTCTGGGAATAATAAAAGTAGTATAAGGGATATTTTGAATAAACATGACTCATGAAGTAATCAAAATGCAAATTAGTTTTTGTCACCTGCTCTCTTTTAGAAATTTTATTTTGTGAAAGTAATCTTTGTGTGACTCTGGATGAATTCTAGGACAGGTTGGATGACTTTTCTGTTCTCTTTTAGATGATGTCACAAACACAGTCTCAATTCTGTAATTAGAATGTCTACTCTTAGATATAAACCCACCCTTAAATATTCATTCAAAATCATCCTCAAGTATTCATTTCCTCCTTTCTACATGCCATGCATTTGGAGGGAGTGACACAGAGGTAGTGGTGGCTGGCTTTTGTTTTTTATCTTTCCTCATCTTCACCATGCTTAGTTGTACATCATGCATACAGTTTGTGTTGAGCTTGGTCAAGAGGTGGGAGAGGTTGAGAGATGAGAAGAGCTGAAGGTGGCAAGGGGGGTGGTCTTTCCTTGGCTGTTTGGCTTTTCCTTTCTTGGTGCTGGTAGATGATTAAAGCTGACCATGGCTGGGTGCTTTCATGGCTCTTCAGAGATTCCTTCCTGGGCTCCTCTGACTCCAAGTCTTCATGATGCACATTTGTTTTTGGCTGAAGCTCTCCACTCCTCAGATGCATGACCCACTTCCCTTCCATGGGCATCTTTTGCCCAATAAATTCTGAGAAAGTGAGGTAAAGCTAGAATTGGGCATCTCAGGTCTGGTTCTTTCACCCAAGGAGTTAGCACAGCTCCTCTCTTGCCTTTTAAATTTCCCAGGTAGAAATCAGACTTTGTCCATGATGCGCTTGTCTAAGGGGTTGCATACAAAGATCTTCCAGGAGTCCTGAGGCTAACAGTGTAGAGCACCTCTCTTCTCTGTCCCTGAATGGGGAAGGATGGAATTCCCAGCACAACTTTCTCCAAAGAGAATAGCCTCACAAACCTTTCAGCGTCTTCCTTTGATTATTTTATATTTTCAAAGTGGGTAGGATGTCCAAGAGTTGTGAGACTATTTCTCAAGAGGTCTTAAAATAGTGATATCTTCGTCTGATTTCTTACTTGGAATTTTATATCCTCTCCATCTTGTTGTCTTGTCCAAATGTCATCATCATTCTATTGCAATAGTTTATGTTTACTGAGTGCTTACAATGATCCAGTCGCCATTCTGTGTGCTCTACGCACATTCACCCATATAATTCTCACAGCTACTAAAACTATGAATTACTATTAACACTATCATTTCACTGATGAGAGAAGTGAGGCTCACTAAGGGTAAACAACTTTCCCAAGAATACTTGGGCAGTAAATGGCAAAACTAGAATTCAGACACAGGGAATCTGGCTCTAGAGCCCATGGCATGTACCATTCTCAAGCTGGGAAAGCCCATCCACCTAACTCCCACTGAGCTGAGGTCTGAATGCTGAGTAAGTGCCAGCAAATGTAAAGGTCCAGGGGCAGAATGTTCTAAGTAGCAAGCTGTACATCTGTGCTGCTTTTCCTCTCACAGGTCTGTAGCCCATCACCTTGTTTCTGCCTTTCGTTGGTACTTGATTCTCATATAGTGAGCCAACTACCAGCTGACATTTTGGGTCTTCCTGATTTAGCCTTCTAACTACTGTTATCTATCACCTGGGATAAAGGTCTATTCTGGGTATAAATCTGAAGGAAAAGAAATCGGTATCTTAAAGAGATACCTGCAACTTGCATGTTCATGGCAGTATTATTCATAGTAGCCAAGGCATGGAAACAACCTGTGTCCATCAATAGATTAATGAATACAGAAAATGTGGTATATATGTGGAATGTAATAGTGATCAGCTTTAAAAAAGAAAACCCTAATATTGGTAGCAACATACATGAAACTGGAGGACATTATGTTAAGTGAAACAGATCAGACAGAGAAAGACAGATATTGTATCATCTCACTTACATGTGGAATCTAGAACAGTCAAACTCATAAAAGTTGAGAACAGAGTGGTGATTGCCAGGGTCTGTGGGTTGGGGGAAATAATGAGACATGGTCAAGGGGTATAAAATGTTAGTTATAAGATGGACACGTTCTGGAGATCTAATGTACAGCAATTTGGGGCACCTGCATGGCTCAGTCAGTTAAGTGTCCAACTTTGGCTCAGGTTATGATCTCGTGGTTTGTGGGTTTGAGCCCTGGATTGGGCTCTGTGCTGACATCTCAGAGCCTGGAGCCTGCCTCAGATTCTCTCTCTCTCTCTCTCTCTCTCTGCCCCTCCCCCACTCATGTTCTGTTTCTCTCTATCTCAATAAGAAATAAACACACACACACACACAAATTTAATGTATAGCAATTTGACTCTAGATAATAAAACTGTGTTGTATATATATATTTTTTAATGTTTTATTTATTTCTAGGAGAGAGAGAGAGAGACAGCGTGAGCAGGGGAGGGTCAGAGAGAGAGGGAGTCACAGACTGAAACAGGCTCCAGGCTCTGAGCTGGCAGTCAGCACAGAGCCCGACGCGGGGCTCGAACCCACGAACCGCGAGATCATGACCTAAGTGAAAGTCGGACGCTTAACCGACTAAGCCACCCAGGCGCCCCAAAACTGTGTTGTATATTTGAAATTTGCTAAGAGGGTAGATATTTTTTAAAAAAAAAATTTTATTTTTATTATTATTATTTTTTAATGTTTTTATTTATTTCTAGGAGAGAGAGAGAGAGACAGCGTGAGCAGGGGAGGGTCAGAGAGAGAGGGAGTCACAGGCTCTGAAACAGGCTCCAGGCTCCGAGCTGGCAGTCAGCACAGAGCCCGACGCGGGGCTCGAACCCACGAACCGCGAGATCATGACCCAAGAGAAAGTCGGACGCTTAACAGACTAAGCCACCCAGGTGCCCCTAAAAAATTTTTTTTAATGTTTATTTGTTTTTGAGAGAGAGAGACAAAGTGCGAGCAGGGGAAGGTTAGAGAGAGAGGGAGATAGAGACTCTGAAGCAGGTTCCAGGCTCTAAACTGTCAGCATGGAGCCTGATATGGGGCTCGAACTCGCATACCATGAGATCATGACCTGAGTTGAAGTCAGACGCCTAACCGACGGAGCCACCCAGGCACCCCGCTAAGAGGGTAGATCTTAAGTGTTTGCCCAATGTACACAAAAAATGGCAATGTGAGGTGATGGGTATATTAAGCTAGTTGATTATTTTGATCCTTTTATAATGCATACATATATCAAAACAGCATTGTGCATACCATAAATATATACAATTTCTTTTGTCAACTGTACTCCAATAAAGCTGGAAAAATTAGAAAACATAAAACATTCTGAGACAAACTTGGATGATCAAATAAATCTTTGGGTGACTGCAACTTTCTCTTAGGGGGAGGGAATGAAATCAGCAAATTTAGGTTTGTTAAAATTTAACAATTCACTTGGGAGAGACTATCCATGTACAATTTCAAATTTGCTTTGCATTTTTACTTGACCTAGCTTCTAATTGTAGTTTGAAGCAAGAAAGTTTACCTTTATTTAAAAATCAAGGAAGAAGTGCAAATTGCTGGGTCCATGATGCCCTGAATAAGACCAGTTATTCACCAGCAGTTCTCAGCTGGGGTCAGAAAGCACTTTGGGGCATACAGAAACATCCAGGGGCTTTTGGGTTGTGTCCATGCCTGAGAAAGACCCTAGGGTTTAGTTGGTAGGTCCAGAGATTCTTACATGTCCCGAAGTGTACAGTCCCACATAATGAAAAATCTCTTCTACCATATTGCTCCTATGGAGTACTCCTACTGAGAAATGCCATTATAGAGGCAGTTGACATAGTGAAGATGAAACGCTGAGCAAGGGTTTGTTCATGTGTATGGAACTAGTCCTTCATTTCCTTACCTTATTAGTCATGGAAACGCCACTCATTCATCTGTTTGGAAGCAATTACTATCTCGGCTGCTGGAGTAAATAAATGACTTGTCTTTTAAAAATAATTAACCCTTGGGGCACCTGGGTGGCTCAGTCGGTTAAGCGCCCAACTGCGGCTCAGGTCATGATCTCATGGTTTGTGTGTTCGAGCCCCACATCAGGCTCTGTGCTGACAACTGGAGCCTGGAGTCTGCTTTGGATTCTATGTCTCCCTCTCTCTCTGCCCCTTCCCTGCTCACACCCTGTCTCTCTCTCTCTCTCTCAAAATAAATAAACATTAAAACAAAATTTTTAAAATAATTAACCCTTTCTTCTCATGTTGACTGGGAGTGAATTGTGCCAGGTCATATACAATTATGATTTTGTCAAAAGAGATGCTGGCCAGGGTATAGGTGAGGTGCACCCTTTCTAGCATGGTGGCTCTGAGACCAAGATAAAGAATGGGTGCAGTGGTCTACCTGACTACCTCCTTATTTGGCCACAGGCTGGAGAGGTAACCACAAAAGTTCTGCGGAGTGTTTTGTTCCAGAACCCTCCAATTGCCCTCAGGGACACCAAGTTTCTGGCAATCAAGGAAGAACTAGCTCCTTATTTCAAACGTGGGCTACCTCAGGTGAGTGACTAGTTAAGATAAGTTTCTTGACATGGGTTTGCAAGGATAAAAAATTTATTTTTCTGCCGGTCTCTGATATCAAATGACATTCTAGAAAAAAATAACATTAGTTTGTGACTTAAGGTTTGTTTATCACACAATCTTGTAAGTATTGGCAGCAGCTTCATAACTAATTATATCTAATCTGTCCTTCTAATGCTCTTCCCTTCTTTCTTCCAAAATGGCTCTGGAACTTTATGTAACAGATAATGGCTTGTCACTTTTGATTTCCCCTTAATCTGAGGAAAAGGCTTTCTGATAATGTCTGAAAGGCAAGTAGATATAACTTTAGTCAACACTTTATCACTGAAACTCATTATAAAGTAACATTTATCCATTTTTATAAACTTTTAAAGAACAGCATCTCCTTACCTCATAGTGCCGAGTATTTCTCTCTCCATATATTCATTTTAGGTCACTTTGACTCTCTCTGTCTCTATTTCTTGTCATGTAGGTAATAATTGAGTAGAACTTTTAGTTCCACGTGTAAATCATCTTTCTTTTGGTCTGATGAGTTTATCTCCAAAAACTTCCCCTCAGCTTGAGTTACTCAAAGAAATCAGTGAAGGATAATCTGAATTCTCCCCACAACTGGCAGTGCCTCATTTCTCTCAGAGAACTACTGACTTGACATTAGACCTAACTGCTGTCTATGTGACATGCATGAGATGAATGAAGATTGATTGTTCTAGATTATTCTCAGGGCCATCTTATTGTTGCCCTGTGGAAACAAATAATAGAGGGCATCTATGATGAAAAGATGCATGAAATATTTTGGTTGTTGCTGACAGGGCTCTGCCCAGATAGCTCTTGTACTGGTGTCCAAAGGAGGGTGAATGTTGGCAGGAACCATTTGGGAACCATAACAAAAGGGGTTAGGGAGGAAATCAGGCTGAGAACTCACCATGAAGGGTGGCCCTGAGAGAGAAGCCAATTCTTCCTGGTACTGTGGTCAAGATACAGGAACTCAGGCTGGTTGAGGCAAATGTTGCATCTAAGAGGACTAATCCAAGAATGTGGGGCATTGGAGAGAGGGGATCCAGAAATCGGTCAGCGTCCGGAGGTTATTCATTTACTCCCACCTGTGGAGGTGGTAGATGAGAGGGATGGAGAACAGGATCATTTTTTAAGGGAAGGATGGCTAAGAAAAACCAAACAGGGTACTGAGGCGTTCAGTTACAAGTGGGTCAGGTCCAAGGACAGGGATGTCAGAACTGGGGTATTAGATAGGGAGTTAATTTGGAACCCTGACTTTTAGATCCTGATGCAAATAGTGTGGGGAAAAGGAACCTTGTGCCAAATCTCAGCCAAAAAGATGCAAGGGTGTGCCATGTTCGATGGTAAAGGAGAATCAAGGATCCACGCCCTGGATCTGCTAGATCTCGAGCTTTAAAACATTTTTACTCATTTTTTTTGGATTAAGAAAATAATATAAAGGTATTTTAAGTAACTTAGAATATATAGCAAAGTATAAGAGAAACCAAAACCTCTTATAGCCTTCACCAGGGAGTAGCTGTGAACGATTCCCATAGCCTTCCGGTGTTCTCTGTGTTTGATGCATACCAGCACAGAATGCCACCTTCAATAACGTCTCTACTGCAGTGTGATTCTCAAAGGGGCTGGGAGAGGAGACACAGGCTGTGCAGGGGAGGCCCATGGAGGCCCATGGAGCCCGCAAGTGGACTGCAGGAGACAAAACCATCTCAGCTGCCCCATCCTGGCCTGTGTGTGCACTAGGAATTGTGCACCAAGTCACCCAACTTCCTCCACACAGAAGTAGATCTGCCTGGATGAAGGGAAGTAGTTATTTGTTTCACTTTGTTTTGTTTTACATTTAAAAATTGAAGCGTGTGTGTTGATTAAATTCAAACATTTCTTAAATTCATACTTCCAGGTAAGAATGGCTGGAAAGATAGGGTGTCAGCCCAAAGGAACCTCTAATTTGAGACAGTACAGATAAATACATAATTATATTGACTGGCAAAAGATGTTAATCATTAGAGTTAACTTTGGGGGTGAGGAGTTCTGTTATTTTAGGCAAGTCCTTACTGCACAGGAGAAGTGACATTATGTTCCAGGAGGGGGTGGTGAGATTCTCCAAGTTAGCCCGCGATCCTGTAGGGTGGTGAATCTCAGAGCCCAGAGCAGGAAAGACGAGATGTCACTTGTCTGTGTGCACTGGGGCTGGAATTGGGTGAATAGATCAGATCCTATGACATAAAAGATAAGAATAGATATAAGAAAATGTTCCTTGGAGCATTGTTAAAAGCTCAGGGCTCTGACAGAGACTGACAGACCTCCAAGAGAGGTTATATCGTGACCTGGCACAAAGTTGTAACAGGGAGTCAATGTTCGGGTAGAGTCAGGAGCCTCTGACTTGCTTCAATTTTCCCACAATTCTAGGGAATGGTCAGTTAGTGTTAAAGGTAAAATAGTGGTATGATGACACTTGACCAACAAAGGTGACTAGGGAGCAGAAGCTGATGGTGGAGTCTGCTCTCTGCACTCTGCTGAATAGCACGGAGAGTAGGACAGCCAGCCAGTAAGTGCTGAGCTCAGTCCCAGCCCAAGAAAAATGGCCTCTTGGCGCCATATTATCCTGTCAGGAGAGGAGACAAATCTACCTGTCACATCCGGTTGTTATAAATTTGTGTAAAAGTCTTAGGGAGAGATTCAGTGTCATCAAATCTCCATACAATTACTTTAAGGTATTGGCTAGAGTTTTACCACAAATGACATCTCCCTTAGATTTGTAGGCTTTAGAGACCTAAGGTAACGGATATTGAACATTAGAAAAGAAAGTTGTCTTGGATGTGCTGATGTGAGGTGTTTTTTCCCGAAAGACTCAACAGAACCTTTCTCTCCCTCTGAATCATGTAAGTGTTAATAATTCATTTGCTTTGTCTTTCATTTCCTATTTCTATGAGACATGCAGAATCCTGGTGAGGGACATGGATGATGCATAATCACAGCCCTGGCCTCTTTGGCTTGTTGGTAAAGGACTATTTCAGGAATCTGACAAGCATTAGGGAGGTTATCGAATGGCCAAGTAGAGAGGGAGCTCTTTCTCATCGAGCCCAGGCAAATGAGAGTCCAGAAAGAAGGGGGACAAAAGTCTAGCTCAAGCCACTGATAGAGAAAATATTAATGGATAGAATGTACATAGTTATGAACTTGTCACTTGAAATCCTTTTCACTTAAAGAAGCAAATGGGATTCTTTCTAAAATGCCCATTCCTGGTTCAAAAGGGAATCCATTCTAGGAGCGGCCACCAGACAGTGAGTATGTTAGAATCACTCCAACACGGTCAGACAGTTTGGTCCCGGCTGTATTTTAAGGTAAACAACAGTATTTTAAACCAAGCGTCATGCACAGGCTAAATGTATATTGTAAATGTTTGTCTAGGGAGAGGACAAGAGTCTTTTTTTGTCTTTAGGCATAACTTTGGGAG
Source organism: Hyaena hyaena (assembly GCF_003009895.1). NCBI lineage: Eukaryota > Metazoa > Chordata > Mammalia > Carnivora > Hyaenidae > Hyaena > Hyaena hyaena. The sequence goes on along the minus strand of NW_024081780.1, from coordinate 479,134 downwards.
TTTACAAGATGGCAGTGGGATTATATTTACTTACTCCCTTTTTGTTTGATGCCTTTATTGGACTTTGAGTACACAGCCTCAGGTCAAGTCATTTGAAACACACAGCGAGCAGTTAATTAAGGGATAGTTTGCTTATATGATTCTCCCCTTCCTCTGCCCCTGAATAAGTAACTAAATAAATAAATAAGAAAATAACACGTAAGAAAAAATCCTTAAGCCAACTATTGTATTCTTGGAAGCAACTATATTTTCCCTGATGAGTTGACGTTTTATTATTCAAAGATGTATTCCAACCAAATTGAAGCCCTTGGGCATCCTTGGCAAAGCTCTCTGGTTCACGGGTATCATGATCTGTAACGATGGTTTAGAAGTATGCAGACATCAGGGCCAAACCAGGGCTTTTACCATTTTAGGAGTCCAAGTGAATACTTGATTGGGTTGTAGAGTCAGAATATAAAATAGGGAATAAAGTGGATAAGCCATTAATAATTTGATAGGCCAGTATTTTCCACTGGCATTTCAGAATCCAGACTAGAAAAGAGAGAAATGCTACAAGATAAAGGGAAAGAGAGGGAAGGAGAACCTTGCAGCTCTGTTCTCATCTATGTGGTCCTAGGTAATGAGAGTCTATGAGCTATTCTTGATGTTTCTAAAAATCTACGAGAAATTACGTATTTATTCGTAATAACATTGCACAGACTAATTAAAATGCCATTTCTTTGCTTTGGGCTGGGATTATAGAAATTCAGTGCTGCAATATAGTCATCTCAATCCTGAGTTCTGAGGATTGGCAGCTGCATTTGTTAGATTAATGAAAAGAGAAAATGAATTATTATTTAATATGTGCTCGTTTGTAGACAAAATCTTTCAAACCATGAGGTCTATGGGGGGAAATGGTAAGAAGAGCCTTAGTGTTGAAATAGGTGGTAATTACTACCTCAGAGAAGAGACACTCCATCTGGTAGATCCGGTGAATTTCCACTATATCATGAGGCCGTAGGAATGTTCAGCGATTATATATGTTTCATCTTTATTCTACTTACAAGACAAATCTTAGGCTTTCTGAATAGAGACAAATCTGATCTAAACAAATACATGAAAGGTCAGGTTAGTATTGGCTTAAGGTGAGTGATACTTGCCATCTCTCAATAAAATTAATTTTATGGGGGAAATTCTTTTTGCAAGATTCAGGGGCTTACTTCTCACATCCGGGAATACAAAGTGAGTGATCAGACATTTGCTTTCGCCTTGAAGGAATTCCCCAGGCTGGGAAAGAGAACCTCATGGGCTTCATCTGTTTTAGGAAAGCATGGTACCATTTGGAGAAGGGTCCCTTCTGTTTCTATCCAAGACAATAAGATGGCAGGAAAAGCACTTCGGTCTCTCAAACCCAAAGTTTTCAATGTATATTTATGTATTAGAAATATTTAAAAATAGAAATTTCTGGAAGGCGTCACCCAGGATATTCATGTCCTCTTAAAGTAAAATCTGTTTAGTGAGGAAAAGTTAGGGATGATTGATGTCTAGTTCTTTTTGAATTTGTTGTGGAGAAGATAGGATATGCACTGGGTTGCCCAAAGAGTTTTTAAAAGAGCAGGGGGGGAGGGTCAGGAAACAAAAAGAGAAAATTCCTGAAATCTGACATCCTCACTATTTGCCCAGGGAGGCCTCTGTGGTTTTTTCAGGCCAAAAATTCTTGATAGAAGATGAGGTCTACCACGGTCCATGTGTTGGGTGCCATTTAGAAAGACATGATCCTCGGGGCACCTGGGTGGCTCAGTCAGTTAAGCCTCCAACTTCGGCTCAGGTCATGATCTCCCGGTTTGTGGGTTCAAGCTCTGCGTTGGGCTCTGTGCTGACAGCTCAGAGCCTGGAGCCTGCTTCAGATTCTGTGTCTCCCCCTCTCTGCCCCCCCACCCCCCACTCATGCTCTGTTTCTTTCCATCTCAAAAATAAGCAAACATAAAAAATAAAAATAAAAAAAAAAGAAGAAAGACATGATCCTCAAAAGCTTCTGTTGCAAGCTTTTTGACTTAGCGAAATACAAACTTTCCCAAAGGTATCAGCTCACCTGTAACAAATTTGGCTTCTGATCAGGGTAGCATCTTGAATGTATCACATTTGGCTCCACAGACGGCCTTTCTCCTCAGAAGCTTAGAGCTCTGTGAGAATTCTAATTCTGCAGTTTAAGAGCCAGACTCCACTAATGATTTCTAGTTGTTTCTTTTTCTTTAAGAGAGCCAAGTTCTTAACTTTTTTTTTTTCTTTAATGCAGCACTATTTGAATATTGCAGAGGAAGACAGTTATGACGTTGTTTCTTCACTGGGGAAAGTTCTATCATCTGAAGATAAGAGAAAACTGTCACCTCTGACATAATTCTGGCATCTCTTAGCTGCATTAAGGAGATTCAGGAAAGGGGTGATTTACTGGCGGGTATGGTATATTAGATACAATACCATTTAGTTACAAGGAAAAGAAATCATAGATTGAACATTAAGCAAATGCTATCACTCAAAGGAAGAGGTGTTTTTTTGTTTGTTTGTTTGGTTTTTGGTGGGGGGCGGGTATTTAATGAGGGTGAGGTGTGATAGAAACAAAGAGAAGGAAGGATAAAGAAAAAAAATCTCCAAAACTTTTTTTTTTTAATTTAGCCCCAGGTGAAAGATTGAGAAAAGAAACAGATTTTAGATTTTATAAAAACATCACTCTTCTTTCTTCTACTCTTCCCCCGCCCCTCAGCCACACCAAAAAAATCAGGCCAGCCTTCGAGAAAAACTTTAATTAAGCTTGTGCTGAGAAACATCTGAGTTGCTTTATTCCATTTTCTTTTAGAGGGCCTTTGGGGAGCATGGTTATTGAGCACTGCATTTTCCTTTTGTTGTCTAAGGATACCTGAAAGAGAGTGTATCTATCTCCTCCTCAGAGTCCCTCTTCGGAGCCTCTTCACCCTTGCCCCAGGGTCCCGACCTTCCGCTGTGGTGGCAGTGCCAAGTACTTCCCTCCAACCAAGGTTAACCTTGCAGCCTCTCATTTCCAAAGCTAGTAGCTGTCAACCAGCAGCTCAATATTTTTTAGCTTAAGTTCTTTTGGTTGGTGTGCAACTCAGTATTGACTTTATAAGGAACAGTAAAAATGGTGGGTTATTACCAAGGTCTCAGACTTAAAACCAGAATTTTATGTTAGCTCTTAAAGCTTCATGCACATGATGCCTTCAGCACTGTTTCAGTGTCTTAAGGTCTTACTGTTAGCATGTGCATAAGCTGAGGGGAAAAAAAACTTTAAAAAATTATTTATTTAAAAAATTTTTTCATGTTTTATTTATTTCTGAGAGAGAGATGGAGAGAGAGAGCAGGGGAGGGTTAGAGAGAGAGGGAGACACAGAAGCCGAAACAGGCTCCAGGCTCTGAGCTGTCAGCACAGAGCCTGACACAGGGCTCGAACTCACAAACTGCCAGATCGTGACCAGAGTTGGAGTTGTACGTCCAAATGACTGAGCCACCCAGGCATCCCTGAGCGAAAAATTTTAAAAGACATTCCCAAACATCCTCCATCCTTCTGCACAAAGGTAATTTAAGAGCTAATCATTCGAAACTCGAGCTTCCCAGGGAGTGAAAACTCAGGGTGAGAGAATCGTTGTGCTCCAGCTTGATGGGGAAGAGGAAGAATTCAGCCCATCAAGTGATAAGAAAGTCGATTTTTCAAGGTAGTAAAATAATTTTCATCACTATCATCTTTTGTGAAAATAATTGTTTTGGCAAAAGGGAAGAGGACTTGGGAAAGAATGAGAGTGATGAATAATGAACTCGAAGATGACACTAGGGAAATAATGGAGATTGGTTTGCTTCTGGAAGAGAAGCCTAAGGTATCTACTACCATCTAGGAAGAGTTACAGTCACAAAAACCAAACAAGTGTTCTGTCAGCTAAGGGCAGAACAAGATGAAAAGGGCTTACCTAATGCAGGAGAGATTCTAGTTGGATGTGACGAGTATCTTTAGGACTATAAAGGGATCAGCTCCTGAAACGGAATGTTCAGGAAGGCTACTTACTTTCCTTCCTCAGTGATCTTAAAGAAGAAAAGAGACAACTATTTGTTCTGAACTGTCTGCAGAAAGGCAGAGACATGGGTGGATGGTTTCTGGAAGTCCCCTGAAACTTTAAAAATTCTATTCTCTGATCATTCATTTAATGCTATTTCCTTTGAGATACGCTGTTACGCAATGGAAATTAATATTTCTTATCTTGGTTAGAAGTGTTTCTATCCCCTGGGGTGTCTGGGTGACTCAGTCACTTAAGTGCCCAACTCCTGATTTAGACTCAGGTCATGATCTCACAGGGGTTTGAGCCCCGTATGGGGATTCTTTGTCTCTGTCCCTCCTCTCCTCCCTAAATAAATAAATGAACTTTAAAAAAAAAAAAAAAAGAAGTTTTCCCATCCCCACAGTCTTCCATCTGACAATCTCAAGGTCAATCTGCCCCTCCTCCTTCCTTCTTACTACACCCACATTCATAATGACTTAATTACTACAAATGGCTACTACATTTAAAATATTGGGCAAGTATCAGGTACTATGCCAAGTGCTGCTTTCCACAGCTAAATGCTAAGCCCCGTGGGCGACATTTTAAATGGGCCATTATCAGTCTCTCACTAGATAAAGGATAAATGAAGAAATGGGAACTAAGAGGCTTGCTTAAGCTAATGACACAGTGAAACTTCAAACTCCAGTCTTCGGATCTAAATTTTGCACTCTTGGAACATGGCATGAGATGAGAAATAGCTAGAAGCCATTGCTTACCTCATATGCTGTGTAAGTTTGGAGAAGTTACTTAACCTTTTGCACCTCAATGTCCCTGTGTCTTTGGGGCTTGGTTCTTGTTTTGATTAGGATATACAAAACCCTACAGAGAAGTGGAATCATAGCTCAGTTTTTATATCACGTGGGATCCAGCCTGATGTCAAGCTAATAATGCTTTACTGCATATATCACCTGTTCATATGTCCCCAGAGAGAAGTCCTGATTCCTAAGAGAGAGATCTCAGCGTTGGCTGTCTTCATTGTGTGTGGCTTGTATGTAACTACTTTTGATTTATGCACTTTACCCTGGTTATCATTTGTGGCTTGGGGACTGGTTGGCATCACTCCCTTTGCATGGCAAGACCAAAGGAAGTCTATATGAAGGATACAAGGGATACTAAATACTGCTACAATGGCAGTCATATTACAATATGTCAATGTATCAAATTAACAGGTTGCACAGCTTAAATTGACACAATATTTATGTCAAATAAATTTTAAAAAATACAGTTTGCACTGGCAAAGAAAAGTTGTATGTTTGTGACTCCTCTCCAGGATAAGATTCATAAAACTTAGAGTTTGTGGAATACTTAGAGATCATCTAGTCCAGAGATAGCAAATATCTCATAACTTACAATCTGTCCGTAATTGATGAGATGCGGTTTCTTGGAAAACAGAGAGGAGAAGGGCTCTGAGACTATATCCAAGCTCAAGTTTGCCACAGTCACAAGGGAGAGGGAAGCATTTATGCCTTAAAACTGTCATCCCTAATATTTTCAAGCTTTAATTTTATAGAGGAGGTAACTACAATCTAGATTGATTTCTGTCTTGGCCAATAAAGTCTCCAAGAAGATTAAGCACTGTAAACTTGGCCAAAATGGTGTAAATAAGGTCTGAAAAATTTGAACTGCATAACGTGAAGAGCTTCATTATTACAAGAATAATGAAAAACAATGTTTCAGTCAGCCTTTTACTTGCTATATGAAAAAAAATGAAAAAAAAAACTTAAAAAAATCTATCAGCTTTATAGAGATAGACTGACAATTACAAAGAAATGTGTACTGAGCCTCCATTTCTTGCTCTCCTCTCCCCTCCCTACTACAGGCAGGAATGTTAGCCTGACTCTTTTGAGAATAGAGGTTGGGAGCCATTAGCCAATCATTTTGTGTTCTAGTTAGTATCATCACAGAGCACAGTATGAAAGGGTTTTACTGTAATTTAGTGCTTTTCAATGAAAAGTATCCCAAATTGTAGTGAGGGACAAAGGCACATCTTTGGGGGCCTGGGCATGAATCTCTGCCAGTAGAAAATTTCTGAGAAGACTGGTGTTTAATCTTAAAATTTATCTGAACTTTAGATTCATTCAGTAATGTATTAGATACATTCAGTAATGTATCCAAATGTGTTTTAATGAAAGTAGGTTAGTTTTAAATGAGATTGGTGTTCCAGGAATTTAATAATAATAATAATTATTATTATTATTATAATTAGTAATAGCTGATATTTATTTATCCTGAGCTGGCACATACCTAATATGTGTTCCTCAGTTTGAGAGTAACGGAAACAAGGGATTGTATAATGCAACTAGTATACTTTTAAAAGATTTAAGCTAATGGCAGTTTGCCTGAAGAATCTAGTTAGTTATGAAAATATAAGCTTCATTTTAATTTTTTGAATACAGAGAGACAAAATTTAACCCTTCTAATCTCTCAGAAATTTGGGGGAACCAATTATCTTTAGGAATTTGAAAACTTTTAAAAGCCTTTGTAATTGTATTTCTTTGCATAGATGATGAATAGAAATGTTAGTAGCATTTTATTTATTTATTTATTTCTAACATTTCTTAGGTGTGCTTATTTTATTTTAAATGTTCATTTATTTATCTTGAGAGGGAGGGGCCTGGAGAGGGGCAGAGGCTCCATGCTAAGCCTGGGGCCCAGTCTCACAAACTGTGAGATCATGACCGGACCCAAAATCAAGACTCAGATGCTCACCTGACTAGCCACCTAGGTGCCCCTGGGTGCACTTATTTTAAAGTATAGTGTGGTTTTGACTTATATTTCTCTGATGATGAGTGATGTTGAGCATCTTTTCATGTGTCTGTTAGCCACTTGGATGTATTCTTTGGAAAAGTGTCTATTCATGTCTTTTGCCCATTGGAAGGCACTTGTTGGGATGAGCACTGGGTGTTATATGTAAGTGATGAATCCCTGGCTTTTCCTGGAGCCAATACTATGCTGTATGTTAACTAACTTGAATTAAAAAATAAATAAATAAAATAAAGAAGACTTTAAATTAAAAAAAAAATCCCACACAGTGTGGTATTATGTTTCTAAAAGAACAGTGACTGGAGAAGTAGATTACTATAGGTAAGTATATGAGGAGGAATTTAACTTGAGGCGGGTCTCAGACCCAGACCTGTGATGCTATTAGAAATATCGCAGCACAAAAGCTGCTTCCGGGGGTTTCTAAAAGATTTACGACTGATTTATCTTTTTCCAACATCTCTGCCTTTCCATTTCTGCTATCTTGCTTCTTAATTATATATATACCTGATAAGTACTTGTAGTAAAAATATGTTAACTGATTCATAGCTTCTCTAAAAATAATTTAAAATTATTTAGTTTGTTTTTTCTTAGAAATTTAGCCTATGAAACGTTTAAGTTACTTTTGAGGTGGGAAAATGTACATATCCAATGCACTGATATGATTAGATTGAATTACTGTCAAAAATATATTAAATACTTTAGGGGCGCCTGGGTGGCTTAGTCGGTTAAGCGTCCGACTTTCACTTAGGTCATGATCTTGTGGTTCGTGGGTTCAAGCCCCGCTTCGGGCTCTGTGCTGACTGCCAGCTCAGAGCCTGGAGCCTGTTTCAGTCTGTGACTCCCTCTCTCTCTGACCCTCCCCTGCTCACGCTGTCTCTCTCTCTCTCCTAGAAATAAATAAAACATTAAAAAATTTTAAAAATATATATATTAAATACTTTAAAAAGTATTTAATACTAAAAGGAATGGGATTCCTTTAGACTGAGGCATCTGTGCATTGAATGTTTCCTTAATGTCTATTACACACAAAAAAAGTTCCACCCAATAAAACTGGTTAAATACTTTCCTTTAACTTTTATAGATTCATATTTAAGTTAAATATTTAAAGCTGTTATTACAAACTATATACCATTTCCTTGATGGTTTGTTTACACATTTGATATTAGGATTATATAATTTTTACTTATGGTTTAATTTCTACTGGTCTGGGGTAAAACTTTGGGATATTTAGGCCAGAGATGAGGTGGACTTCTTTCTCTTTGCAAGGACACAGCCACTTGGTTCCCTCCACCCCCACTTTTTTTTTTTTTTAAATGCAATGAGCCTTATAATATATGAAGTTCCAGGCAGAAGTGTTTTCCAATGAAGTCCTTTTTATTTTGTACTTCCCTTAAGTAACTATCAGATACCCCACTGGTTTCTGAGCCCTCTGCTGGTGAGATTTCTTCCTTTTCTTTCAAACTGTGAGCAGTGATAAATCCTCCTGTCTCAGTTTATTGTTTTTTATTTTCTTTTTAACATTTATTCATTTTTGAGAGACAGAGACAGAGCGAGAGGGGGCAGGGCAGAGCAAGAGGGAGACACAGAATCTGAAGCAGGCTCTAGGCTCTGAGCTGTCAGCATAGAGCCCGATGCGGGGCTCGAACCCACGAGCAATGAGATCATGACCTAAGCCGAAGTCTGAACCCAACAGATTTAGTTACCCAGGCACCCCTCCTCCTGTCTTAGTTTAAAAAGGCCAAAAGAGGTTTCTCATAATGCAGATGTTTGTTTTCATTTTGCCTACTACCTGCCTATGGCTGGGGTCGCCCTTTGCTCTTTTGAAAAATAGAGATTGTCCATAACAATGTCTAATTACAATTTTTCTTTTTCCTGAAGGGTAAGATTTATCTTTTAATAGAACATTACAAAGTAGTGCATGTGAGTAATCAATCAGGACTAGATCACAACACTCTCATGTTTTTATTCCTTTTCTCTGCTGTAGTTTGTAGGTATTATGTGATCACTGTAATGAAGCAGCCAACCTTGGGGTACTGTGGAATAGGGTGGTGCTTGGCAATTTATAAAGCCCACCCTTCCTAGATACAGACAGGTTTGTCATGTGGCCAATGATCAAGAGGCTTGGTCTGTAGGATTTTTAAAGGGCTTCTTTGTATAGTTGAAAAGGAAGATACTCAATTGTTGTAAATTTCATGAGACAAATCAGAGGATTGGAGAGAATTGAGGCCAAATGAGAACCTTCTGACATTGTGAACCAGAACAAAGGCAAACAAAGTAAGTTCCTTCCTTGAAACCGCTTACAAGGAAACAGGTGCCAGCTTCAGGGTAGTACCCATGAACCCACGACCAGGTATGTTGCCCTATTTAGAAATCACAATAGGACTGGGGCACCTGGGTGGCTCAGTCGGTTGGTCAGCCGACTTCAGCTCAGGTCGTGATCTCACAGCTCATGGGTTCGAGCCCCGCGTCGGGCTCTGTGCTGACTGCCAGCTCTGAGAGCCTGGAGCCTGTTTCAGATTCTGTGTCTCCCTCTCTCTCTGACCCTCCCCTGCTCACGCTGTCTCTCTCTCTCTGTCAGAAATAAAGAAAGTGGTTTTTTTAAAAAATAAATCACAATAGGACTGTTATGTGGATATAATGATTATTGCTGTTTTAAAAGAATTGCACTGAGAAGGGTAAGAATTTTCTTCCTGAGGAACACAAAGTCTATGGAGATGCAGCATGATTAAATATACATGTAATAAATCCTATTGTCACTGCAGGATCACTGATAATGTGGTCGGCCACTGAAATGAACAATTTAAACATGCAATTGATCATCTTCGCCACAGGAAGGAAAACCAGGCCATTTACTGTTTGCTTCTAAAGATGCTGCAGGTAACAAGCGGTTGTTGGAGGAGGTCAAGGAGAGGATGTGACCTCTGAGTGACCCGCGAGTTTGACCGAGGGCAATTGGAGGCCCCTCACCCCGTCCCTGTCCCTGGAATGTACTTCCGCCTGCTGTTCCCACAGTGGGAGCCGTTTTCACGTCGTAGCCTTGAGAGCAAGCTGTTCTTGAGGCCTGGACTGAATATGTGAGCGAGCCCCACTTTTGGCCTCCATCTCAACCTTCAGGATCCTAGCAGGAGGATGCAGAGATCTGGTCCTGTGGCGCCTGAGACCAGCCAGTAAGTAAGTTAAACTCCCTGGCTTGTTACACCTGCCGCAGGGCTGCCTGCGGGCTCTGCCTCTTTCCTCCGTCTCTCCCTGCCCTCCCCCGCTGCCCTGCGCAGGGCCAGGTTGGGAGCAGACAGTGCTCCAGACCATCCGAGAGTATGTGTCAGATACATATGTTCTATTTTTATAGTTTCTTCGTCTTAGGTTTTTGGGGGAGAGAGTGGAGACGCAGCCCATGCTTGTCAGAATATGGGAATGAAACTCAGCTAGAGTTTTTTGTCCTCATTCTACCTGTTGGAGAATTTCTGCTGCACCAAAAAGGAAATGTTTCCAAGATCTTGGGCGTGTGTGTTGTGTGAATTTTTGTGGGAACAAGACCCATAGCTTTCTTTAATTTTTATAGACGGCCGTGACTCAAAAGTTTTAATTTCCAGGTTTCACTGGTGCTTGAGGAGACGTAAGGTGATGCCATCGTCTTTCCTACACAAGGATTACCTGAAAAGTGTATGGAAAGATTTGTGTCTAATTAGAAACAGACCAAGGCGTTTTTCTATGCATCAGGAGAATCCTCAGGAAAAGTGAAGTGGCTCAGGTTATTAGGATAAAATCAAGTTTTAATCTTTAAATGACTTCTTTTCAGTATTAAAATAAATCCTTTTATCCATAAAAAGCAGAATTTGTGAAAAAACAGTAATTGCTATTGAAGCCTCTCTGTCCCATGAGCTATATCTTATGTAGGAGTCAATAACTGACAGTGGCTGAAGTCTGATGCAACCAAAGTTTATTTACCATCCTCTCTCAGTTCAAGGACGTGAAATCTGGTATGATGATTAATAAAAACATATAATTAAAAGGGAAATTAAGCTTAAGTTGCCGAACACAGCAAGAGTACTTCCTTAGTAATTTTTTTCCCTAATTTGAAAGCCTAATAAATCGGCAAGAATGCTGGACTATGGAAGTCGTACCATAGCATAGACCCTTGCTCCATCAGACTCGTACCGGAGACAAAATTATTTGTTCATATACACATTAAGTCACAGTAGCCCTTACAATTTTAGTTACAGCTATTTAAGTGTTGTTATGGTTTTTCTCTGCTTTTTTAAAAAACTGTTCATAAGGAACAATTTATGTATTTATTTATTTATTTTTAATTTCTGAGAGAGGGGAAGAGAGAGACAGACAGACAGCGTGAGCAGGGGAGGGTCGGAGAGAGAGGGAGATACAGAATCTGAAACAGGCTCCAGGCTCTGAGCTGGCTGTCAGCACAGAGCCCGATGCGGGGCTCGAACCCACGAACTGCAAGATCATGACCTGAGCTGAAGTCGGCTGCCCAACCGACTGAGCCACCCAGGTGCCCCTTTCTCTGCTTTTTGAAGGGGAAGTTTTATATTGTTTGTTTGTTTGAAGGGAAACCTCAAAATTGGAGAATTTAAGGGCCAATGGGAGTGTGAGGGATCAGACATCTTGCAGGTACCCGATAAAGTGGGAAGTTTGGATTTTGCAGTCTTAGAGAGCTACATTTGAATGCTGGTCTTGCCCCTTCTTTTTTCCTTATTCCTTTATGGCTTGGCTAAGTACTGGTCCAAGGTCAAAATTTAGCATTGGATGGAGTTTACCACCTGCTTTGGTTTAATACCAAACACCAATTCTGGTGAGACTGTTACAGAATAGCCAGGAGCTCTTACGGTCCTCATGCTTGTTAACTGCTTAGCAGACTTTTCTTGTGGTTCTTATGCAAATTGTTTGAACTTGGCTAAGCTGCTTAACCTCTGAATCTCAGTTTCTTAGCTGTAAAGCCACCTTTATGGGTTGGCTTTGGATATGGTGTATTTAAAGCCTGTTACACAGTGCCTGGCTACAGTTGTTGGCCATTTGGCTTGACATTGGACATCTGGCTCGTACTTGAGAATGTTTAGGAACATGGAGGTCATCACTTTGTGAGAACACTTCCTTAGCTCGGTTCTCATTGGTAGATCAATGATTGGTTCTATGTGCCTTCCCAGCAGTAATTTTACAGCCCCGTTCATTGAACTGCTATTGCAAAAGATGTCTCCAGGCTCTTCTTCCTTCTGGACACAACTTAAAATTCCAATTCTCTTTTCAGTGTGGCAGCTAAAAGGGGGTGCAATGTTTTATAAGTGACATGAACAACACAAGCCCAGAATAGGTGTTCTGTCATCGGCAAACCGAGTCACCTTAGAAAAGTTTGCCCTTCAGATCTGAGGGCCTCATTTTTCTCATTTATAAAATGAGTTATTTGAGCTAAACAACAACTATGATTGCTTTTTGCCCTAGGATTATGTAATTTTGTGCTATCCATATGTTTCAACATTATGTTCAATATTATGTTATGCATTTTCTATGCAGCAGGAGAGTCCTTAGGAAAAGTGAAGCATTAACACATATATGTTTATATATGTATATAAGTTACTTTAAAGAATTAAAGAAGTACTTTCAGTTATATATATCTATATAGATATAAATATAGATATATGTTCTTTTTTTTTTTTAAAGTAAGCTCTAGGCCCAATGTGGGGCTTGAACTCATGACCCTGAGATCAAGAGTCCCATGCTCTGGGGACTGAGCCAGGCAGGTGCTCCAAAACAATGTTTCTTTTTAATTATCTGTTTTATGCAAGACTCAGCTGTACCCCCCCCCCAAAGGCACAAAAACATCCCTCCTTATCTTAGCAATAAGAAATGAAGCAAGGAATTTTTAAGAAGAAAGGATTAGAAAAGTATCTTCTCTGTAGTCATTTTGTTTCCCCACAGTGCATAGTTTATATTTTTTAACAAAAGTTACAGTTATTGTCAAAAGCAATACTCTCTTCATTAACAGATAATAAAACACAGGAAAATGAAGCACCTTATGAAAATACACTATTTGTAAAGAGATGGCAGAAGAAATTGACCTGTAACTGTGTAACAGGTCAGTGGCATTATATTTCAGGGCATCTGAAATTAGAATAAGGCAGAATCAGAATAAGGACCACCATTATGGGCGCTTTACTTGAGTTTGAGAACTGGTTCTCCATTTCTGAGTTGGAAATTGGGTTGGTTCACATCTGGGTTATAATGATGAACTCTTATAATCTATTGTGCAGCCGAATAATGAGATTGTTTCAACACCTGATCAAAGAGACCGTGGTCGTCTGTGACCCGAGTGATTTAGTGCACAGGTGTTGTCTGATGAACTGCTTTCTCTCTTCTCTGGTTGGGGATCGTGGACAGTTTCTAGATGCCCTCTTAACCTGCAACCAGAAGTCCTGCACTGCTCTGCTTCCTTTTCTTTCCCCATCTGTTTGGTTTGCCTGATACTGTTCTGGATTTTAACAGGTAGAGATAGTGGATAGGAAATTGTGTTTCAGCCACAAATGAAACTGATAAAAGTTATTTAGAACAACAGAGCAAGAAAATCAATTACCTGTTATGTTTTCCTTTCAAACAATGAAAGCCTTGCTTTGTTTAATGAAACTTATTCCAGAAGCTTCTCTTCCTTAGGCTGTTCCTTCCCTTCATGGCCTGAGCAATCCTGGAGGTCAAGAACCAGACAGAATGCAAGGAGATCAGAGCTGCCTTTCCCAGGGGAACCAGCTGCTCTTTGCCTGGGAAGACGCATGTACCCTCTGCCCCGGGCCTTGCCTGAACTCAAGGAGCTGAAATCTCTCTCTCTCCAACGGGGATCAGGGCAGAGTCCTGGCATTTTTGATGACAGCACATTCTGTAGTGTGCCTGGAATTTTTTTCCCCCAGGCTTGTTTCATCTTGAGCTCATTTTGCTCTAATTTATTCTGGGCTGTATGTTTCTGCATCTGTCCGTTCAGATAAGAGCCGTGTATATATGTGTGTGTGTGTGTGTGTGTGTGTGTGTGTTGTGTTCATCTTTTTGTCATTTGTGTAGCTGATCAAAAGCTACAGATAAATAAGCTATTCAGCACCAAGTGAGGCTAATCACAGATAGCATGTGGCGACCTCAAAAGGTTTAATTCTGCCTTTTGTTTGAAAGGCAGAAGACTTGAAAGAGTACGCGTATCTCGGCGTGCTACGAGGGATCCCGGCTCATACTGGGAACAGTTCTTTCTTGGCAGGCAGATTTCTGAGCCTTGCAGTGTTTGCCGTTTATTGGGATGGACCCTTCAAAGTCCCTCTTCTCCCTTCTGTCATGGTCTGTTTGGGGCCGTTGTCCTTCAAAGGCATCCTCTCGTTAGCAGCTAAACTTACCCTACCGTGCCAGCAGACATTTTACTGGTTTATAATTAAGAAACTCGCTTTTATATGGGTCCTGTAAGATCTGTTTATCTGTCAGCTCTTCAGATAAACACTTCTACCCTGGAGGTACCCTGGTGACAGGCACCATATGTCATCACCCCCAGATAAATGTCTAAACCCACTTGGTTATGAGTTTTCTGCCTGCTTTAATATCTAGCTTTACCCTGATTACTACTTATGGGTCATAGCTTGCCAATTACATGTGAGACTGCAACGAAATGGAAATTGGCTTGGTTCCCATCTGGGCTAAAATGATGAACTCCTATAATCTATTTTGAAGCTGAATAATGAGTTGAAGTAAATAGCCAAATAATTCAACTGAAAAACTTTTTATTTAAGAAAAGTAGTTTAATTTTTGTTGTGTTTGGTCTAATTGATACAGATTAGCTTTGTGGGATAAATTCACTGGGTCAGTGATTAATGCCTCTGTTCACTTAGCAAAGAAGGCTAAGCCAATAATTGTCAAAAGGCTTATGGTGTTATACTGGAAGATGGGAGTCATGTGATATTTATAACCCTATCTGTGGGGGCACCTGGGTGGCTCAGTCAGTTAAGCGGCTGACTTCGGCTCAGGTCATGATCTCACGGTTCGTGAGTTCGAGCACTGCGTCGGGCTCTGTGCTGACAGCTCAGAGCCTGGAGCCTGCTTCAAGTTCTGTATTTCCTTCTCTCTCTGCCCCTCGTCTGCCCATGCTCATTCTCTCTCTCTATCTCAAAAATAAAAACATTAAAAAAATTTTTAAAAACCCATCTGTGAAATCTAGGACCAATAGAATAGCTAAGTGGGAAGCACCTGGCAGATGTGATGTGGTAGTTTCTTAACTGATCCATTGCCATTCTCCCCACTGCGGTGGGTTGAATAGTACCTGAAGTGGGTCGAATAGTGACTTCCAAGATACTCAGGTTCCAATCGCTGGAAGCTTTGAATGTGACCTTCTGAGGTAATAGGAGCATGGCAGTTGTGAATAGTTAGGGGTCTTCAGCAGGGAGATTATCCTGGACTGGCTGGGTTGGCCTAAGGTAGTCGCTGGGTCCTTCTGAGAGGGAAGCCGAGGGAGAATCTGACCTCACACAGAAGAGAGAAGGCAATGTGCGGATCTCAGCAGAGAGAAAAATCTCTGAGCATGCTACCCTGCAGGCTTTGAAGATGCAGAAGGGGCCCTGAGCCAAGTACAGCTAGGAACGCAGCTCTAAGGACCCAGAGAAAGGAAGGGACCAGTTTTCCTCTGAAGCCTCTGGTGGGGGCCTGACCTTGCCGGCACCTTGGTTTCAGCCTAGTGTAACTGATTTCATACTTTTGATCTCTCTAGGACTGTAGGAGAATAGGATAAATCTGTGTTATTTAAAGCCAGCTAGTCTGCGGTAATTTGTTATAGCAGCAATAAAAAATGAATACGCCATTTCTAATTCATCCTACATAGTTTGGCTAGGCTCAGGCTCGTAAAATATAATTTCATTAACATCCCTTCGTTGCTCGTTTTAACAGTTCAATTTTGTTTAATAGATGTTATTGAATACCTCCTAAGTGCCGAGTTCTGTGCTTCTCTGGGACTATAGACATCAAGAAGCAATAGTTCTTATCTTCTCAGTGGCTTATATTCTGTGGAAGAAGGTGCACAGACTAGGTCTTTTAGGAGCATGCACAGGAGGCTGTGGGAACACCAAAGAGGGGCAATTTGACTGATATTCTGGAATACAAGGTACAGGGATTGGATTGTGTTGCTGGTGATGAGCAACTGTGCTGAAGGGAAACTGTAGGAAAAACATTTTCTATGGACTGAATTGTGTCCCCACCCCCCACCCCCATCTGTATATTGAAGTCCTACCCACCACTGTGACTGTATTTGCAGTAAGGACGTAAGTAAGATCAAAGAAGTCATATGGATGGGGTCCTGATCTGATAGGATTAGTGTCCTTCAAAGAGCAGACACCAGATTGCATTCGTGCTGTCCACATGCGAAGACCAACAGGAAGTGACTGTGTGCAAGCCAGGAAGAGGGCTCTCAACGGACGTTGAAATCGCCGATACCTTGACCTTGGACTTCTACCCTTCAGAAATGCGAGAAAATAAATTTCTGTTGTTTAAGCCACCAGGCTGTGGTATTTCATGATGGCCGCCTGAGCTAAGACAGCATCCATTCTCCTTTTAGAAAGAAATGGAAGATCAGAAGTATGGCTTCACCCTTTAAAAATGGAAATTAGCTTTTAATCAGCAAAGTGCTTACTGGCTAGATTGAAGACTTCTGTCAAGTTTTTGACATGCAGAGAGAAGATAAGAATTCTCCTGGTGCTAATAAACTTTTTAATTTACTTTCTTGTTATACACATTAAGATGCTTTATAAGATTCCCCTTGTTCCAAATGCTTGTGAAAAACTGAATAAATTATAAGTCATAAACAATAGTTATTGTGAAAATTAACGATGGTTTAAAATTGTATCAGTTGATGTAAGCATTAATTTTATGAAGTGTTTCTTAAAGAAGCACTATATGCAAAGATTATAAATACTTCAATTTTTTTAAAATTTTTTTTAAGTTTATTTATTTATTTTGAGAGAGAGAGAGAGAAAATTCCGGGCAGGCTCTGCACTGTCAGTGCATCCGACGCAGGGCTTGAACTCACGAACCATGAGATCATGACCTGAGCCAAAGTTGGATGCTTAACCGGCTAAGCCACCTAGGAACTCCAGTGTTTGATTTTTATGTTGTTAGAGTCATTCTGCTCTTTATTTCCCCATTGCAGGATGAGTTCAAAAAAAAATAATACTTGACTGCCTTGTTTTTCCTGAACTTTAAGCATAATCTCATGCTTTTGGTTATGTTTACCTCTTCTCCCATAGAGGGAAGGGGTCACAGCCATGGACAGCCTTGCATGTTGCTCTACTGGGTTCCCAACTGATCCTGTTGGTGGAAGCCTACAAAAGAGATTTTTAAAAACATTTTATTTTGAACTGTGGTGAACCACACACAGTGTAATATTTATGTCTTGACCATTTTAGAAGTGTGCAATTCAGTAGTGTTAGGTATGTAGTTGTTATGCAGCCAATCTCGAGAACTCTTTGTAATAGACACGAAGCTCTATCTATTAAACAACAATTCCCTATTCTCCCCTCCTCCAGCCCCTGGAAGCCACCATGCTACTTACCGTCTCTATGAACTTGACTACTCTAGGTATCTCGTATAAGTGGCTTCACACAGAATTTGTGTTTTTGTGACTGGCTTATTTCACTTAGTGTAATGTCCTCACTCTTCATCCATGTTGTAGCATGTGTCAAAATCTTTCTTTTTAAGGATAAATAATATTCCGTTGTGTGTATACACCACATTTTGTTTCTCTAGTCCTCTGTTGATGGACACATCAGTTGCTTCCACTTTTTAGCTATTGTGAATAATGCCGCTACGAACATGGGTTTGTGAATATCTCGTTGAGACTCTGCTTTCAGTTCTTTTGGTTGGATACCCAGAAGTGGGATTTCTAAGTTATATGAAAATCATATTCTTAATGTTTTGAGAAAATGTCGCATTCTGTTTTCCACAGTGGCTGCACCATCTTACAGTCCCATCGCCTGTAGACAAGGGACCCAATTTCTTAAAAAAAACTTTTTAATGTTTATTTGTTTTTGAGAGAGAGAGAGACAAAGTGTGAGGGAGGTAGGGCAGAGAGAGGAAGATATGGAATCCGAAATGCCCTTCATGCTCTGAGCCGCGTTGAATCCCAATGCGGGATTCAAACCCACCAACTGTGAGATCATGACCTGAGCCGAAGTCTGACACTCAACCGACTGAGCCACCCAGGCGCCCCAAGGGTCCCCATTTCTTGATATCCTCCCCAATATTTGCTGTTTCCTGTGTTTTTTGATAGTAGCTATCTTAATAGGTATAAGGTGGCATATAATTGTAGTTTTGATTTGCATTTCCCTAATGATTAAAGATGTGGAGCATGTTTTCTTGTGCTTATGGGCCATTTGTAAATCAGCTTTGGAGAACCATGAAAGATCTTTTATACAGCCACACGGCATAGTCAGATTTGGGTTTTGGAAAGATCCAATGGAATATGATCAAATGCAGGCCACCTAGATAGGAGGCTTTCACAGTTTCTACAACGATGCCTCATTTCTTTCAAAGTAAAGCCCTCACATTGGCATTTAATCCCATCCACTCACAGCTCTGTCTTCTTTCCAAATTTCACTCTTGTTACATCTTTTCATCAATACTGTATCTCCCTCAAGGTGTGTCTCGTGTTCTATTAGCATTCCTATCTCACGACTTTGTGGTTTCTTTCTTTGTGTCAGAAATGTACTTACCTGGGGCGCCTGGGTGGCTTAGTCGGTTAAGCATCCGACTTTAGCTTAGGTCATGATCTTGTGGCTCGTGGGTTCGAGCCCCACGTCGGGCTCTGTGCTGACTGCCAGCTCAGAGCCTGGAGCCTGTTTCAGAGTCTGTGACTCCCTCTCTCTCTGACCCTCCTCTGCTCATGCTGTCTCTCTCTCTCTCTCCTAGAAATAAATAAAACATTAAAAATTTTTTTAAAAAAGAAGAAATGTGCTTACCTCTCCTTTTCCTCTCTAAATGTAGCTGTATAGCTTTCCTTTAAAATACGTCTCAGTTTCTCTTCTCCGACATTACTCTGATGCCCCAGTGGATTGGGTTATCTTCTCTCAATTTCTCTGCCTCTTTTGTGGGCGGTCGTGGTATTCATTTACACTTATGTATTATCCTGCCTCACCATGAGTTACATGCGTAAAGTCTTTGAAAGCATAGGTTTTTTTTTTTCTATCTGTATATACACCTATATCAATACATTGAGACCATACTTTGCTTTGTTTCTTTTTGATAACCAGTAAGTGTTTGTTGTTATGATAAAAATGAGTTTGGGTATATTTGAATTAGGTTGTATTTATAAACTAAAATTATCTGCCCAATTTGGCTTTTTATGCACATAAAATGATGCTTCATCAATTCAGTCTCAAAATATAACTGCTATCGCTCAAAAAATTCAGACTTGGGAGGCAGTAGAGTATGAAGCAATATTTTAGGAAAGAAAACCAGCATTAGTCTTGAATATCTTCTGTGGACGAGACCCTGTATGAGGCAGCCCGTACATGATATTTAAAACTCATGGCAACAGCGAACAGCAAAATTTTTTGCATCAGGGATACCTTTGTCCTTTTAAAGATGAGGGGTTTAGGGGAATTCAGGGAGATTGGGGTACAGACAGAAGGAAGTAGATAGGAGAAAACGATCAAATGCGGACTTAGCCCAGGTTCGTGAGGATGGAGCATGGATTCTAGAAATGCTTAGGAGATAGGATAAATGGATTTTGTGTCTGGTTGGGAGAAATAGGAAGACAGGAATCTCAAGTTTCTGGCTTGAGCTACTCAGTAGAATTTGGTGCCATTCATGAACATAGGGCAGAAAAAAAGACTTTTTGGGTCACAAATCTGAGTTTCCTGTCGGACAGTCAGGTGAAGTCAGGTGACAGAAATGCAGGCCTAGAATTTAGGAGAGAAGACTTGCTGAAGAAGCAATATTAGAATCATACACCAGTTTTACAAACTCATCCATTCAACAGGTAGTTATTGGCAATACCATACCAATGGCAGGGTGGTGTGACCAGCCAGCCCCAGGCACAGGCAGTAGAAGAGTGCATTGTCTACATAGAACAAAACTAAGTTAGAGTCGATCTTCTTTTCTGTTATCCTTATGGGCCACAATGCCAGTAATAAAAGACGCCCTCCTGAAGAAAGATCTTTTGTTAGTTTAAGTTCTAAACAATTGCTATGGTTACTATTGGCTTTTAACAATATATCTGCCATCTTCGACTGAGCACATTTTTACTCTTATCCTTTTACAGACTTTGCCTTCTAGATGGGGAAGTTAATTTGGAGACTTCTGTTACATATTCAACCCCTGCCACATGGGAACTCAACGACGTGCTTTTGTTTCAATACTAAGATTATAATCATCTGGAATCCCTTGAGCTCACTGTGACAACAGCTCTTATCTTTGTCCTCTGTGATACTACATATTTTTGCATTTATCTGGTAGCTAAGAAATAAGCAATACCAGCACGGTGAATTGTGAAGACGAAGAGACAGTACTTGGGTTTTGCCAATTCTGGCATACCGTTGGACACTTGGAGTTTTTGACTTTGTGTTTCTATTTAAAACAGTGTAAAACTGTTAAGTCTAAATTTTAGCTTTCATACATGAACTATTTTACTGAATTTGAACGTTTGGAATTGCAACTTTACTCTTTATTGTACATTGTTTTAAAATGGAAAGCCGATGGGGCGCCTGGGTGGCTTAGTCGGTTAAGCGTCCGACTTTCGCTTAGGTCATGATCTCGCGGTTCGTGGGTTCGTGCCCTGCATCAGGCTCTGTGCTGACTGCCAGCTCAGAGCCTGGAGCCTGTTTCAGTCTGTGTCTCCCTCTCTCTCTGACCCTCCCCTGCTTACGCTGTCTCTCTCTCTCTCCTAGAAATAAATAAAAGTATAAAATAAATAAATAAATAAATAAATAAATAAATAAATAAATAAAATAAAATGGAAAGCCGCTCAAGAAAATAACGATTGCTACTGATTGTTTTGTGATGATTGTTGAAAACGATTTTGTCATGTTAGGGAGGTGACTGTTAAAAATGGTCTGCTTCTGATGGCCAGTGTGCTCGGTGAGCCTGATCATACACATCCAGTGATGGAGGAGCTGCTTTTGGCCCTGTAGACTTAGCAGTAAATGAGAGTGTGAAGGTTGGTATGGAGGAAATGGTCCAGGAGGATGTGTAAAGAAGGGAAGACTTCCTAGTGCCAAGCTCTGGAAAACACCAGCTTCTAAGACACAGACTTTAGAAGAGGAAGCCCCCCAAAAGATAGGCAAGAAGCAGATAGAGCAGTGGGAGTGGAGGGAGGAGAGTAGAGTCAGGAGCATCAGGGGAGAAGTTTCAGGAAGGATATAGGTGGTCAACAGTACCCAATGTGACAAAGAAGACCAAAAAATAAATGGCTAGAAGGTGTCTTTGGGTTTTAGTCTCAGAAAGTGATTGGCGACCTTCCCTCCTAAGACCATTGCTGGGGTGGGTGGATTCCGGAGAGAAGATGGGATGCCCTTCTTCAAAAAGTCTTTGGTCTCAATGGGGAAAATAAGACAGGGTAGAGGGAGCATTAAATTATTTTTCCTGATTTTAAATGAAATAATATGTTCATTGTAGAAAATGTGGATACAATTGAAAATTGACTATACCCTCTTGTACCTTGGTGTTATTAGCCTTTGACTAGAAAATATTCATGTCTTGATCACAGAGCCTTAAGCCTCTCCCTGTGTGATAATGAAGGGCCTAAGTAACGCCATTTTGAGATTAAGGCCTCCATTAAGAGCAACCTCGGGCTGCACGTAGCCTCAGTTCCAGGAAAAACTTCAGCTGAAGTCACCCTTGGACCACCCTCAGGTCAGCCAATCAAAAGAAGCTAAGAAAGATAGGAGTAACATTCCTTGGTCTGAGTCAGTGTCTGGGGACTATAGATAACTACTTTGTACAAACTAGCCAATCACCCACCGCTTGTCTGAACCCCACGTGGGCCCTTTAAACTCACCTCATAATTGGTCATTTTCAAAGGATTCTCAAAGGTCATGATTGGGTCTCACCAAAAGTAATGAATACCTCACAGATACTGAATGGTCAAAACTGTTGCCATGGGTGCTGTACAGTTATGGTTAGTACTTATGTGACGATGCTATGTGTACAACGTGTGCACTGTAACACTCCCGTCCCTTACCCCATAAAAACCTTGCTATTGTTCGGGGCTTCACTCTGCTGCCGCTGCACCGGTTGACGGGGGAGCCCCTGCTGGAGCTTGTAATAAAGACCCTTATGTACTTGCATCGGTGTCGGCTCCTTGGAGGTCTCTAGGGACTCACGATTCAGCCATAACAATAAAGCCTCAGGCCCACCTCAAAGTGCCCTCATCTGTTATTTTGGTGCAGACTCCTGATGCCCTCGCCTCTGTTTTAGGACTCTTGCTTCAGGTCCCAACTGTCCACGCTTGTTGGCCACACTGTGCTTGGAAGGCCTTCACTGCCCTGCTGAGGGCGCCATTGAGAAATTGCCTTGCTCCAGCCATAGGTGCACCCTGTTCCAACTCGGAGCCATGTGTGTGTGGCCATCTGGGCCTCCAGGAAGCTCAGCCTGGCCCAGAATCACTTCCCGTGTTAGTGAGGGCCTCCATCACACTCTGGCCACCCTGTCCCCCTGCACACTATCTTCTAACCCAGGATGCAACACAAGCCAAGAAACTGTTGACTCTCCTCTTCATTGCTGTTCTTTCCTGCAGTCTCTCCCCCAAACAGTCTCTCCCCGCCAGAATGCTGCGCTCTCCATTTACTCCTTTCAGATTTTCCAAGCTTCTCTACTTGAGCAGTCTTCTCTTTACCCCCACGCATAATTTAAAATACTCACTATAGCCTTTTCTTTTTCTCCAAGGACGCATCAGCCCTCATCGGTGAATTCAAATGTGAATTCAAATTCAAATTTCCACCTCTTGTTAAACTTAGAAAGTACTCGAAACAGAAATTACACTTTTTTTTTCTTGGCTTTTATTCTTCTAGTATAGCCTGGGACAAATTTTTATTCATGACTGAAGCACCAAGTCCCATACTGTGTAGTGACCTGTTCTTCAGCAGTTTCTGTGAAATAGAGAAATAATCATGGAAAAAATACAAGCTAATTTTTGGTTTTACCCAGAGATTTTACAGATTCTCCCTTTATAAGTCCCAGCACATAATTGAGAGTATTTAAGTACATATATGTCTATATATGTAGTGATCATACTATGAATGAAAATCTTAAGTATCCTTTTTCTTCCATAAAATTATATTAGTAGAATTTCCCTAGATCTTAACCAATCTGCAAATTTCTCTTTTATCATCCCATAGCATTTTAAATACAGATGTAACATAAATTATTTAATCACGCCCCTATCATTAGCCATCTAGGCGATTTTTATATTGTGGTGGATTCCCTGAACATAACTATGTCTGCATTTCCACTCATTTTCTTTGGATACATTTCTGAAAGTGGAATTAGTAGGTTAGAAGATTTAGAACAGTGCTCAATGCATAGTAAATATTTAGTAAATATTTCTTGAGTGATTTGAATGAAGATTTCAATACTTATTTCTGGGTTGTCCTTCAGGAAGGTTATGCTTCTGGGTATTTCCTTCTGATGCTACCACGGTCGCCCTTAAGGGCCGAATTTAATTGCATCTCCTTTTATATTTAGTATTATTTTTTAGTTGTTAATTTTATGGGTGAAAAGAGTGTCTTTTTTAAAAAATTATCTCCTTGAAGACTAGTGAGGTTTCCAGGGTTTCCATGTGCTTATTTGATCCAGCACCCTCTCAGTTGTGTAGTTGTGTGTATAGCTGTGCAAGTCCGTTCACAGGATGGTGAGACAAGGCCACAACACGCGCTTGCCCCAAGTTCCTGGTCTCTTGGTGATGTGGGTGGAATGGTGTCCCCCGCAAAATATGTTTTGAATACCTGTAGGAAAAAGACAAATGGTGAGAGAGTTCACTCTACTGAAAGTTAAAGTTATATAATGACAGACACTTGCTAGATGCTCACGAATCTCACTTCCTGAACACGCAGGAAGCCTGTATTTCTCAGCCTCACTTGGAATCAGGTAATGTTCTAATAAGACTCAGTTCTGGCCAATGAAACTTGGGCACAAGTGATGTGAATCTACTTTTGGCCTGGCCCTTAAAAGTGTGTCCACTAAAACTTCGGCTTTCCACTTTCTCCTTCCAAAAATTATCAGCGTTCATATATTTAGCACACAAGGTCCCTGGATCCCAGAGTTTCTGCCAAAGAGAACTATCTAGACTACGTTTGATGGTGAGTGAGCAAGAAGAACCTTTTATTGTATTAAGTCATTGAGATGTTGGGATTATCCAACATAGTAGCTAGCGTTAATTACCCCGCCTAGCACGTACACCTTAGGGCTCAGGGATGGATGAAAAATCGAGAGGCACTAATGGCTTGAAGGAAAGACGTGCTCAAAACATTGAAGGTTTCAATAAGGCAGAAGGATAGGTTCTGAGGTAGTAAGAGGCCTGGAGTATAGGTACATATTTCAGAAAGCATCAAAATACAATGGTTTGGAGTTAGAGTAACTTCAGGGTCTGGCCATAGAATTGAATGTTGCGGGAGAACGTGGTGAAAGTCCACAAAGTGTAAATCTCCAAATGGAATCGTGCAGGAACCATTTGTAAATAGGTATCTTTTTATACTGCCTTAAACTTAACATGGATGTGCTTGCTCTCTTCATGTGTGTGCCCTAGACCCAAAGTTATCTGTTCAAAATCATAGCATTTGGAAGGGCGCCTGGGTAGCTCAGTTAGTTAAGTGTCTGACTCTTGGTCACGGTCTCACAGTTTGTGAGTTTGAGCCCTGTGTTGGGATCTGTGCTGACAGCTGCAGAGCCTTCTTGGAATCCTCTGTCTCTTTCTCTCCCTGCTCCTCTCCAACCTCCCTCCCCACCCCCCCAACTCTCTCTCTCTAAATAAATAAATAAACATTTTTTAAAAAATCATAGCGTTTTTCATACTTATGAATACTTACCAGAATAAAAGACAATTTAGGTAGTAATCTTTATATAACACGGAGTATCATGTTATTGTCATTCCATAGATTAGACTGGCAGATAATAATTTAAGCGAACCCAACTTCTACGTGATGTTGAATCTTTTGAAGAATGTGGCTGTGTGAAAGTTTCATCCTACCACAAGGCAGGCAATCATGCAGCCCTATTTGCTTGGCCAGTTTGTGTTTACATTTCTTGTCCCAGCTTAACTATTAATGACAACCCATTTTCACATGCACAGAGTGTCCTGATGATCAAACTGATAAATATTCAAAGACAACAATTTGATATGGCTTGAAGTTTGTTTTAATTGCCATTAAGTAATTACTGAGTGCAGTTATGATGTTAATGAGGCTTGAACTTTTAATACTTTGAAATGTGCTTTAAGTTTTCGTCATGGGATAATTTGCATATGAATTATTTTTTAAAAACTGTGAGCCCATTGTACCTCTGGCAGTTATAGAACATTTATAGAACAGGCCACCCAACTTTGATTGACTCGATTTCCAATTGGCATACAAGTGTGTGGTTTTACTTGTCTTACCTTTACTTCCTGCTCTCGCCAGCCGTGTGACATGCACAGGGACTCATTCTGAGAACAGGTCAAGAGAACATAGGCACCAAATACCCTAAAAAGGGACCGTTACTTCCTTTTGGAAAAAAACTTAATATTAGTGCTATTTTTAAAATTATTATTCTATTTTAGTCTTTCTTTTCAATTTTAGTTAGACAGTTCTTTCCTGAAACTGTACATGAGAAAAAATATTTCTACTTATTGAGGGACTCAGATACCCCTACTCCCACACGACCAGTCCCCAGAAGGACTTCATAAGTCAGCCACTGCTACATTGGCCTATAATCTGAGTCAGGAAAATTAGGCCGATGACTAAAATTGTTGGACATTTTATTAATGAATATTTGTCTGATGATAAAATGGATACATGCTTCTTGTGGAAAAAGCAGACAATACAGAGAAGTATAAAAATGAAAAACACTTCAAATTTTAACACATTTTATTTATTTGACAAATGCTATTTTTATATATTTTTCAACAATTTATTTTTCTATATAAAAATACACTTTAAAAATGTTTTTGGAGTCATATTCCATTAACATATTTTTATATAGCTTATTTTGCTCACTACCAGATGATCCACCAATTGCACTCTTGGGAATTTATCCCAGAGAAATGAAAACCTATCTTCACACAGAAACTTGAGCATGGATGTTCTTAGTATTTGAAAACTCTAAACTGCCCAAACTTTTTAATTTAATAATTTTATCTTATCTTTTTTTTTTTTTAGTTTATTTATTTTGAGAAAGAAAGCGAGAGAGAGAGGAGAGGTGCAGAGAGAGAGGGAGAGGAAGAATCCTAAGAAGGCTCAGGCTCTGTTTGTACAGAGCCCCATGCAGGGCTCAGACTCACCAACTGGTGAGATCATGACCTGAGCTGAAGTCAAGAGTCAGACGCTTAACTGACTGAGCCACCCAGGTGCCCCATACCCAAATTTCTTTTAATGATCAAGTGGTCAAACAAACTATACATGCCATGGAATACTGCTTAGCAATAATAAATAACTAATTACTGATATATACTATAGCTTAGATGAACATCAAGGAAATTATGCCGAGTGAAAAAAAAAAAGCCAGTCTCAAAAGAATATATATTGCACGGTTCCATTTATAAAACTTTGATGAATTATCACATCTATAAGATGGAGAACAGATTAGTCACCACCAGGGGTTAAGGATGAGGGGGAAGGATGTGAATGTGGCTGTAAAAGAGTAGCCCAAAGGAGCCTGTGATAATGGAATATTTAAATTTCTCAATTTTGATGGTGATTAAGTGAATCTACACGTGATTAAATTGTCTAGAACTACACACACACATGTTCACTTTAACACTGGTGAAATGTGAATAATCTTTGCTCTTTGAACCTGTCTTCATTTGCTGGTTTTGACAGTTTTTTAACTATTGTTAAGCAAGAGGTTATTTGTGTTTGGGGAGGCTGTTTTAAGGGCACACAGGACCTCCCTGTACGTTTCTTTGTAGATTCCTATGAATCAATAATTATTTTAGAATGAAAATTTTAAAAAGTTTATTGCTTATTCACGTTAAAAATATTTGCATAATATTGAAAACAACCTAGGAAGATATGCATGGTTTTTAGTTCTGGGAGGTGTGATAAATTGACATGGGCTGAGCAAAGGATGCATTCTACCTTATAATTGTGATATGTTTAAAAATGCGTTATAAGTGTGCATAACTTTTGTAACTAAATAAAATGAAGAAAAGAATAATTTAAACCTAGGTATTCAAAAATATAGCCATTTCCTGGTTAACTCTTTTCCATTGTTTTAGTACTCTCCTTTTAGAAATTAGATATTCACTTATATTTTCTTACAGTTTTTTATGCTTCAGGTTTTGTTTTTAAAAGCATTATCTCCTTAATCCATTTGTAAATTTATTTCATGTATAACATGAGATTTTTATCTAACTTTAACTCATAAGGAAGGCACTTGTTGGGATGAGCACTGGGTGTTATACGTAAGTGATGAAACATTAAATTCTCCTCCTGAAACCATTATTATACTATATGTTAACTATCTCGGATTTAAATAAAATTTAAAAAATAAAAATAAAAATAGCTAACTGACATTTTAGCTCCATTTGGTCTTATTTATTTTGATGCCATGTTTATTATATATTGAGTTCTGATATATTCTAGGGTTTCTTGTTGGCTGATCTATTCAGTGTTTGTGCTACATGGTTTTGATTATTGTGGTTGTGTGATTTTCCTATGTGGTATGAAAAATGCTTCATGACATTTCCCTTCAGAATTTTCAGCTTGGGTGGTATAATCCGCTAGTCTTCTAGATTCATTTAGGATCCCACTTATATCACCAAAGGAGGTTTTAATTGGCATTGAATTAAAATTATTAATTACTTTGTGGAGGATTTGCCTATTTCTTATCTAGAATCTTGGAATATCTGTCGGGTTTTTACAGAAGGCTTTTATGTCTTTCAGTTACGTTTAATAATTTTCTTTATAAGGGCACTGCATTTTATTATTAAGGCTGATCCCCAATATTTTATGCTTTAAGCTACAATTATCAATGATGAATGGCATTTATCTTCCATTTTTCCTTTTTAACTGGTTATCACTAACATATTAAAATTGAGTTTTACACAGTCATCTTGCGTCCAATTATTTTGAAAGCTGTCCAGTTTTTGTTTTTGTTTTTTTGTTAAATTCACTTTTGTTGCTTCATTTTGATTCCCACCCCGCCCCGCCCCAGTTCTTCGTTTTCAGCAGACACACACAATTCCTAATGTAAGTTATGGTGGCCAGTCTCGTTTCTGATTTGAGAGGGAATGAATGTATGTAGTGTGCCACTATTGATATTACTGCTGAATTTTAGTTTTATTATTTTTAAAATGCTTTAATTAATTGATTAATTAATTAATTTAGAATGCATGTGTGCAAGTAGGGGAGGAGGAGGAGGAGGAGAGAAAGAGAGACGATGCCTAGCAGGCTCTGTGCTGTCAGCACAGAACCTGACGCTGGGCCCCATCCCATGAACTGTGAAATCATGACCTGAGCCAAGATCAAGAGTCGGACGTTTAACCGACTGACACACCCAGGTCCCCTGAATGTTAGTTTTCAATGCTCCTTATTAGGTATTGTATACACACACACACACACACACACACAAGTGTAGGTATGTATATATAATCGAGAACTAGTATTTAGTTTTTACAAATGCCTTTAAGGTCTGTTGACTTGATCATGCTATTTTCCTTTGTCAACATTAAAGATATATGTTGATGGTTATATTTGCGATGTATAGAGTTATTTATTTTGCCTCTATTGAAATTTTATTTTTTAATCAACTTCATTTAATTCTAATGTGAGTACAATAAACTACATTCATTGAAATAAAAAACAATTTGCTAGGTTTTGACAGATGTGTATCCCTGCGGAAGCATAGCCACAATATAATATTCCATCACTCTTAATAGGCTCTTTGTGCCGGTCGGCAGCCCATTTCTCCTTTGCTCCTGGCCCCAGGCAACTGTTGACCCACTCTTGTCACCGTAGATTAATTTATGTTTTCTAGAATTTTATATAAATGGAATCATACACTAGACACTCTGTTGTCCCTGGTTTCCGTCACTTAGCATGATGAGAAAGCACTACTGCGTGTTCGTGAAGCATCAGCTTGCTGTGGTGTCAGACTGGTTGACATTTCACATCCAAATTTCTGACATTTGCTTTACTATGGACTGAGCCCCAGAGAAATCACCCACGGTCACTCGTTTCCGGGGAGATCACCCCAGCCATCAGCGGTCCCAAAGAACTTACAAATAATCTCAGAAAAACTTAATTGTTTGGATGTACTCAGTATTTAGGTTCTCTTATAAATGATGTTCTCATGTAAGAATTCAGTTTTATTCTGTTTCTGCCTTTTCCTTTTATCTTTGAACCTTCTCCACACGTCTTAGATTAAAAGTTGTGTCGTTTATGTAGTGCAATTGTGTTTTTGATGATTTTCTGTGTATTTATGATCTTATTTCATATATTTTGATGCTTTCTTATAGGCCCTTAAAGGTCATAAATATCAAGTCTTAAGTCATATCCCTTTGTCAATGAAAGAAATTCCTTTATAAAAGGACTTTTTTCCTACATTTCTATTTTGCGTACTAATATTGCCATTTCTAATTTCACTTGTGCCTGAATGTAACTGTTTTGATAAGCGTCTTAATTTGTTGATTCTATGTAATTTAATTTAATTTAATTTTTTTTTTTTTTTTTTTTTTTGCTGAATGCAGTTGAGATTTATTTTTAAGTCCAGGTAAGGAGTGTTTTTCTGCTAGTAATATTACAAAAATATTTATTTTCAGAACTTATTTTTAACTTATTTATTTTAATCTATAGGATTATATTTATACTAATCTAAGGATCTTCCTTGTAATCCTGTTTTAAACGCTACTACTAGCTGCTTTTACTTTTTTTTAAATCTCAAAAATATTTCTTTTTGCAAAATGTAAATGCATTAATTTTGACTTCTCCTCATGCATGTAAGTTAAAGAATTTGTCCTTTTCTTACGTCTTCCTGGTTTCCAATAATTGCTAGTTTAAGTGAGATTATAGGTAGATTTCACTAATTGTTTTAATATTACATATCTTTTAACAGTCATTTTGTGTGCATATCTATTGTAGTGTCATGATTAAAACTGATGCCTAAGTCCATTTGCTCACTACCAACTCTTTTATACCAGTTTCATCCTTTAAAAAGAGTTCTCTGAATGCTTATATAACATGAATGGCTTCCTTTCCCTAAGCAAATGAAAAGAGTTTACCATGATTCGCAACTATTCTCATATGAAACTACAAATTATTGTATTTTGTCTGGTTTGGGGGAGTGGATTGGTCTGAGTTCAGCCTGAAAGATACTTTTTCTTTTCAGGATGAATGTATCCTTCCTGCTTGAATGGTTGCGTGATTATTTTCTTCAACTAAAATCTGCCAGGTTGTACCTAAATGTGTATTTCCTTGTTTTCCTTTGGTGTAAAGTCTACTCTTTCGGTTTACAGATTTTGCCCATGTTCTTTAAGCTAAGGACGTTTTCTTCTCATGTAAATTATAATTTTAATTTCATTTTTTTGGTTTTGTTTTCCTTCTGGGATTATGTGCAGTTTCACATTCATATAACATATTCAATTTTATAATATTCTGCATCACTCTCATAATTTGTACCTTAAATATATTGGCCTATATTCCAGAAATTCTGCTCAAGTCTGTCCTGAATATTATTGATTTTCTTTCCAGTAACATTTGCTCTGTCTTGGGTACCTTTGTAGATTCCAATTCTATGACCATATTTTAGGTGACTTTACAGTCTTTCCTCTTTGGTGCCAGCTCCCTCTTCAATACACTTGTCTTGTTCACAACTTGATTTTGTCTTACGTCTGTTTTATCAGAGTTAATAATTTAATCTTATGTTTTGTGAAATAAGCATGATGCTTTTACTAAGCACTTTCCAAATTTTATACCCCTTTGAAATTGTTAAAGGAGAAGAGATCAACACAAGCTTGACAATAAATACTGTGTCCGGAATACCTTAGCCCCTCTCATTATCCCTATTGGTTCTTGAATATATTCTTTGCCATTAAATGTTGCCTTGAAATGCATCCCAGTGTTTAGGGCCCAGCAAGCATTTATCTGGCACGAGGCTACTGAAGTCACCAGGCTTTTTGCAGTATCTCTCCAGTTCTCAGACTGGGCAGCAGTCAGACAGAGCATGCTTTTCCCTGTGTATCTGTGATGGTCCATCTCCTTACCTTTCTAGTACATTCTCCTCCAACGGCTGTTCATTTCTCGTTATTTCTTCTATTCTCATCTTGTTGTGTCTTTCCAGTTGAGGCTACAGTGCATCCACACTCAGCTCTCATATCAGTATTTTGTATTCTGCAAAATCAAGTCCAAGGGCCTGAAGAGAGAAAGGCTAATAGGGCTCAACTAAACTTGTCATTACTGGATATCACGATGACATTTCAGATACCGTCTGTGTGATTCACTCTATATTTTGTCTTTCTCTGCATCTTCATACGTCTTAGTTTTTTTCAGACTGCTAGTACCATCGATCCCATGGCTTATCAACAACAGACATTTACTTCTCACATTCTGGAAGCAGAGAAGTCTAAGATCAAGGTGCCAGGAGTTCTGTGTCTCTTAAGAGCTCACTTCCAGTTCATAGATGTCTGTTTTCTCACTGCGTCCTAAGTTGGCAGAAGGAAGAAGAAGGGAGCTCTCTATAGCCTCTTTTATAATCCCATTCATGAGGGCTCTATCCTCATGACCTAATTACCTCCCAAAGTCCCCACCTTCTAATATCATCACATTGGGGGAATAGATTTTAACATGCAAACATTTGGGGACGGAGAAACAGATATACCCAGTCCGTGTTATGTAAATTGGACGTTAGATGACGATGAATCAGAACCTACTCTTCTGTTTCCATGATAAGAGTGTTTGGAATTGGTAGTCGTGTACAATGGTATGCATAGGCAAGTTAGCATCGTGCAATGCAGCTTTTCAATGAAAATATCTGAGAAAGGAAGCAAAAGAATTCAAAATCACAAATCAAGGAAGTTTCAAGGTTTGAATTCAAGATTAGAATTACAATTTGCAGTTGGAATATAAGTTTATAGCACTTTACTCGCTCAGGTGAATGTAAGCCTCACTGCTCATGTTATTTTGATCTTGGTAAATGTGGGTCTCTATTTCTTCTTGCATCCCTGGGGCCTTATATGTAAGCTCATGCTTAATTGATGTCTCCCGCACACTTCTTAATAGACGGATAATAGGAAGATGTTCTTTATTGTGATTCCAGGGGAACTTTACCTACGGACTCCTTGGCTGATGACTCTCCAGGTTAAGCCAATGATTTTTGAGCATTGGAGAAGTTATAGAACAAAAACGTACTTGAATTTGGAGTGAGTGTGAGTCTGAGAAAGGATGTGAGTAAACTCAAGATGGAAATGGAGAACAGGGTGAGGCACAGCAGGAATGGAAAAGCAGAAAGTTGGGATTGTATAGTGCCGTTGCTTTTTGTGTTTTGAGGATCACAACAGATGGGGTTCATAAGAATGTTCTTAATATCTTAAGTACTATGCCGCCTACAGTTTATTCATTCAACTAATATTTATTGAATACCTTTTACATGAAAGCACTGTCCCAAGTGCTGGGAATATAACAGTGAACAAAGTAGGTAAAATCGTACCCTCAAGAAGTGAATATTTGAGGGGCACCTGGGTGGCTCATTCGGTTAAGTGTCTGACTTCGGCTCACGTCATGATCTCACGAGTTCGTGGGTTTGAGCCCCCTGTCGGGGCTCTGTGATGACAGCTCAGAGCCTGAAGCCTGTCTTCAGATTCTGTATCTCCCTCTCTCTCTGACCCTTCCCTACTCTCTCTCTCTCTCAAAAATAAATAAAACATTAAAAATTTTAAGAAAAAAAGAAGTGAATATTTGAGGAAAGGGTGGTAGAAGGTCCAGGATGTGTAATAAGTCCTATCACATGCTAGAAAGTACACGGGTAAGACAATAACTGAGTTGGTGGAGCTGCAGTTCAGATCAACTGCTCTCAGCCAAAGTGGACCGCCTCTATTATTTGAATGGCATATTGAACAGTGGGGCTCCTCAAAGGCATGAGCAACTGGATTTGTCTCCATAATCTTGCTCAATAATAAAATATTTATTTATGTGACTATGATATAGCTTGAAACAGTTATTATTATTATTTTAAGTTTATTTATTTGCTTTGAGAGAGAGCATGAGTGGGCTGGAGAGTGGCAGAGAGAAGGGGAGGGGGGAGAGAGAGAGAGAGACAGAGAGGGAGAGAATCCAAAGCAGGCTCCATATGGCCAGCCCCAAGTCCAGAATGAAGCTTGAACCCACGAACCATGAGATCATGACCTGAGCCAAAATCTAGAGTTAGAATGTTTAGTTGACTGAGCCACCCAGGTGCCTCTAATATAGTTTTTAAATAAATATATACACCTGGCATAAGTTAGTAGTTGCGTAACTGTTTCCAAAATTTACCTAATTCAGACCTAATTCTGTACCTGTATTTGAGTGTTGTTTTTTTTTTTTTTAACAATGTACTCTCAATATTTCCTTACTTGTTTGAGGCTTTTTCATAGCTCTGAGACCCTTAGCAGCCCCTTCTCAATGTTAAAGCTCCTACAGTTTTCCTTTAACTGCAAGTCTCTACAGGCTGTCCATTACTGCTACCCTCTATTCAACTTGCTTAATCCGTATTTATCTGAATCATGGAAAGATTGCTTTATGCTCTATTTAGCTTCTCAAAGGCCAGAAAGGAGAGATTACCACCACAACATGTACGTTGGACACTCTCCTGAATCCTCACTTAATTGTTCTTTTCTAATCACTAGGGCTGCCGCTCTCTTTCCATCAGGTGTTTGTTCTTACTGATTAATTACTTCCATTCATTTAAAACTAATTTCCTTAGAAACTCCTCTAGCTGACTTCTTAATTATGTTTTCCCCAAGCCTGGCCATTGTCAGAGGACTTACTCGGTATGACGGAGATTATACTTCTATTCTCATGAATATTTTAATACTTTAAAAACTGATCTTAATGGTGTTTAAGGCAGAGGCGACTGTTTGGGGCACAGAAAGTGAATTGCAGGGTGGTGGAGGTGTGGCAGAAAAGACTATTTAAAAGAGCGTGGGGGAAATGAACGACGGTGAAGACTTTGGGAACAAGTGAAGGTGAAGAATGCAGAAAATGATCAAAGGCAAATATTCTGTTAGGCATAATTTAAGCAAGTTTCACATGTTAGTGTCACAGTTTTTCCTGGCCACTCTATACACCTCAGAATCTAGTGAATTTCTGTAGCCAAAACCTCAATGAGTAGCAAAGAGTTACAGCGAGTTAAAATTGTATTTAAGTTTCTCTCTCTGCCTCTGTCTGAGAGCCCTTTCTGGAAACTGCCTCATGAAGAGGGAACCAAACCTCACAATCATAGTGTGTGTGATTAAGCCTCCACAGGCCCTCAGTGAAGTGATCCAATGGCGTCTATTTTCATAATAACATTGTGATAAAGTTTACCTGTGCAGTTCTCAAAGGAAGGGTAAATAAATCAGAAGGAGTTTTAGATGAGTATGTTTTTAGAGTATGGAATTAGGATGGTTCCATCCTAATTGTGAGGAGGCTAAACCAATAAGCAGATGGGTGTTCAACAGAGGAACCCTCTAAATTTCCTTGATTCCTGCTGAGAAAGTCAGGGTTCACTGAAGTCTCTTTCTTCCAAGATGCCGTGGGCATTTGTGCACACTGACTGGTGGAATTTATTAACTTGAAGGTAAGAGACGGTGTATGATGTACTGATTACTAAACTAAGGAATATTTCAGGGATGTCTGGAAACGTTTTTTGTGTTTTTTTTTTTTTTTTTGTAAGTAAAGCTGCATTTTGTGGCTTGATGAGATACAGCTACACTTAAAGATAGAAGATTAGCTATAAGACTAACTGGAGACATCTCAATACCAAGTGATTGTCCTATGTTAATTTCTGTCCATGCTGGTTCATTGCATCCCAGCATGGAAATGGGAATTTAGGGCCTCCCAAATGTCCACGTGGCATGTGCAGTAGATCCTTTTTGGCATCCCTTGCTAATCATTAGCTTGGCGCCAAGCCAGCTTTCTATTTTGTGTAAGTGTGATCGACAATTTGGCCTTCTGTGCTCTTGGACATGACCATCCCAGCACCTATTCTTCTGTTAGAAGATGAGAAAAGCAGTATGGAGCCCATCAGAAAATACAGGTGTGAAGAGTCAACCTAATTCTTCTGACCCTTTCATCTTATGCTGCCTTTTCAGTTCTTGAAGACATGTAAACTTTTTTCTCCAAATAAAAACGTACAAGTGCAGTTTCATTAGCATATGTTTACTAGAGTTCTAAGGGCGGTGGATTTAAAATGTGTTCACAAATTTCCGGATACTCCCTGCTTGAAAACAGAGTTTAATTCACTTCTCCTTGATGATGGGTCAGACTTAGGGACTCACTTCCAGTGAATAGAATGCGGCAAACATGACGCTATGTGACTTCCAAAGCTAAGGTCACATAAAGGATACGGGGATGCCCCGGAATTCCTGGCCTGCAGAAACTGTGAAAGGTAATATGGGATCAGTGTTGGTTTAAGCCAGGAGGTTTTGGGGGTGATGTTGTAGGCAGCAGTAGCTGTACAATACAGATTTTGGTGATGGGGTGCCACCATAAGAAAAAGCTAAGTATGTGGGATTGGCATTTGGACTGGGCAGTAGACAGATCCTGGGAAGACCTTGAGGAGTGTGTGAGGGGAGCCATACAGCCTCCTGGAAGAAACTGTTAAGCAATGTGAATGCCCTCGGTGCGCCTGTGTGGCTCAGTCGATTAAACATTGGACTTTGGCTCAGGTCATGATCTCACAGTTTGTGGGTTCGAGCCCCGTGTATGGCTCTGTGCTGACAGCTCATAGCCTGCAGCCTGCTTTGGATTCTGTGTCTCCCTCTCTCTCTGACCCTCCCCTGCTCATTCTCTCTCTCTCTCTCTCTCTCAAAAATAAATAAAACATTAAAAAAGAAATGTGAATGCCCCCAAGCAGGCTTTTGGTGAGGGCTTTAAGGAAAGTGGGGGAAACTGTTATTGGAAACTCAAAGGAAGGGAGTTCAGCAACCTCGTCACCGGTGGTAATACAGAAAATGCGCCCTGATGAACTGGGTTACATGTTTAAGGAGAACTCCAGGAAAAGTGTTTCCTCCTGTGGCTTACAACAAAGGCAAGAGGGGATAGACAAGCCAAGAAAGACTGTCCTACGCAAAGGAAGCAGGGCCTGGTGGGTTCGATAATTCCTAGCCTCAGTGTGCCTGGGTGGCTTGGTCAGTGCAGTGTCTGACTTTGGTTCAGGTCATGATCTCGTGGTCAGTGAGTTTGAGCCCCGCTTTGGGCTCTGTGCTGACAGCTCAGAGCCTGGAGCCTACTTTGGATTCCCTCTCTCTCTGCCCCTCCCCCACTCACACTCTGTTCTCTTTGTCTCTCAAAAATGTATAAACGTTTAAAAAATAAAAAGAAAAGAACATTCCTTGCCTCTTCACATGGCAAACAGTGCTAAAATGAAGAAATTGGCTTTGGGGCAAATGTGAAACCCTGAGAACAACACAGTGTAAAGACAAACCTGAGTATGTAACTCCTGAGTTCATTGTGAAGAAGTCAGAGAACCATTTGGGGATACAAAAGGCCCTTCAATGAGTTAAAGGGCAGGCAACCTTCTGGGGGTGGGGGGGAAGACCTTGAACCAGAACCATTTAACCAAGTCATCCTGAATCACCAACCTACAGAGATCATGGGAGATAATACATATTTACTGCTCCTTTAAGACATTAAGTTTTGGTATAATTTGCTGTGCGGCGATACATACCTAATCCTGTTACCACTGACATCTAATTATTGTAGAATCAGCGACATGTCTGGCCTGATGGAAGATTGAAATGACATGGGTTTCCTGATTTTCACACATGGAAATGCTGAGGAAATACACCGGAATTACTTGAAAAAAATCCCCACAGAACAGAGGAAAGGGGCGTCCCTCGATAGCAAACACCTAGAGAGAAATCAAAGTTCCTTTTTGTCAAGGTAAACTGAATGCACTGCTTTGTTCCCCTGGGGTTTTTTATTAGATGGAGGGCCATGTTCTGCAGGCGAGCATGAGGCAAGTTCACTTTGATAAAGCCAAGAGCCTGTATGTGGGCTCTCTCTTCACCAACTGGCAACCTCTCCTCGCCAGTGGGGAGAGGCCACAAACTTGTTGATTATTTAAATCTTCTTATCTACTGAGTATTGTCCCTTCTTTTTTTTTTTAAGTTTATTTATTTATTTGGAGAGAGACAGAACATGAGTGGAAGAGGAGCAGTGAGAGGGAGACAGAGAGAATCCCAGTGCAGGCTCCATGCTGCGTGCATTGAGCCTGATGTGGGGCTCGAACTCAGGAAACCATGAGATCATGACCTGAGCTGAAACCAAAAGTTGGACACTCAACTGACTGAGCCACCAAAGCATGCCATCCCTTCTTTCTTAAGGGAAAGTTCTTTGAAATCACGGCAGAGGAAGTGCATGTAATGGATAATGGAGTTAGAATACCTTGTTTTCTCCAGTTAACACACGCATGGCCAGGCTCACTCTCCTACTGCGTGTCTTCTTTCCATCTTTTGATCTACTGATTGATGAATTGATTGATTTATACACTCTAGTATGCGGGGGTGAGATGATTCTCAAGACAATATGTATTACCTCTTTATTTAAATTGACAAATGGAAGTCATGTCTTCATGGAAAGTAAGTTTGATTTGGCTGATTCTTTTGACAATGAGGCAGGACTGGGACTGGATTGAAGCAAATTAAGGTGCCTGGGATACAAAATGTAAGGAATCATCAAAAGCACAGGGAACAAAAGGGAAAAAAACCCAAGGGGGACCACATCAAACTATGAAGTTTCTGCACAGCAAAGGAAACAACCAACAAAATGAAAAGGCGTCCCACAGAATGGCAGGAAATGGTTGCAAACCATCTGTCTGATAAGGACATTATATCCAAAATACATAAGGAACTCCTACAATTCAATAGGAAAAAAACCAACCCCAATTAACCTGGTTTAAAAGTGGGCAAAGGAACGAATAGACTGTTTTCCAAGAAAGACGTACAGATGGCCAACAGGGTATGAAAAGATGTTCAGTGTCACTAAACATTCAGGGAAATGCAAATCAAAACCATAATGAAATATTTTCTGACTCAGGATGTTAGGTCAAAAAGATAACAACTGTTGGCAAGATGTAGAGAAATGAAACCCTTGTGCTCTGTGGCTGGGGATGTAAATTGGTACAGCCATTGCTGAAAACAGTATGGAGGTGCTTCAGAAAATTAAAAATATAACTATTATGTGGTCTAGTAATCCCACTTCTGGGTATGTATTCAAAGGAAATAAAATCACTATCTCAAAGTACAGAAACATATCTGTACTCTCATGTTCATTTCAGGATTGTTTACAATAGTCAAGATTTGGGAACAGTGAAGTGTCCATCAACAGACAAAGAAAATGTCACACACACACACACACACACACACACACACACACTATGAATGGAATATCACTCAGCCTAAAAAAAGGAAGTTCTGCCATTCGTGACAACATGGGTGAACTTGGAGGACATTATGTTAAGTGCAATACTTAGACAGAGAAAGGCAAATACTGCATGATCCCACATAGATACGGCATCTAAAAAAAGTTGAACTCATGGTAACAGAGAGTAGAATGGTAGTCACGAGAGAGGAAGTAGGGGAGGCGGGGAGATATTGATCAAAGGGTAGAAACTTGCAGCTTTGAGTTAAATATGTCGAGACCTAATGTATAGCATGGTGACTATAGTTACTAAAAATATATTTTATACTTTAAATGTGCTAAGAGAGTAGATTTACAGTGTTAACACACACACACACACACGTGCACATATGGGTAGTTATGTAAGGTGATGGATATTTTAATTAGCTTGATTTTTGTAACTATTTGACAATGTATGCATATATCAAAACATCACATTGTACACTGCAAATACACACAATTTTTATGTGTCAGTCATACTTCAGTAAAGCTGGAGAAAAATATTCCCATTCAGGCTGATTTCAAAATACCAGCATGATGTTACTGAACACAGAGTTGGAAAGAAATACACACATCAGACTCTGGCTGGCTGGTGTAAGCCAGCTTTCTCACGGTACTCAGTCTTTTCCCCAAGTGCTAGGCTGTCCAATTTTCTCAACATCTCAGATTTGTTTATATGTGCAGGAAACCTGACAGTGATTTAGAGCTCTTCCTCTAAGATTCTTGGTTTTGTTGCTATTATAATCATGTATGTTCAGTTCTATACGTCTGCCTAGAAGTTTCTAATAATATAATTTCTGAGACTATTTCTTTATATAGAAATTAGAATAATAGTAACTGCCTTTCCTACTTCTTGATGAATTGAACATAAATGATTTACAAATAATGATTAATTGCTGATGCCCCATTATTCTCCTGTTTCCTTTGACATAATACTTCTAATCCACAGCCTTAGGTCTTTAAACTTAGTAAAAGTCATAGTCTGAGAAAATCTGAAATTAATGTCATTTACCTGATGAAGACAGTTCACCTTTGGTTAGCTGGTAAGCCCTCCATCTTACTCTAAAAATGGCAGGATTTCAGTAAGTTAACTAGATCCTAACTTTTAGCTTTGTGGTTCAATGCTTTAGTTACTTTTCTTTCCAAATCATTGGAGCCAGCTGGGCCACTGACCTTTATGAAAATGAAAGCAGCAACAAAGAGAGCTGTGTTTTGTTTTTTCCTCTTACCTTTGGAATATTTGTCAAAACCGACTCCAATTCCTTTTTACTGAGGCATCAACGTATGTGTGTGTGTGTGTGTGTGTGTGTGTGTGTGTGTGTGTGTGTGTGTGACTAAGCATATGAGCACATGCTTGAATTTATGTCTTTGGGGTGAGGATGGAGCATTAAAGAGGACTATAGGACACAAAAGTAAACTTTATGGAGGAAAATTCTAATATTTCTAGAAGCAAATTCTTTCTTTTGTGTCATGCATAATGGAAATATTTAGGCCTATCTCATTTATCTTGTTTACCATTTTTTAAAAAAATTTGTATTATTTGGTGATATTTTGGAGTGGCTGCTTGAAACACAGTTCTCTGTGGTTTCCTGGACATTTTCCTCATAACTCTCATCTGACCTCTTCATTTTATCCTTTTGAGTACTTTAATGGGCTCCTTTTTTAGGCCAAGAATTAGTAGGTCTCCATTTTTCTCCTCATACTCCGTGAGCAACAATTAGGACCAGTAAATGGATGAGGGGATTGGGAAAAACAGGGTGGGGTTCATGAGCCTATAGATGGTGAAACCATGTGTGTTTGAGAATAGTGTGAAGAACAGGGAGGAGAAGAGCTGGTCAAGTATAGCATCCAAGAAATTCTACTATTACTGAGAAAGAATGGTTTTACCAAATTCTCATACCAGTCTTTACTAGTGTTGAGCTTTAGGTTTCTTTAACTGTTACCTAACTTGTTTTTTTTTCTTTTTCTTTAAGTTTATTTATTTTGAGAGAGAGAGAAAGCATGAGTGGGGGAGGGGCAGAGAGAGAGAGAGAGAGAGAGAGAATCCCAAGCAGGCTCCTCAGTGTCAGCACAGAGCCCGATGCAGGACTTGAACTCATGAGCTGTGAGATCATGACCTGAGCCAAAATCAGTTGCTTAAGTGACTGAGCCACCCAGGAGCCCCTTATTTTTCCTCTTTTTAGTGACTAGTACATGTAGAATAGAATGTGCTTGATTTGTGTAGAGGGAGAAGAAGGATTTTGGTAAAGGGTAGTGTGAGAGAAGGCAACTTTGTATATTTATTCTGTTATATAAGCCATCTTCTCGTTTTACTTGACTCCTCTCCTCTATTTCTTCTTCTTGCAGAGAGCTGGGTCAGAGTTTTTGTTTCCTTTTTCCCGTTAACTAAGTGGGAATCGATGAAACTTCAAATCAATCTTGTGTTTTTCCAGGGAGGATGGAAGCGGTTTAGAAATGTGCTCTTCCTTCTAGGTAGCTCATATTAACTCTATTCAGAAAGTACTCTGGAAAAAATTGTGTGTGGAGAACATTTTTCTAACATACATCATCAATTGACTAGAAGTTTTGGCTGCTTAAAAATTATATACCATCCGACTCCTCTTCCTGGAACTGTAGTTTTGGTGTTTCATTTTGTTTTGTCTGTTTTCAATATTCATTTGTATGCTACACGTGGTCCAGAATGTAGAAAGTCATAGCAGGTAAATTTCCTTGTCTGCGTTTTGACCTTGCTTTTTCAATCTGCAGCCTATCAGAGACAAATTTCTTCATTTCTTAATTCCTATCAGTTTCCTGTCTCCCTCTCAGATGCGTCCTCAAGACTTAGAGAGTTCATGTGTATTATTCTCATTTTTAGAGTTAGCATTCTATGATGTTCAGTCCCCAAGTACCACCCTCTGACTGTCCCTTATGACTGGAAGTAGTTCAGAATCCTCTTAATTTACCGGCAGGTTTTCATTCAATAACCACATTGAATGCCTTCCTTATGCTAGCCACCTCGATAGGTGCTTAGAATACAAAGATGTAGAAGTCATGGTCTCTGTCCTCAAAAGGACCTCATCATCCAGTAGGGAGACAGGCAGGAAAACAGGAAATTACATTACAGAATGATAAGTACTTGTTGGGAAGGAGAACACCAGGGACAGTGATCCAAGGAAGAGGAATTAATTCTGCCTGTGGAGAGGGGAGAGCTTCACAGGAAGGCAGTGCTTGAATTATTCCGTGAATGATGGGTGGATTAGTAATCTTTGTTTAAGAATTTTGTTCCAGTGATTATCCAGACACAGAAAAGGGTAAGGAAACTCCCCCCTTTCTCCCTTTCGGTTGGACAACATTACCAATAATCCCGAGTTGGAACATAACGTATGGTCTGAAACAGCTCCTCTAGAGAATGAGTCCGAAAGTGGTTTCAACTTGTAAGTCCTAACTTAAACTAACTCTTGAGCTATACCTCCTCTTCACATAGGGGTTTTCTTCTCTCACTTGATCATCACTCTCCTAATGCTTTTTTTCTTTTCTTTAAAAGGTTGCTTTGGGAGGCAGAATAATGGCCTCCCAAAGATGGCCACATCCCAATACCCAGACCCTGTGAATATGTTACCTTGCATGGAAAAGGGGGATTGTAGGGATGCCTGGGTGGCTTAGTCGGCTAAGCCTCTAACTCTTGATTTCAGCTCAGGTCATGGTCTCACAGTTGTGGGATCAAGCCCTGCATCGGGCTCCGTGCTGAGCGTGGAGACTGCTTAAGATTCTCTTTCTCTCCCCACCCCTCTGTAAAAAAAAGTGGTAAGGAGGGGAACTATAGTAGCAGATGGAAGTAAGACTTCTAATTACCTGACCCTAAGGTAAGGACATAGTCTTGAATCCTCTAGGTGGCCCAGCGTTACTACAAGCATTCTGAAACTAGTAGATGTGGAACTATGATGTGACAGACAATTGTTGTTGCTGGCCTTGAAGAGGGAGGAAAGGGCCAAGGAACACTGGTGGCTTCTAGAAGCTGGAAAGGACAAGGAAATAAGTTCTATGCCAGAATCTCCAGAAAGAATGTAGACGTCCAACACCTTGATTTCAGCTCATTGAGATCCCGTTTGGCCTTGTGACCTCCAGGAATGAAAGACAATAAATGTATGTTGTTTTAGGCCATCCACATTTTGATAATTTGTTACAGCAGCAACAGGAAGCTGTTAAAGTCTGTCCTCAATTACTCTTATGTTATACAGCGTTCATGCTCCATTCCTATGATTTCAGAGGGCTCCCCTACTTCTCCATAGCTTTGACCATCCTGTCAGGACTTTTAGTCTGTTCATCCAGCTTTCCAGATTCATTTGTCAATTAAGGAATCTTTGTCTGGTTTCTATTTAGTGCCCTTTCAACACAAAACCATACTCAACATTCCACATTTATATTTTTTTCATATTTCATATTTATTTCCAAATTTGCCATGAAACCCCAATCTCCAATCATCCTATAACCTCGGTTCTTGCCTATCTCCCTGCCCGCTCAAACACACTAATCTTTCTTCCCCTCCCAAATCTCATTCTTCTTCAAAAGGTTGTATTAGCTGAAGCATACAGTGGTGCATTGGAAGCTTTTGCTGACAGAACTGGGTAATTAGCTCAGGGTCCAAAGTGACTCCCATTATATTGCAAAATGAAGAAGTTCCTTATAAGAGGGTGGGACAGGTCGGGGGAGCAGGGGCAAGGGCAGGGATTGGTTGAATATAGGTACAGTTCAGAACTAACTAAAAGGATGTGGGTTTCGGTGCATGTCCAGACTTGTTCTTCCAGGCTGTCCCCATCACCCCCTCATCAGTGCCTACCGTATTGCAGCATACCAAGCCACGGTGACAGGGATGCGCTTACGAGGAGGCGTAAGCACAAGAAACACCACCGGGAGACAAGTTGGGTAAGCGTTCCAGTGACAGGAAGTGGAAGGAGAAGAAAAGTTCTTGGGGACATTTTTAGACCACAGACCTGGCCATTCTGAGATCTAAAAGCTCTTCCTGTGAGTCATTTGTGGATGACACACAGTAGCTCGTTGCTCTGGAAAGTTCTTAGAAGTAATGCATTCTCTCAAAATCACATCTTCTCCACCCGAAGGAGCAAGTGACTTCAAGTTACAACTAGGCAGGAAATAACTTCCAGGCATGTGGCGGCAGGAGAAACACAGAATTGGAATCAGATTGGCCCTTGGAGGTGAACATTCATCAGCCTATCGAACTTACTGTTTTCCTGTCTGTTCTGTTGCCACATCTTAGAGGGATTCTAAGGTACGACTCCTCCTTCCCATCCTTATCTGGCAGTATCCTGTTCAGTTTCTTTGTTTCAGTATTTGAATTCACCTAAGTTTCATCTTCTTACTTCCAGTCTGGGAAAACATCT
The DNA here is from genome assembly GCF_003009895.1 of Hyaena hyaena. Lineage (NCBI taxonomy): Eukaryota > Metazoa > Chordata > Mammalia > Carnivora > Hyaenidae > Hyaena > Hyaena hyaena. Next base: position 435,139 of record NW_024081780.1, on the reverse strand, counting down.
CATTGACTAAGAAGTGATTTTAAGAATGAGGACTACTTGAAGTTGGGTATTAAAATATAAATGTATTGGGGCGCCTGGGTGGCTTAGTCGGTTAAGCATCTGACTTTCGCTTAGGTCATGATCTCGCCGTTTGTGGGTTCGAGCCCCATGTCGGGCTATGTGCTGACTGCCAGCTCAGAGCCTGGAGCCTATTTCAGAGTCTGTATCTCTCTCTCTGTCTGACCCTCCCCTGCTCACGCTGTCTCTCTCTCTCTCTCCTAGAAATAAATAAAAATATTTAAAAATAAATAAATAAAATATAAATGTAGAATTCTAAGAATTTTTTAAGGTATGGTCATGATGGTTCTTCAAAAGTCAATTCATGTTTCAAAAGCATGAATAAAATATCATAAAGGAAAAGAATTCCTGGCTATGGTAGGAGTTGAGAACCTGTGGCTGGGGTAGATTCTTTCTTTCTGTAGCTTAAGAAAGAAGCCTAATGAGAAAATAATGGAAGCTGAGAGGGTGAACTGGAAATCTGACCATAGAGAAAGTGTCCACCATTTGAGGTCCAGAGAGGGTTACCACAGACATTCTTTAACAGCAGAAAGATAACATGAAGAAATAATCTCAATTTTAAGTAAATTTAATCAACAAGGGTTGGGGGGAACAGCCAACCACATTCCCTAGAATGTTGCAAGTTCTAGGCTAGAATAAAAAGAAAGACAAAGAAGGTATTTACCCATCTTGGAAACTAAAGAGGGGTGACCAGGCACTTGCTTGTTCTATTAGTGGGATTCTGGCTAAGTCAGTCTCACAAAACCTCAGACCTGGGAAGAATATTGAATATTGCAATGCATAAGGCACTGGTCTACAAGACAAAATATTTAATCCCCTTAACAATCTTATGAGGTAGATACTTTTGCTATCACCCACTTACTATAGGTGAGAATATTGAAGCAGGGCTCTTTGCCAAAGATGTCACGGCTTATGAGTAGTGAATCTGCGATTCGAACCCAGACTGTCCAGTGCCAAGATCAGAGCTACCTTCATCATTATACCATACTACCTTGGGAGGAAGCCTTGGACAATGGGAGTGATGAAGAATGCACTGGTAAGTAAAGACTGAACCAGTGGCTGTCATGGCAGCCGTAGGATGGGAGTTGAGGCTCAAATCTATTTTCACCACAGCAAGGTAATATCAACAACAAAGAATAATGACAGCAATCAACATTTGCAATGTAGATCTCCACCAAATTTTCCAGAGGTTGTTTAACACTCTGCAAGATGCGAGATTGGCGGGTAGAGCTTGGGGATGCGAGGAGCGGGGAGCTCGGAGCAGGCCTTCAGAACCGGGGGCGGGGGGGGGGTCTCAGAAATTGACGATGTGATCTGAATGGAGAGGTGAGGTCTGAGGGCGAGAGCAGGGCCTATGTCGTGAAAAGTCGTAATTACTGCCGTAAGTGATTTTGATTGCTTTGAAGCTTATTAATCCCCTAAGCAGCCTTGTGTTACAAGGGCTGTGAATCTTCACACTGCAGGTGATGTAGGGGCAGCTGAGTCCGTAGGTTCCCATTCTCATGGAACATTCTTCCTGCTGGAGTTGTGTGGCAGTGGCCTCGCTGCCTCGCTTGTGTCGGTGGGGAGAAAGCTGCAGAGTTGGCAGAACAGCTGTTGCACTTCTTGACTTTGGAAGATGGGTCCGCGTATAGTCCTCGCGCTCTGTATATCTCAGAACTCTCTTGAGTTGATAAGGACTTTCCAATCAGCCTTTTTCATTATCTCCTGCCTGCTTTAACTTCAGACATATTCACATTCATCAGTCTTGTCTTATCTGAACAACCAGCGGGGACCAGCGCCAGGCACAATGGAAGAGGTAATATGCAGAGGCTTTAATTATATTCACACTTGAGGAGGCTCCAGACTTGGCGAGTTATAAACTGTCAGTGACAGAGCTGCCACATCTGACTCTGACTTGCTGATGAGGGGCAGGTTCCTCCAGGGGATGCTCGTGTGGGTGCCCTTCAAGTGCTCTCTTGTAGCATTATAGTCCTGGGTTTCTAGAAAGACTTGCTCTAGGCTGGTTACTTTGCTACGGGAGTAAGAAAGAATAAACACTTTTAGTTTGATGCAACACACATCCAGAGGGCACCTTATCCTCCTTCTGTTGGGGGTGTTGGGAATGAGGGAAACAGTCCCTGCTTTCAGAAGCTCACAGTCAAGAATGGAGGGAGGAACATGGGAGTAAATGAATCCCAGTCAGCACAAGAGATGCTGTAAAGGGGAAATAGAGAGAGATGTGGTCAACACAACCGGAGGGTGTTTGAGAGGCCCCCCGGAGAGGTAGATGCTTGAGTGGGGTCCCTCCGGTCCCAGCCTTCTGAATCTCTGCAGCCCCACAAATCTATCACAGGTTCTCACCCTGAGCTGTACTTTAGAGTCACTTGAAAGTTCTGAAAAACGCCAGTGCCCAGGTTGCAGCCGAGATCAAGTGACTCACACTCTCCAGGGTTGGCGCTGAGGCATCACTACTTCTGAAAGTTCTCCATGTGATTCTGAAATGCGGCCAAGTTTGAAGACCACTGTCCTAAAATGAGGCTTTGTTAATTCCATTTTAAGAGTTGGGAAGAAGGACCCTATTGTGGTTTGGAGACTCTGCTATTATATTCCAAGAGGGCTGGTTGGGAAAGGAAAGAAAGGTGCTATTGTGTGGTAGAGATCAGTGGTTGTATCTGGCCAGGTTCAAATGCAGGGGTGTCATAGCATCAAATATAGTAAAATCCAGGGAAATATCATGAAGAACAAGGCATGGAGTATTTGGCGAAGCAATTTAACGTAGGGAGCTTTAGGTAAATTTTGTACCTGCATACTCAGGAACATGTTGGGGAAACTCAATTCTTAATGTATATTTAAGGAGAAGCCAGAAAAGTGCATCTAAAAGGCAGAAGAAGTGCATACATTCAGGCACCAACCTTAAAATTATGGAAATTTGTACCACCCTAGAAACTCACTTAGGGCTTTTAAATTGTTCATTTATGCTTTAAGCAACAAATCCAGTGGAGATAGGCCATCCAAGACTCACAAATTCGTGACTGCTTCAATTGGACAGTAATCGTGATAATATTGGTTATATTATTATTGATGGTGCACTTACATGTGCCAGTACTTGACGTATATTATTCTATTTAATTCTCACAATAGTCCTATAAAACAGATGATTAGGATAATGCCTGTTACTCAGATGAGGGCACGAGGCACGGAGAGGGTAAGTAAGTTGTTTGGGGGTCTCACATAGTGTAAGAATTGGGATATAACACAGTAGGTCTGATTCTTAACTGTTCCCTATCCTACTCTCTCCATTGTGTAAGGGAGAAGCTTGGTATAGTTGCAAGAAAACAGGTTTGTCAATAAGAGGATGAAGATTCCATGCCTGATGGGCTGCTGTGTGGTCTTGGGTTAGTCACTCAACATCTCTGGTCCTTAGTATTTTCTTCAAAGTGACCAGACATGAAATTCTATGTATCTACCTTATCTATCTATCTATCTCTCTGTCTATCTACATTTTCTAGAAAAAAGAATACAGGGACTCAGTTTGCTTTTTGTGTGTGTGTAAAATTGTTATAGGAAAAATAACTTCTGTTTTTATCAGAAATTAGCCTTCTTCCTCCTCCTCCTCCTCCAAGTAGTTGTGGAAAACGTTTTGGAAGGGAGGTAAAGCCAGATCTGCTCCCCACCACCTTTTTTTTTTTTTTTTTTTTTAATAGTAATCTGTATACTACAGAGGATGGCTCTCTCGCTCCCTGATCTTTGTGATCCAGATGGGTCTTTTTGAGCTTTTGGTCTGGAGCACGATGGTTCTGCAACAAGCAGGTTAGTCTCTTTGGGAGATTAATCAGGCAGAGGAGGCCGTTCTGAATCTCTAACAGGTAGGTACATTCTGGGGAGTTTTGAAGCTTGTCTACTTTCACAGGAAATTGCCTGGGGGAAATCTGAGGTGGAGGAAGACATCCAGATAGGCTGGGGTAAGGCAGGCACTGAGGTTTGGAGTTGCTTAAATTGTTTTATATTGTTAGAATGTAGGGGGAAAAAATCCAATCCCAGAAGATGCACTCCATTTGCTAGGTGATATTGATCATACTGAGGATAACAAGTAGCTGAGCACTGAGGATATATATGTATGCAGTTTGCCTCTACCCTCTTACAGAGTTCTTGGGTTCCTCTGACCCCAGTGTTCTCTCCAAGATCAACAAGACTTGTTAGGTTGGTGTGGGAATAAAGCTGGAATAGAACTGTGGTTCTTGGTGCGCCTGGGTGGCTCAGTTAAGTGTCTGACTTCGGCTCAGGTCATGGTCTCACAGTTCATGAGTTCGAGCCCCGCGTTGGGGTCTGTGCTGACAGCTCAGAGCCTGGAGGCTGCTTTGAATTCTGTGTCTCCCTCTCTCTCTGCTCCTCCCCAGTTTGTGCTCTGTCTTTCTCTCTCTCACACAAAAATAAACATTAAATAAAAGAGAACCGTGGTTCTTGAGGACCTGTGACAAATGATTCTCTCAGGAAGGTGGCAGGAGAATAGGGAATGAGTGCTTTCCTGGGAGGCTAGACCGGGAGCTGGGGGTAAAGGTGCTGGTACCTGCCCTCCTTCCTTGTAGCTCTAGAGCCTGTGACCTTCATAGTCACCATCACGACCCTTGATTGTGCTTCACCATCTCTCTCCTGGACCAGTGCCACAGACTTCTGACTGTTCATAGGCTTTCGGTGTCCTACCTCCTTGCCATGACCAGAGCCATCTTGCCAACTCCCCGTTGGTCACTGTCAATCCCAAGGGGCTCTAGGATAAAATCTAAACTACCCAGCATAGTTGCAGAATCCCTTTCAGTGTGACTTGGGTGTTTCCTGTCCCACAGAAGGGCCAGATCGTGTGATAGTCCAGTCTACCATCTCTCTGGATTGGCTGCTCATCTACCTGCAGGGAGCTGGGAAAGACAAAGACAGCGAATCCAAGCCAGAAGTGAGATGGATCAAGCTCTTCTCCCTCTCCATTCTACCCGTCCCTCATCTATACTCAAACGTGTGCGGCTGCTCCCACCTCCTTGAATCTTAAAGGAATTTAGTTCTTTTCTTTTTGAATATAATTTATTGTCAAGTTAGCTCACATACAGTGCTCTTGGTTTCAGGAATAGATTCCGGTGATTTATTGCTTTTATACAACACCCAGTGCTCATCCCAATAAGTGCCCTCCTCAATGCCCATCACCCATTTTCCCGTCTCCACCCCCCACCATCAACCCTCAGTTTGTTCTCTGTATTTAAGAGTCTCTTATGGTTTGCCTCCCTCCCTCTCCCCAACTTTTTTTTCCCCTGTTTGAAACTATTTTCCCCCTTCTGTTTCCCCATGGTCTTCTGTTAAGTTTCTCAAGTTCCACATATGAGTGAAAATATATAGTATCTGTCTTTCTCTGGCCGACTTATTTCACCTAGCATAACTTCTCCAGTTCCATCCACATTGTTGCATATAGCAGGATTTCATTCTTTCTCATTGCCAAGTAGTATTCCATTGTGTATATAAACCACATCTTCTTTATCCATTCATCAGTTGATGGACATTTGGGCTCTTTCCATGATGTGACTATTGCTGAGAGCACTGCTATAAACATTGGGGTACAAGTGCCCCTATGAATCAGCACTCCTGTATCTTTTGGATAAATACCTAGTAGTGCTATTGCTGGGTCGTAGGTTAATTCTATTTTTTTCTTTTTTTTTTTAGGAAACTCCACACTGTTTTCCTGAGTGGCTGCACCAGTTTGCATTCCCACCAATAGTGCGGGAGGGTTCCCATTTCTCCACATCCTCACTAACATCTGTTGTTTCCTGAGTTGTTAATTTTAGCTACTCTGGCTGGTGTGAGGTGGTATCTCAATGTGGTTTTGATTTGTATTTCCCTGATGATGAGTGATGTTGAGCATCTTTTCATGTGTCTGTTGGCCATCTGGATGTCTTCTTTGGAAAAGTGTCTATTCATGTCTTCTGACCCTTCCTTCACTGGATTATTTGTTTTTCAGGTGTTGAGTTTGGTAAGTTCTTTATAGATTTTGGATACTAACCCTTTATCCACTATGTCATTTGCAGATATCTTCTCCCATTCTGTTGATTGCCTTTTAGTTTTGTTGACTGTTTCCTTTGCAATGAAGAAGGTTTTTATCTTGATGAGGTCCCAAGAGTTCATTTTTGCTTTTATTTCCCTTGCCTTCGGAGACGTGTCAAGTAAGAAGTTGCTGTGGCCCAGGTCAAAGAGTTTGTTGCCTGTTTTCTCCTTTTGGGTTTTGATGGTTTCTTGTCTCATATTTAGGTCTTTCATCCATTTTAAGTTTATATTTGTGTATAGTATAAGAAAGTGATCCAGTTTCATTCTTCTGCATGTTGTTGTCCAGTTCTCCCAGCAATATTTACTAAAGAGACCATCTTTTTTCCATGGGATACTATTTCCTGCTTTGTCAAAGATTAGTTGACCATACATTTGTGGGTCCAATTCTGGGTTCTCTATTCTATTCCATTGGTCTATGTGTCTGTTTTTGTGCCATTACCATACTGTCTTGATGATTACAGCTTTGTAGTAGAAGAGGCATTTATTTCTTTAAAATTCACAACTCCTATTATGCTTTTTCACTCTGTAGACTGTATATCTTCCCAAGTCAAGAAGATTTGATCAAATCTTTTTTTTTATAATTTTAATGTTCATTTTTGAGAGAGAGAGAGAGACAGAGACAGAGAGAGAGAGAATGTGGGGGAAGGGCAGAGAGAGAGGGAGATACAGAATCTGAAGCAGGCTCCAGGCTCCAGGCTCTGTGCTCACAGCTCAGGCATGGGGCTTGGACCCACAAACTGCGAACTCATGACCTGAGCTGAACTTGGACATTTAACCGACTGAGCCCCCCAAGCCCTTCAAGATTTTATCAGATCTAACTTTTAGTTTACATTAAAAAAAACAGTAGAAACATTGAATATAAGTTTTCAAACTATGACATATACTTCCCACTTCTAAAGGACAATCTAAATCAATCCTTGTCTCCTCCCCCCTTACAAGTTACTGTTAGTGGGTAATAGCAAATAGGCTTTAATGATAATCTATCACAAGCATTTATCAAACTTTTAATATGGAGCTGGGATCAAGCTCAGATTCCACACTATCTTCTGCTTCACACATGAGTTCTTGTTTGCCTCTCTCATTAGTCTGTTGGCTGCCACCTCTGAGCCCAGCTGTAGGGGGATTTACAGTGAGGCCAGTGCACCTTAAATCTCAAGGCCTCTCACTTGACTGGGTCCTTTCAAGGAAGAGCCTGGCAATGGGATACATGGCCATGTGTTTGTAAAGCTGGTAAAAGTAAGATATTTTAATGGCAGTTAGGACCATTGTCTCTTTCCATTCTGACTTCTTTTCTGTTACGCTTTTCCTGGTGTTGAGCAGTGCTGCAATGTGTGTCTGGGGCGCTCAGCTTGGGGGAGGTTGAAGGGAGGATACATTTGGTGCGTTTAGTGGGATATGTTCATGCACTTCACAGTCTCTCTGGTGCGCAGTTAAGTTACTGTTAGTGCTCTCATAATATTCTGAAAGAGGACCCACCGAATTTATATAAGTGTCAGGTTTCCAGTGATCCAGCAACCTGATTCCTTAATCAAGTGTTTTTCAGGGTGATCTTGGATCATCTGTCTTACTCTGCGTCTTCAAATACAGCTTTCTGGCCTATACCCAAGCTCTACTGTATCAGATTCTCTTGAACGAGAGAAGGCAAGCTTTATGAGATTAGAGACTTCGGCTTTGAGTCGTGTGTGTGTGTGTATTTGCTTACTACTGATTCCCCAAGACTGCCTTGGTGCAATGTAGGTGCTCAACACTCATGAAATTGAATTTTTATGCACATAAACCCTTGAGAACCACTGCCTCTGCCTATTTGATATCTTCCCATATTTCAAGACCACAGATCAAGATTTTCCAATATGGTGCTGATTTTTCCAAGAATGTGAGAAATAGAAGAGTCCTCGAGACCATCAGGCAGTGGCTTTCAAATGGAAAGTGAGGAGGAATAATACTTGCGTGGAGTACTTTTTTGAGCCACATTTGCTATGCCCGGTATTCTACTGCCTTCGTGGGAAAGTATGAGGGCAGGGAATGTGTGAATCTTCTAGGCAGTGAAAAGGATGGTATGAATTTGGAAATTCTTCATGGTGGTTCTGATCCTCCCTCCTCTAGTCACGAACATTGATTTCATCCAATCTTTTAACAAACAGGGTCTCTGAAACATAGAGCAACTGGGGTAAGTTCTCCTGTTTATCTGGGGAACAGTCAGGGCTGGGGCTTCATTATTTAAAACTCCGGGGATAGGGTCAACTGGGTGGCTCAGTCGGTTAAGCGTCCGACTTCAGCTCAGGTCATGATCTCAGGGTTGGTGGGTTCGAGCCCTGCGTCTGGCTCTGTGCTGACAGCCAGCTCAGAGCCTGGAGCCTGCTTTGGATACTGTGTCTCCCTCTCTCTCTGACCCTCCTCTGCTCATGCTCTCTCTCTCTCTCTCTCTCTCTCTCAGAAATAAATAAAACATCAAAAAAAGAAACAAAAAACCCAGGGATAGTGTTCTTTCAGTTAGCTTACAGAAGGAAGTTTAGACGTGGCTTCCATTTAAAAAAATGTTTTAATTCTCCCATATTTGGAAGGCACATAGAGCTTTTAAATTTGTTCCATATTGTTTGGGGTTGCTTCTCGTGGTTTCTTGTACATAAATATGGTATCTTCTTATACTTTAAATTCACAAAGAACAGATAACATATCTTTACATTCTTTTATATTTCTGAACGTAAGTAGCTAAATGATGAGCTAATATTAAGAAGGCAAAAAGAACTAATGATTAATTTGTTAGTATCTTAAGATAATCCACTTGGTATGGTAAGATGCTTTTAGATAAAGCATTTCAAAGGCAAATGAAATTCTTGTTAAAAATATTGTCCACATCATGAAATTCATATTAATTAAAGATGGATGTGGCCTGGGGGGCATACAAAGGGTCCATCAACCATATAGAAGCCCAGAAAGGATTCCTTTGGGGGGTTCAATATAAAGAGGTTGGGTGTTCTCACAGGCCTCCAGGGAATTCTAGGGCAGCTGGGTGACTCAAAAGTCATGTCTTTTTGGTAGATGACCTCAGGGAACTCTGCAGGTTGATAACCAGGGGCTACCCTACACTTGGGGGTAATATGGAGGTTACCTGACCAGGTGCAGGGCAAAGACAGAAGACCAGAGCAATTTGAACATGAAACCCAGATCATTCATCTAGAACTTGGTTAATGTGTCATAAACTGTCTGCCCTTATATTTCCTCTTTCCTTTTATTTTCATATGATGATGTGCTTATGATTTGCAGCCAGATTTTTAGATTACTGCCAGACAAATGTAGTCAATTTAATTAGTTAGGCACATTAAAATGAAAATTATGTTTTAGAGGCTGTTAAAATTTGAAGGATGCTAACACGTTCTTCTAATGCACTTTAATTATTATTACAAATGTTTAATTATTAGCTCTGTGCTAATTGTTAGTTTGGAGAATGATGTACATGTTCAAAACCATAGGAGAAATCATTTTGGCTGCAGCTAAATCTTTTTATTTACTTGCATTTTCTTTCATCACACATGGTTTCTTGGTTCCTTTTTTATATTTTACAATCACATAACATTTGATTTGAGATAATCCCATAAAATAGGGAGTTTTTTTGAGGGGGGGATGGCTCCTGCTCAGTCCACGTATTATTACCTTTACTTCTTGGTGCTTGGTCAAAGAACAGAAAAAAGGGGGCATTCTTATTTATTGCATCATGATATCCCTTATGTTGCCATATTGTTATTTAATATTTGACACATTCATGTTTTATCTATACTTAGGCATTTTCTCAGAAGTTGTACTGTCGAATCCATGAGGGCTGGGGCTAGGTCCTGTTAATTCTATAGAATTAGAAGCTGCATCAGGATGACCCAAGGTACCCTTTAAAAAATTTAGAGTCCAGGGCCCCAGATCAGAGATTCTGGTTTAGAAGCTGTAAGGAGAGTTCCAGGAATCTTTTTTTTTTTAATTCATCCAGATAATTTTTATGGACAGTTGGATTTAAAAATTAATGGCCTACAGCAGGGAACACTGCCTTGCGTTTAGTAAGTGCTCAAAATGTTTCTTTATTTTGAAGGCTGAATCACTCAGGATTGTGACATGACCTGAGTCCAACCTGCTTATTTCATTTTTCTCCTCTTTTTTTTTTTTTTTTTTGTGCTTCACCTGACAGAACTCAATTCAGATGCACTGTTTTATTGTGCATAATCATAATCAAATGGCCAAGACTTTTCATTGCCCTTTCAAAAGTACATGACAAATCTGATGGTGCTTTTTAAAATTTGTGTTAGTCCTTTGTGGTAGAATATGACCCTGTTGACCATGTCACCAGCTGGGAGGACTGGATATGGCTGAGAAGACTGATGTGTGACAAACGGCCGTTCCGTATTGTGTACATTAAAACCCTGTCCTTCAGATCTTGGCTGCTGCTATTTTCAGAGTCTTCTGGGGCTTTAAACATAATCTAAATGATGTATTTGTTCCAGAAAGCCGCCCTATCTCTGATGACTCTCTCTGCTGTTTGGCCTTCTGATCACTTCCCTTTAAAGTTGCCCTTTCCAGATCATCATAGAGCGGCCATCCATTCTCCGTACGTGGCCAGTCCCGTGCCGCTGTGACAGAAGGCCCTGCTGTTGTCAGCTGAATGAATGATTTGCTTCTGCATCGAATAGTCCGGTCTCACTGCCATGATTTTTGGGGGTGACCCTGTCTTGCAGTTTGAAATTCAACGAGCTTTGCTGTGACATTGAGGAAGCTTTTCAGAAGCTTCACTTGTTGGGTACTTAGTGTATTTAGGTTTTTATGGCCCAACAGCAGCGTGTTCCTGCTTCATGGGTCAGAAGTAGAGTCACTGGTGGTCAGAAAAACAAGTCAAGGAATGAAAGAACAAGCTGGTGGAGGATAAGGGAATGAAATAACAGAGAGAAGAGAGGAAGGCATGAGATAGGTTTCAAAAATAGTGGCAACATGTAGGAACCCAGAGGGCTTCACTTGATAGGTTCTGCCTTAATGGGGATAATTCAATAAGATCATTTTGAAGATTGTGTCTGAAATGTGACAATAGCACCCAGGTCCACTGGCCTCCTGCACGTTTGCACTGTGGCTCTCGGTACATCATTCTGTATGTGTATTCACATCCCTTGTAATGTACGTGCGCAGATTATTTCCTCCACAGCCATCTCTCTCTCATCATCAGTCAAATGCAGGGGGTATTAATATACGGCTTGTGGATTTCTGAGTTTGGCATTGGTCTACGGACCACCTAGTATTTGTAAAAGTTGTACTTTAGGTGCATTTTTCTCCTTGAGGGAGAAGTCCAGGAATATATGAGATTTTCAAAGGGATCACAGATCACAATATTCTTTTTTTTTTTTTTTTAAATACAACTTTAGATAAGCTAGTAGTGGACCCCAGCCATAAAAACCTATCATTGTGTAAAATATTTTCTGGATAACAGTGAACAGAGCTCTATGAGTTGGCCTGATGACTGAAGCTGGTCCCTAGGCTGCTGCTCCCCCCCTCCCCCCCCCCCCCCCCCCCCACTTACCACCAGTTAATTGTTTGATCAGTCCTCANTCGTGCCGACTTACCACCAGTTAATTGTTTGATCAGTCCTCAGGGTCACCTTCTGTCTGTTGCCTTCCCAAGGTAGTCTGGAACCATTGGATATAATTTTCTGCTTTTCTGCTGACAAAAATACCAGTAACTTGAAACAAATTTTTTTAATGTTTATTTTTGAGAGAGAAAGGCAGAGTGTGAATGGGGGAGGGGCAGACAGAGAGGGAGGCACAGAATCTGAAGCAGGCTCCAGGCTCTGAGCTGTCAGCACAGAGCCTGATGTGGGGCTTGAACTCATGAACTGCAAGATCATGAACTGAGACGAATTTGGACACCCAACTGACTGAGCTACCCATGTGCTCCCCCACCAAATTTTTTAAAATATTTATTTTTGAGAGAGAGAAAGGGGGGGGGGCAGGTGAGGGCCAGAGAGAGAGAGAGAGGGAGACACAGAAGCCAAAGCAGGCTACAGGCTCTGAACTGGCAGCACAGAGCCCAACATGGGGCTCCAACCCACAAACTGTGAGATCATGATCTTAGCTGAAGTTGGATGCTTAACTGACTGAGCCACCCAGGTGCCCTGAAAAAAATTTTTTAAACATAGGCAGTTGACATCAGAGATTCTCTTTAGGTGTGAATTCCAGGGAAGTCACGTGTACTTCGAGCTTCTCACCTGCCAGCTGGCAAAGATATTTGTATTTGCATTCTTAGCCTTTTTAAAAGGTCTATTGCATCAGTTGATCTGCAAACAATTTTGTAACTACTTGTATATAAATGTTTTCCTGGTGTCAGGTTTAAGAACACAGCTTTCAGTGGGTGTTGGCCTCTAGATGATCAGGGTTTTCATTAGGACTTTTGATAACATTTGTATTTTCCTGCCTGGAAGAGTTTTACTGGGGACAGGAAGCATGTTCTGACACAGCTGTCCGGTCCCCTGAAAGCTGCTTGAGCAAAGCTACGCAATCTCTCTCCGATGTTAATTTGTCAGTCTGTGACAGAAGCAGGATTGCCATCAGTCTGGCAAGAAATTTCTGAGCCGGTCGGTCGGTTCTGAGTATACTCACCAATGGGTGATGCTGTCCATTCCCTCTAAGCCCTGAGTTCCTGGGAGAACCCAGCAGGGGCTAATGAAGATAAGGTCAGTGATGAGGTGCAGTGGAATGGAAGCTCTTAGCCATCCTTTGCCTTATGACGGTAGCACTGGGTGACAGGAGACAGTTAGGAGGAGGAGCCACAAGCTTACAGTGACCCCGGCCATGACTGGTCATACCACCGTGGGGAGGTTGTTGTGTATCCTTTAGATTTTACTCTAGAGTCATTGCCCTAAAGATTTGTCTCTTGAACTTATTTATTTACTCAATTATCATTAGTATTATTATTATTTTGCAAAGCAATATTAAAATCTCTGGAATATTTCATCGTATGGAGTAAATTTTTTTAAATGACCCCAACTCCTGTTTAATACGCATTTATTATTTTTCTCAGACTACTTTCTACCCACTTCCTACTTCATTTCTCAACCCACTTTGGTTATTATTCAGATTTGCCTAATGGTAACTGTTTTCTCCCTTTTTTTAAAAAAAAAGGTTTTTTTTAATGTTTTATTTCTAGGAGGGAGAGAGAGACAGCGTGAGCAGGGGAGGGTCAGAGAGAGAGGGAGTCACAGACTGAAACAGGCTCCAGGCTCTGAGCTGGCAGTCAGCACAGAGCCCGACGCGGGGATTGAACTCACGAACCGCGAGATCATGACCTAAGCGAAAGTCGGACGCTTAACCGACTAAGCCACCCAGGCGCCCCTGTTTTCTCCCTTACACAGCAGAGAATTGCTATATGGATTTGCACTTCCATTTCTTTCTAGATCTTAGCAAATATTCATAAGCCCATAGTAATAAATAATTCTCTTGGGACCGCTAAATCCTTTTCTTTATGCTCATCCATGCATGAACCAGGGTAGCATCAGTGTAGGGCCTGAGAATTATCTGGAAAGGAGGCTCTGACAGATAGCAAGGTCTCGAGAAGTCAGGAAGTCCATGTACCCAGGCAACACAAGGTCTAGGACCTTGGCAAGGCCAGCGAGGAGCATGGAGGAAAAACAGGCCAAAGGCATTCATCCCGGCAGAGCCCGCAGGCACAGCCCCAGGAGCCTGGGAATTTTGTCCAGAGACAAAGGCCTGAACACTGGCTCAGAGGGTCAGATAGAAGAAATCAGTGCCCAGACTCCATGCCTGGGCTGCAGATGGAATTAGAAAATATACATCAAAAAGAAAAAGAAAAGACTTTGCTAACACATATTGTGAGACTGATAGGGACTCGATCATACGCTCTCTGCAGTGGACCTGGGTGAGGCCAGCATGCAGTTAGGATGGAGCCCACGGACAGAGAAAATAGGAGAATGAGCAGCTTGAGTAGGGAGCCCGGCACTTCCTGACTGCACTTTCTGGCAGTATTTCCTCTGGATGGTCAAACTGCCTTACGCTTGCATTTTCTAGACGTCCCTTACCTTTGTGATTTATTGGTCAATAGCATCTGTATTGCACAGCATCGCTCAAGCTTTCAGTCCTCCTGCACTTTTTTATTTAGATAAAAGGTAAACTCTGTTGGGATGCTCTTAGTGCCTGCTATTTTTTAAAAAAATTCATCTCAACTTCACTTAAATCTGTCCAAGACCAAATAAAATGCAACACTCTTGTCCCGTTTCTCAGCAGATCTTGGATTGGTGCTTTGATGCCATTATCTGTGAATAAAAAGCAGTGAAGGGATGCTTGGAGAGGGACTTTCAGGATCGCAGATTTGACCTCTCGGTTCTTGATACTTTTGGAGATCGTCCCACCTGACCCTTTCCTGTACAGGGGAAGCACATTTAAATGGGTCAAGTGCAGGGGCACCTGGGTGGCTCTTTCGGTTAAACATCTGACTCTTGATTTCGGCTCAGGTCATGATCTTATGGTTCATGAGATGGAGCCTCTCATGGGGTTGTGTGCTGATAGTGCCAGAGCCTCCTTGGTATTCTCTTTCTCTCTCTGCCCCTCCCCTGCTCATGCACGTACATGTGCATTCTCTCTCCCTTAAAATGAATAAACATTTAAATTAGCCATGTGCAAATCTAGGCATTGCTTTAGTGTTCACTGTTGGATTGAGGATATGTGCTGTAGAGAGTAAAGATGATTAATAAGCAAACATGCACGTTACAAAGTGCTGCTCATTTGCTGTTTTTTAAAAAACTTCTTTTTTCATGTTTATTTTTGAGAGAAAGAGAGACAGAGTATGAGAAGGGGAGGGGCAGAGAGAGAGGGAGACACAGAATCCAAAGTAGGCTCCAGGCTCCGAGCTGTCAGCACAGAGCCTGACGCGGGGCTTGAACCCATGAACCATGAGATCATGAGCTGAACCAAAGTCAGATGCTTAACTGACTGAGCCACCCAGGCGCCCCCTCATTTGCTGGTTTGATTCATCTTCTGAGAAAGTTCAAGTGGAGAGCAGCTAACGCTGCTCTTTCTTCTCCCATGGTGGTTGGAAGGGATTCAAATGGTTCAAGCCAGAATGAAGAAGGGATGAAAACATTTCAGGAGTGGAAAAGGAGCTGGAAAATAGCCTGTTGCAAGAATCCTGGGGAGTAAAAGCCTATTTACGTGTTGGCCACATCCATAGAAAAGTCTGATTTTCCATTAAGCTGATACAAAAGCTGGCTACCGACCCAGGCAGAAAGGTGTTCCTTAACAAGAGTGACCCTGGATACCCCTCTGGGTGCAGGAGTCTGGGGGTCAGGGCATGGGGCAGCCACTGTAGCAGGAAGAGGTAGGGACACAGTGTCAGCGAGGGGCCTCCCAGGTGAGAGACACAAATGCTCCCAATTTCTACCAGCATTGGCTGGTTTCAAAAACACTAAACAGTCCCTCTCAATATTGCTGTTTCTCCAAGTCCTTTCTTTCTTTTTTTTTTTTTTTAATATTTTTTAAATTTATTTCTAGGAGAGAGAGAGAGACAGTGTGAGCAGGGGAGGGTCAGAGAGAGAGGGAGACACAGACTCTGAAATGGGCTCCAGGCTCTGAGCTGGCAGTCAGCACAGAGCCCGACGCGGGGCTTGAACCCACAAACCGCGAGATCATGACCTAAGCGAAAGTTGGACTCTTAACCGACTAAGCCACCCAGGCGCCCTCCTCCAAGTCCTTTCTTGTGTGGCATTGGCCTTGTTGCCTCCATTCAGCCTTTGGAATTTAGTTATTTCCACTGGCTTTTGTTTGGAGGACACGGTGACCCCGTTGACAGTCCTCACAAATCTGTGCTCCACTCCTAGGAATCCTTCTATTCCTCTCCCCATTTCATCCCTGTTCGCCCTCAGACCTGACTCCCTCCATTAGGTCATCCTGGACATTGTGGGGGTTTGTGCCACCCCTCACCCATGTCCCTTACCACCTAATTTTCTCTAAAAGTGGATTTTCATTTTCTCTCACACTGCTTCCTTTCCTTTCTCCCTCTGCCCCATAGCTATCATCCCAGCTGAACGCAGCCAACCCAATCCCTTTGTAATTTTTCTCTCCAGTGATTCACAATATACGTCCTCTCTGGTTTGGCAGCAACTTAATTTTGAGAACTCTGCGCTTAAAATTTTATATAGCATCATTGGCTCTGAGTTGAGGAATAAGTGTTATGCCAAAGCACCGCCTGGCCCTATTTTGTGACTAGCAAGGTGGGCATTCTGAGGTAGGCCCGTTTTCTGCAGACTATTAGTAAAGTCTGAATGAACTTTTAGAATTAGCTTGAGAAGGAAGAGGGGGAGGGAGTTTAAACTGAGGCAACGTAAACTTGTGGCTCCCATCCGCTTAGACTGAGGGTGGTAAGTTAACTGATTTGTGTCTGTCCCGATATAATAAACAACAAATAAAAACACCCAGTAGGGAAAGCCTTCCTTGTGGTCTTCCCTTCAGCTGGATGGAAGCTCACAGGGCAGGTAGCTACATTCTGGCACAAAGAGGGCCCATAACCCTTCGTAGGGTTTATGCAGAATGCCATGCCGATGTTCATAATTATATTGCGAGGGAGAAATTAGACACGTGGGGGATAATTTCCAAGACCAAGAGGAAGGGCAAAGGTGCATGCGAATAAAAGTCTTTCTGCGATTCTGTTTGACAAAACTTCTGAATGAAAACACCCTCAAAGAAACTGGAGCAAAATATCACCAGTTTGAGGGTTCAGAGGAAAGCATTGTGTCGTACAGATCAAAGGAGGTCTAAGCTTTTGATCCCTTTTCTCAGGTGGAGAATGGGATTTAGAGGCATGTCAGTCTCTACAAGTTCAGTTCTAAGATGCCGAGAAGAAGCTTTGAAGCCAATAAAAAGTGCGAGGCTGAGTTTCATGAGAAACGTTAATTCAGCAACACGGAGCAATCGTGCTGGTGATGGGGCACAGGGTTGCACATGCCCCCAGCGCTGCTCCTACACCCGTCACACCGCAAGCTCTGAATGGTGACACTGGCAGTTGGTGGGGGGCGCCAAGCAATGACCTCATGAGCACTGATGTCCCAGCGACGAGTCAGGGACTAATGGCCACAGTCCTAACAGTTACGTTTGACATCTTCAGAGATGAATAAACTCATTTTACACAAAGCCATTAGAAAACCCATGGGGACCACAACGCAGACAGTCACAAAGCCTAAAAATAGTGAGAGAACAGCTATCAAAAGTCTGATGCCATGTTTTTGTTGCATAGAAAGGACTAAACATTTGGTGCAGTGATTCTACCGTATCGTTGTGTCCATACGCTCAGCATCTAGATTAGTAAAGGCCCTTAGCTTCACCCCGAATGATTTCGCAATACTATTTATGTAAATTGCTAATGTCTTATCAAAAGTAATAACTATAGTACTTTTAATAATTTCCAGGTCATAGAGCGCTTTCTCGTTATATTACGTTATGAAAGAAATAGCTTCTCTACAAACCAAAAAACAAATGGATGGTGTTCAGTAGTTGTTATGGCTTAAATTGCACTCCCTCAAAATTCATATTTTGAAGTCTTAACTTCTAGTACCTTACAATGTGACCTTGTTTGGAAATAACATTGTTGCAGATGTAATTAGTTAATTTGAGACAATGTCATTACGGTAGGACCTAATTCAACTTGACTGGTGTCCTTATAAGAAGGGGAGATTTGGGGGGGGTGCCTGAGTGGCTCAGTCAGTTAAATGTCCGACTTCAGCTCAGGTCATGATCTCATGGTTTGTGAGTTCGAGCCCCATATCAGGCTCTGTGCTGACAGCTCAGAGCCTGGAGCCTGCTTTGGATTCAGTGTCTCCCTCTCTGTCTGCCTGTCCCCAACTTGTGCTCTGTCTGTCTCTGCCTCTCAAAAATAAATAAATGTAAAAAAAATTTTTAAAGGGAGATACAGATACAAGCACATGAACGCAGGGAAGAATGTCATGGAGACATGAAAGCAGAGATCAGGGTGATGTGTGTCTACAACCCAAGAAACATCAGAGATTGTCAGAGAACACCAGAGCAAGGGAGAATCATGGGACAGAGTCTTCCTCAAAGCCTTCAAAAGGAGTCATCCCTGCCAACACTTTGATCTTGGACTTGTAGCCTCCAGTGGTATTTTGTTATGGCAGCCCCAGTGAACAAGCACAGCCGTCAGCATCACCACCATGTTATCTGTGATCGTGCCACCATTTTGAGAGCTACAACTTTGCTTATTCACCCTTTTATGAAGGCCTTCGGAATTAGAATTTTATTGATGTCAAAGGTATGAGTACTGGGTTGTTGGTAAGGCTAGTGAAGACCTGGGCCAGGGGGTTGGGATGAGGAGAAGTGCCGAGCGAGCAGAAGATGGCAAGCTGTGTACTGGATGGAAGAGGCGAGAGAGTTTATGAGGGCTCTGCAACCAGCTCTTTGACTTTTCATTCTACCCCTGCTCCTTGTCATTCTCTTGTGCTCTCATGGCATCCGTCCCCACTCATTCATTGAGAGCCCCAAACCTCTCCTGAGCCTTCAGTCCATTTACTCAACTGAATTATTGACTTCCTTACTGGAGGACCCATGGGCACCTCAGACTCAGTAAGTGCACAATTAGGACTATTATCTTTAACCCAAACCTAACTTCCTGTTTGAAATATTGATTAGTGGTATCACACTGTACTCATATTACAAGTCATCCAATCCAAGATCCCAGATGTCATCCGTTACTCCTCCATTCCCTTCCCAGCTGCATCTAATTGACTGCAAACAACTCTTATTTCTGCTTTCCTAATGCTCTTCAAATCCATCCCTTCCTCTACATTTTCAGGTCCTACCTTGATTCAGACACTCATCATTTCTCTCTAACTTTCTCACTGAGTTCCTTGCCTTAAAGCTCTTCTTGCCCTCACTACTGCCAAAGCCATAGTTCTAAAATGTGCATCACGTCACTTTTTTGCTTCTGTCTTCACTGTCTGTCCAGTACTTATAGGACCGTGCTTGAGTCCCTTGGCATGTCATCTCTTCATTAATCTGTTTTCTTCCCGTTTTTCCAGTTGTATCATTTATCCCCATTCATTTCGCTTTCTGGAAAGACATTCCTTCTTTGGCTTCCATGCTTGTTTGCTGAAGTCTGCTTACCCTTTAAGACATCCCAGATGTATGGCTTTCCTTTTTCTACAGGCTAGGCATATAACAGCGAGGCAGTCACAGTCTAGTGGGGGATATATACATCAAACAAAGAATCATAAATTATTTTGTTCTTATGTAAGTACTGTGAAAGGGAGCATCCAACAGGTAGACTCTACTTGAAATGATGGAAGTGAGACAGCTTCTCTGGAGAAAGGCCATCTAAGCCAAAATATAAAGGATATATAGGAGGTCTCCAGGCAAAAGTTAGGCTAAGTGTCCCCCTTCCCTCCAGACCAAGGGAACAATATATATGAGGACTCTGAGGAAGGAAGAAACTTCCCTTTCTTGATTCAGGTGGCATCATGAGCATATGTTTGTAGTTGTAATAAATCTCCTGGCTTGTGAGTCCTTTAAAGGTAGAGTCTCACCGTGTGATCTTGTGTTTTTGCTTTCTGTCCAGCTAAATATAGAAAAGGGAATAGAAACTTTGTATTAACCCTAAGATTAAGTCAAAGGAGATAGATTAGGTTGTTAGGCCTCAAGAACTTTACCATGTTTTCCCCTGGAATAATATGAACCTATCTAAAGAAAAGCTAAGAATTTACATAATAGTAATGATCATGATTAAAATAATATGATACATTTATCCAGATCTTTGGACTTGACAGAATAGATTTAAACAGTGATAAGTAATATGGAGTATCCCTTCTTCAGAGGGAAAATAAAGGAGAGAAAGGTTCTACTTCACCAAGGCTTGAAGGTCATCATTTCTCCCTGTCTTGCTAAAAAAGGAAAATAGTAGACATGATAGATAGCTGTCAGAACTGGGCTCGTCTCTTGCTGTATTGGAAGCAGAATAGGAAGGCCGAGCTGACATTGATAGATACGTGTTATGACACGAGTTGGCACAGTGTAATAGTGATCATTGCTGTGACTGGGATGTGTTCTTGTACAATCTTTCCTGTAACAGGAACATTACCTTCTGTTGGCGGAATCTTTTCTTCCTCTTGATGCCTGTCTTGTTATGTGACTCTGTTTCAGCTGTCTCTAGCTGTCCCCTGGCTTCCCTGTAGACAGAGGTAAGAAAGAGACAGCCATAGGTGGTGGATGGCTTAGGGGTTCACCTGCCTGGAGGAAGAGAGTCTGGAACAAATGATGATTCTCAGACCCAAAGTCCAGGATCTCTACCTGGAATGACTGCCGAACACTGAGATGTCAAGGGTCATTTCTTCTGCATATTTTGGACTGCAGCTATGGCATTGCTGGACTGTCGGTGTCCTTTATCTAACTGGGGAGAGTGGATCACCTGCTCAGCATCCTCAAACTGGCACCAGTCTCCATGCTTCTCATTACCCATGAGTCGTAGGGCTCTCAGCTCACACTGTCACAGATGTTCAAGTCTGCCTTGCTAACTGCTAGCGCATGGCTAACCTGATGTTACCGCCGAGTCAAGGAGGAGAGCTTGCAGGGTTAATGATATACTTGTCATCAGAGGAATTCAGAACATCTCAAAAATAATTTCTATTATATGGAGTAGGAAATGCAAACCACTTTGTTGGAAAATGGACTGTATTATGCGCATTTCAGTGAGTCTTTTCCTGCGTGACTGTAGAAGGGCATCATGAGAGAGTCATTTGTTTCTTTTTATAGTATTGACCGTGCCAGGTTACTTTTTCTTGCTATATGTATTTAATTTGGACAGTAAACAGATCACCAAAAATAGAATTACAGAGTTATTTTTATTACAGCCATTTCAATTGCTCATCAACATAACAATGAAAAATGGAAGAGTTGCTGCATCGTTGCCAAGTCTCATCTTGTTTAATAGCTTTCTGCTAATGTAGCATGTACACTGGCTAATTATGACGACAAAGTGTTGTAGATGGGATGCACCATGTAGCTATTTTTAAGGCTTTGTAAACACCAAAGGAGGATGCCAGGTGAAAACATAAGAATTTTTTTAAGTTTATTTATTTATATTGAGAGAAAGAAACAGAGCACATACATTGGGGAGAGGCAGAGAGAGAGAGAGAGAGAATCCCAAGCAGGCTCCACACTGTCAGCACAGAACCCAGCATGGGGCTCCAACCCACGAACAGTGAGATCATGACCTGACCTGAAATCAAGAGCCAGATGCTTAACCACCTAAGCCACCCAGGTGCCCCCAAAACATAAGAATCTTAACCATAGTTTAATATATTTTATCCCATCTACCCTCTTGTCCTTGTTGAACTGTTGGCTATTTAGTTTACTTTTTTCCCACCTGTTTTCCTTATTTTTTTTTAGCCTTTTTGTTATGGCAGAGAAGAGCTTGGGGATACCAAAGGAATCCAGCAATTACAGTTTTCGAAGAGTCACTGGCCAGACTGTCTAGAATTTAGGAAAGTCCCTAGAAAAGATTTACCATATCTCCCAACTCCACACACTATGTAATGCCACACAGAGAGGGGGTTATTGATCTATGTGTGTAGTGGTAGGGAAGGTGGGTGGTATATTCCAGGGGTTGCTCTAAGCAAGGAAAGACAGATGATCATGTGCAATGTACATTCTTCAAGTTCCTCTATTAATCTGTCTGTGCCACCATAGCAACAGGCCACAAGGCAAATATCAGTTTACAGCCCCTTGCTTATGAACATTATCATGTGTGAATGCTGGAAGTCTTTCTTCATGAAATTGGCTTTCTGAAACCAAGGGATTACATTTAGATGCACTAAACTGTTTATATATATCTTGAAAAATCTTAATTCTGTGCCATGGAATCATTTCCAATGGACAGAACTGGAAGCTTCCAGAATGGAAGGAGAGATTTACTCCTACCAGCTTTCTTCATCTTAGGGAATGGTTTCACTATCAGGATATGATTTGAACTCAGAGAAGCTTATCTTTGGAGGTCTAGGTATGGGATACATTTTCATCAAATTCACTGGTAGTTAAGTCAGTATATAAAAGTTATCAAATAACCGTCTGGTCAGTCTGTTTGAATGAATTCCCTCCCCAAAGTGTAAGAAAGGATAGGTCAGGAGTGAGTTCAGGTTGTGTGGGGTCTGAGGCTTTGATGCCTTGGGAAGATTTCTCTAAGAAAAAGAATACAAAGTTGCAAATGTAACTTTAAATTAGGCATCATAATAAATATTTGTTTAGGGTGAGAAATCACAAGTAATTCCTGTTTTAAAGGATATAGATATCCAAATCATCCCAAAATCCTGAAAAGAACACAATTTTATTAACTAGCTTCCCAATGCACTTTTATAATTGCAACAATTTTTGGTTACATTTTCTCTGCCTCTTGAAAGGACAATAAATTTTTTAAATATCATTTTCTATAAAGAAAGTAGAGAGATCACCGTTTTTCCCTTAACCTGATTGACTCAAAGTTGATTTGTGTCACTGATAGTTTAGAAACATTTTCTTCAGCTTAGCAACCCTCTATTGGTAATACTATGCAAATGTTTAGGATTTTTGTCAAATTAGGAAAAACCTCTTTAAACTCTGCTTTGTACATAAACTTTACAATTTTAGACATTTGAAGTTTTCTTAGTCTAATTGGGACTAATATTTATTTTTTTTAGATATTATTTATTGTCAAGTTAGCTAACATACAGTGTAGACAGTGTGCTCTTGGTTTCATGGATAGATTCCCGTGATTCA
Source organism: Hyaena hyaena (assembly GCF_003009895.1). Taxonomy (NCBI): domain Eukaryota; kingdom Metazoa; phylum Chordata; class Mammalia; order Carnivora; family Hyaenidae; genus Hyaena; species Hyaena hyaena. The sequence continues at coordinate 412,241 of NW_024081780.1, read as the reverse complement.
TCGCTTACACCACCCAGTGCTCATCCCAACAAGTGCCCCCCTTAATGCCCATCATCCATTTTTCCCTTTTCCACCCCACCCCTATCAATCTTCAGTTTGTTCTCTATATTTAAGAGTCTCTATGAATTTGCCTCCCTCTGTGTTTGAGACTATTTTTTCCCCTTCCCCTTCCCTATTAGTTTCTCAAATTCCACATATGAGTGAAAACATATGATTATCTGTCTTTCTCTGCCTGACTTATTTCACTTAGCCTAACACCCTCCAGTTCCATCCACGTTGTTGCAAATGGCAGGATTTTATTCTTTCTCATTGCCAAATAGTATTCCATTGTGTATATAAACCACATCGTCTTTATCCGTTCATTAGGTGATGGACATTTGAGCTCTCTCTATGATTTGCTATTGTTGATAGTGCTGCTATAAACATTGGGGTACAGGTGCCCCTATGAATCAGAACTCCTGTGTCCTTTAGATAAATTCTTAGTGGTGCTGGAATTATTGGGTCGTAGGGTAGCTCTATTTTTTATTTTCGGAGGAACTGTCACACTGTTTTCCAGAGCAGCTGCACCAGTTTGCATTCCCACCAACAGTGCAAAAGGGTTCCCATTTCTCCACATCCTCACCAACATGTGTTATTTCCTGAGTTGTTGATTTTAGCCACTCTGACCGGTGTGAGGTGGTGTCTCAGTGTGGTTTGATTTGTATTTTCCTGATGATGAGCAATGTTGAGCATCTTTTTAATCTGACAACATTTGTTAAACACTGCAAATTGTATTTTCTGCAGCATTCATTTGCCTCTTGCCTTTTCACTTCTGAATTGGGACTGTTTGAATATGATTCTTGTCCTTGTGGTCATGATACTGATCTGTAAGTTTTCGTTTCTGTCATGATATAAGAAGAATTTTGGTAATATTGAAACTTTCCTAGTATTCTCTTTCAGCTTACATTTTGACTTCTTTTCATCATATTTGAATTTTGATATTATCTCCAATTCTGAAATAATATAAAATAAATCTGAAATTAGAGAATAAACAAGAGTAGTTCAATTCATTCTAAACTGCTGCTATATTGCATTGAGCTGAAAGTGTTCTAATGAAATGACTCTTATGTCACATACAGTGACTTATTAATGAATAATTTCACTTCTGTATCCATGTCACTTGTCAGTGACAATATTGCACACACTTTCATCTAGAGGTGCTAGACTTCATCTGGACAGTATGTGAGGGATATTCTTTAAAAAAAAATTTTTTTTTAAGTTTTAAATGTTTATTTGTTTTTGAGAGAGGGAGAGAGAGAGAGACAAGAGTGCAAGCAGGGGCAGGGGCAGAGAGAGAGAGAGAGAGACAGAGACAGAGAATCCAAAACAGGCTCCAAGCTCTGAGCTGTCAGCAAAGAGCCCAATGTAGGGCCTGAACCCACAAGCAACGATATTATGAGCCAAAGTGGGACACTCAACTGACTGAGCCACCCAGGCTCCTCTGTGAGGGATATTCTAAGTCTAATATCTTGAGATGCATACAACAATGTTACACCTATAGGCTTGTGCCCTACAAACACAGAAATTCTGGTAAATTTCATTTTAAAAAAGGATTCTCATCAAAAAAGGAAAATATATGGTGCATGTATATTTGTGTATGTGGTATAATAAAGTACATTTTTAAATACTTATTTTTGAGGGGGAGAGAGAGAGAGACAGAGACAGAGCATGAACGGGGGAGGGTCAGAGAGAGAGGGAGACACAGAATCTGAAGCAGGCTCCAGGCTCTGAGCTGCCAGCACTGATTCTGATGCGGGGCTTGAACTCACGAACTGTGAACTCATGACCTGAGCTGAAGGTGGACGTTTAACCGACTGAGCCACGCAGGTGCCCCAATCAAGTACATTTTTGACAGGAGGAAACTTCTATTCTGATTGTGCATTAATGTGAGTGAAATCTTCTGTAAAATATCACACAAATTAGTGTCTGCCTGCCTCCAGTTCAAACTTTGTTTTCCTTTCACAAACCACATCATTCTGGTGCTGTGTCCATCCTAGGACATGCCTCCTCCCCACCGTGCTTTAGATATGACGCCAGATAGGTTGGCTCAGTGAGCTCGAGGAGGACTTGGGGAAGTCACTCCTTCACTGGGATGGCTGGTTACAACTTAACAGAAATGACTGGAAGCTGTGTAAACATATCCTTTTAAACCCAAACTCAGTGGGTCCCTAACTCAACTTCTTATCCAAAAACCCAAAATGATTGACGATTACACCAGCATCACCCAACACAGGGGAAGATGTAACAGATGGCAGATCAGGGTGGAAAGGAATAGCATCTAAACTCTTGCAGTTTAAGTATTTCTTATTTGCAACTTTGATGGAAATAGATGATAATATCATATGTAGTTAGGTCTTCTCTAAGGTGCAAGCCCCATTAGCCTCAAGGTACACTTCATTCTGGGGCAGATCTGTCTCTCTTTCCTTTTTTCCTCCTAAGTTTACTCTGCAGTGTCCAGGGTGTGATTTCATCCTTTCAATGTGCGAGGTGACCGTGGCTTATTTTGGGAGAGGAAGGCTGTGGAATGATGGAACAATGGTCTAAATGTGGCACACACTTAGCACTTCCATGGTTTTCAGGGCCAGCGAGTTCCCATTTGAGAAGTGACTCTTAATTGTGCCTGTCAGCTCTTTCTCGCATTTTCTGTAGGAAGTAAGGTCCAATACTTCCACCATAGAGAGGCAGTGAAGTACAGTCGGCTAAATAGGTTTCCCAAGTTTATTTGAGGCTTTAATGGCTGCAGTGTTTAGGAAATGCTTTGTTAAGTAGTTTTATTTAATGGAGGACAGCCCAGAGCCTTTGAGATGCTAATGTGAACATCAAAGTTTCTTCAAGAAGGGATTAGGGTAGATGCAGAAAAGGCATTGGACAAAATATAGTATCCCTTCTTAATAAAGACCCTCAAGAAAGTCGGGATAGAAGGAACTTACTTAAACATCATAAAAGCCATCTATGAGAAGCACTCAGCTAACATTCTCAATGGGGAAAAACTGAGAGCTTTCCCCCTGAGATCAGGAACACGACAGGGATGTCCACTCTCACCACTGTTGTTTAACATAGAGCTGGAAGTCCTAGCATCAGCCATCAGACAACAAAAGGAAATCAAAGGCATCAGAATTGGCAAAGAGGAAGTCAAACTTTCACTTTTCACAGACGACATGATACTCTACATAGAAAACCCGACAGACTCCACCAGAAGCCTACTAGAACTGATCCATGAATTCAGCAAAGTTGCAGGGTACAAAATCAACATACAGAAATCGGTTGCATTCTTATACACCAAAAATGAAGCAACAGAAGGAGAAATCAAGAACTGATCCCATTCACAATTGCACAAAAAATATCCATAAAATATCTAGGAGTAAACCTAACCAAAGATATAGATCTGTCTGATGAAAACTATAGAAAACTTATGAAGGAAATTGAAGAAGACACAAAGAAATGGAAAAACATTCCATGCTCATGGATTGGAAGAATAAATATTGTTAAAATGTCATTACCACTCAAAGCAATCTACACATTCAATGCAATCCCAATCAAAATTGCATCAACATTCTTCTCAAAACTAGAACAGACTGTCCTAAAATTTGTATGGAACCACAAAAGACCCTGAATAGCCAAAGTAATATTGAAGAAGAAAACCAAAATAGGAGGCATCACCATCCCAGACTTTAGCCTCTACTACAAAGCTGTCGTCATCAAGACAGTGTGGTATTGGCACAAAAACAGACACATAGACCAATGGAATAGAATAGAGAACTCGGAATTGGACCCACAAATGTATGACCAACTAATCTTTGACAAAGTTGGAGAATATCCAATGGAAAAAAGACAGCCTCTTTAACAGATGGTGCTGGGAGAACTGGACAGCAACATGCAGAAGAATGAAACTAGATCATTTTCTCACACCATATGCAAAAATAAACTCAAAGTCGATAAAGGACCTGAATGTGAGATAGGAAACCATCAAAACCCTAGAGGAGAAAGCAGGAAACAACCTCCTTGACCTCAAGTGCAGCAATTTCTTACTTGACACATCCCCAAAGGCAAGGGAATCAGGAGCAAAAGTGAACTATTGACACCTCATCAGGATAAAAAGCCTCTGCACGGCAAAGGAAACAATAAAACTAACAGGCAATTGACAGAATGGGAAAAGATAGTTGCAAATGACATATCAGATAAAGGGCTAGTATCCAAAATCTATAAGGAACTCACCAGACTCCACACCCAAAATACAATCCAGTGAAGAAATGGACAGAAGACATGAACAGACACTTCTCCAAAGAGGACATCCAGATGGCCAATAGACACATGAAACAATGCTCAGTGCCCCTCATCATCAGGGAAATACAAATCAAAACCACACTGAGATACCACCTCACATTGGTCAGAGTGGCTAAAATGAACAAATCAGGAGACTCTAGATGCTGGCAAGGATGTAGAAAAATGGGCACCCTCCTACACTGTTGGTGGGAATGTAATCTGGTGCAGCCTCTCTGGAAAATTGTGTGGAGGTTCCTCAAAAAATTAACAATAGAACTCCCCTATGACCCAGCAATAGCACTGCTAGGAATTTACCCAAGGGATACAGGAGTGCTGATGCATAGGGGCACATGTACCCTACTGTTCATAGCAGCACTCTCAACAATAGCCAAATCATGGAAAGAACCTAAGTGTCCATCAACGGACGAATGGATCAAGAAGATGTGGTTTATCTATACGATGGAATACTACATGGCAATGAGAAAGAATGAACTCTGACCATGTGTAGCAACGTGGATGGAACTCAAGGGTGTTATGCTGAGCGAAATAAGTCAGGCAGAGAAGGACAAATATCATATGTTTGCACGTATAGGTGGGTTAGAAGGAACTTAATGGAGAACCATGAGGGAGAAGAAGGGGAAAAATAGTTGGGGAGAGGGAGGGAGGCAAAATATGAGAGACTCTTGAATGCTGAGAACAAACTGCGGGCTGATGGGGGTGAGGGAGAGGGGAAGGGGGGTGATGGGCATGGGGGAGGGCACTTGGGATGAGCACTGGGTGGTACATGGAAACCAACTTGAAAATAAACTATTTAAGAAAAAAAAGGGATTAGGGTATGCAGCAGTTCCTAAATTAATTTGATCAGGAATCTTTTTTTTTTTTTTAATCCACAGGATCTCTGGATCATGTGGAAAAATTCAGTGCTATATTTCCACTTTCCATCTCACAACCAGGTGAGCAGGTGAGTCTGGCGGTCCTGCTTGAACCAACTAAGAGTGCACATAAAATAAGCCTATAGTGTTCAATGACAATACAGTTTTCAATAAAAATCTGTTCCTGATAAAAATCACAATTATTCTGTGATTCTGAGATTGATTCATCTCCATTGTGGATTATAGACCCTTGCAGAAATCTTAGACGTTTGTCCCCGCTGGGCTCATGATCGCCCCTAAAGGCTTGAAGCCAGGTATGAAGGTGATTTAACTGGGAGGGGAGAGCTGAGTTGAGTGAGAGTCAACCAACATTTCTGAGAATGCAAGGTGGCGGTGTGAGGGTGGAAGGGAGGGTGACAGGGAAGTGTGATCAAGGAGTGAGGGCATCCATTCCCGACAGTGTCAAGGTTAGGATAGGAGGCCATTACACAGCCGTGCTGCTGACCAGTCACCACTGAGCTTTTAACTGGAGCCAGTCTGTTTTAACTGGAGCCACTCTGTTCTTCTTACCACCGAGTCCAGCTCCTTCCACTCTCATTCATCCCTTGCAGCCCTGCTTTGCCTTAAAACCACCTCTTATCTTCCTAACTGCAACCTCTGCCTTAAGTATTTTTATTCCAGTATATTCTCCTCGCTGCTGCCAGAAATACCTCCCCCAAATGCAAACACAATCATGCCCTGAACATCCGCACAAGCTCTTTGGAGAAAAGCCAGGATGCTTGCGTAGTGGGAAGGGAAAAGGGAGGGGAGATGAAAGTTGACAAGGCTCTGATTATCGGGATGTACAGTGTGGGCAAGAGGCCAGGCAAAGGCAGAGGTAAGTGGTGCTCTCGCACTGCAGAATCATCACACACGTGTCCCCACGTCCTGGTGCCTGCTAAACTCATTTGGATTTCTCTGAAAGTCAAGATTTAAGACAAACTGTTGTTGAGGAATGAAGCCAGTTTCCTTCCATTATCTGAGTGCATCTGAGCCTCATTATCCTCAAACAGCCACAGCATGAGGGCAGTATATGCTTGCTTGCGTGCCATCAATCGTAACTCCAATTCACTTCCCCCGCCCCCAACTTTCCTAATGTCATTGTTTCCATGAAGAGTCTCTCCTTCCTTGGCCTGGCTGGTGCTTGACACAAGGCTTCTGAACCTTTGCTTCTGCCGTGGAAAGAAAGGGATGGGAAGAGAGACAGGTGAAGAAAGAAGGAAAAAAGGTATTAAATCCTACCTATGCTCTATGCTCTGGTGAAGATTTTAACAAAGGTTTTTAGCTAGAATTAAGAATATGGAGAGGAAAAATAAAGATTGAAGGGGTACAGGCACCCTGATGTTCATTGTAGCATTATCAACAAGAGCCAAATGATAGAAAGAGCCCAGATGCCCATTGACTGATGAATGGAGAGATATACGATGTGAGTGTGTGTGTGTGTGTGTGTTTGTGTGTGTGTGTACGATGGAATATTACTCAGCCATCAAAAAAGAATGAAAGCTTGCCATTTGCAATGACATGGTTGGAGCTAGGGTGTATTACGCTAAGCTAAAGAAGACAATCAGAGAAAGACAAATACCAAATGATTTCAGTCATATGTGGAATTGAAGAAACAAAACAGATGAATATATGCGAGGTGGGGGAAAGAGAGAGGGGAAACAAACCATGAGAGATTCTTAACAATGGAGAGCACACTGAGGGTTGATGGAAGGGTGTAGTTAGGGGAGGGCTAGATGGGTGATGGGTACTAAGGAGAGTACTTGTTGTGATGAGCACTGGGTGTTACATTGTGAGTGATGAGTCACGGAATTCTATCCCTGAAACCAATATTGCACTGTATGTTAACTAACTAGAATTCAAATAAAAATTTGAGAAGAATATAAAAAAGAATAAGGAGAGAAATGAATTGAATTCCAGTCCAAGGAATAATGTTCAGAGACTACCTTTGGAGACACAATGGTATGTATTCAAACCTTGGTCTCCTAAGTTACAGTTAGTATTGTGAAACCACCTTCCTGCTTGAAGCAGGCCAGACTCTCCATTAGCAACACCATCAGGTCCTTTAAGTGATTGTTGCAGCATTGATAGGGCTGATTAGGAGGTCCTCTGTTAGGAGATGAGAGCATTATTACCCAATTTTATTAAACCACCAATGAGAGAAATGTGTTGCTTCTAAAATGCGTTCTTCCCACAAATTGTTGTTCTCCGTAGAATTGCCCAAACCATTTCCCATCTAGAGGGCTGATGTCCAGGCTGGAGGATATTAAGTGTTTGGTTTTTTGCTTCAGCACATGAGTTCTCCAGCATGGGTCACAAGTATAGCAACTTACGGAAAGCTGTATATCAACTAGAGAAAGGAGCAGTGGTTAAGATAAAAGGAGTCAGGTTGTCTGTGGATTGTGCTGTCAATGACTGTAGTGATTGCATCTTTGATAACAATTGATTTTTAAGTGGTATCATTATTTTATATAACACTCAAAACAGTGCTTCTCAGTTAAACTATGATACCATGTTCCTAACATCTTAAATTTTTTATTTTACATTCTCAAGAGACAATTTTAGGCTTAGACTTAGATTCTTCTTTTGTCATTTATCATCTCTGTGCATGTATAATAAAGAAAATGAAGTAAAATAATCTGGTTGTTATTGCAGGAAGATCATTTCTCTAACAAAGATATTTGCTCCCCTGCTATTAGATTTATACTGTTGCTCAGTATCTATGCCTTCCTGCATGTATACTTTTTACTTAATGCCAAATAATCATACAAATTTTTCTTATTTTTGAGAGAGAGAGAGAGACAGAGTACAAGTGGGGGAGGGGCAGAGATAGAGGGAGACACAGAATCTGAAGCAGTTTCCAGGTTCTGAGCTGTCAGCCCAGAGCCAATGCAGGGCTCATGAACCGCAAAATCATGACCTGATCTGAAGTCAGACGCTTAACCGACAGAGCCATCCAGGTGCCCCACGAACAAATTTTAAATGTCTGTGAAAAACAAGCACAAATGATGATCTGTGCTACCAGCAGGGCAAAAAAACTCAGCTAAAATGACAAGCAGATGAAGATTCATGACCAGGTTTGCATACATGCAGATAATTACATCTTCATCACAACAGGTAACAGTGACTATATCTAGTTGAGTATGACATCAAATAGAAAATGCATCTCAGTTCCAGATACTGAGTAATTGAAGGAAAATGGGCATCCAGTTTTAAATGAAATGTGGTAGTTACAGAGATATGGGGTGACAAAGTCCTGTAGATATTCTCTAGTCCCATGGAATGAAGCTGAAGAACTCTTGGCCAGAGCACATTTGACTTTCGGTGAATAGATCCCTAATTCTGAATGAACACTCACTCACAGCAGCTGCTCCGTGAGAGCCTTTTTAAGAAACGAATGGATAACTAAGGTTGATTTTTCTCCCCCAAAGGAGAAGCAGACTGTGTCATTGCTGCAGTCAATTTATAACATGACAACACAGGCAAAAGAAGTATCACCAATGACCTCATAATTTCAATATGATTTCTTTCATTTTTTTATATTCCATCCTGATGTTTATATATGTATCTTCTTAGTTTTAATACTTGTGATTGTAATAAAGAATGTAGCATTTTATACATTTCCCCTGAATATTAGATCAAGACAGTATAATTATCATTTTATGGCTGTGTAATATTCCATTGGCTTATACACAATAATTTGTTTAAAAATTCCTTACTGCTATACATTTAGATTGATTTTGGTACTTTGAAATTTTAGATGGAGCTGCAAATAACATAATTGTGCAGTTGGTTTTTCCTTCTGTTGAGTTATTTCCTTAGGAAACATTCCCAGGAGTGGAATTTTTGGGTTGAAGGGAATGATACATTTTTATAGCCTCGGTATAAATTGCTATAAGAAAAGCTGTAATAAAATGTCAGTGGCAATTTCTCCTTGAAGCTTCCGTAGGACAGGGGACTGTTTCAGCCACTTTATAATACTTGCCTTCTCCATTTTCTGGGATGTGTATATTATTGGAATCACGGCTTAAGAAGAGAGGGAAAAACAGATGAAATACATTGCTATGGCTTGGTCACCACAGGGCTTCCCAACTTTTTTCTAGCCTAGAAGCTGCAGTTCAATTCTCGCCTCTGTTTTTCCAGCTTTCTAGGTCCTGTGCAACTGGAGTGAGGGCTCTAATGGGTTCTACCTTAAGGAATTATTAAGTAATACACAGAACAAGATTCCTTTAGAATCTTTGAGAACTGGATTGGAAAAGGTAAACTTTGTTTAAGAAGGCTGGGTTGGTGGGGGGCCTGGGTGGCTCAGTCAGATAAGCATCTGACTCTATGTTTTGCCTCAGGTCATGATCTTGCAGTTCATGAGTTCAAGACCCATGTTGGCTCTGCATGGAGCCTGCTTGGGATTCTCTCTCACTCTCTCTCTCTCTCTCTACCCCTCCTCCACTTGCTCTCTCTCTCTCTCTGTCAAAATAAATAAATAAACTTCAAAAATCAAAAAAGAGGGCTGAGTTGGTTACACTGGAGTTTACATGATTATGGAATTACTTTAATTCAGAGGGTTAAAATAGTGAAGTTTATTGTGTTGGATTCAAGATCGCGTGTATAGTAACAAGTTATAAAAACACCAGCTACAGCCACCAAATGTAGACTGCAGCTAAAAGCTAAGGGCACATGCAGGCTATATATGAAAAGTACAGAGCAGACTTTAGGAGAGAAACATGTCCTAACTGGGTTGTGTGCCATTTTGGAATTTTTTTTCATAACACTTTAGGTTATGTCTGGACTTCTATCATAGTCTCCTCATGGCACTGAGAAAGTCAGTAACTAAAATGACTGAAAAATTTGTTTTCTGTAATAACCAAAATTTAAAAAAAGCAGGCATTACAATTCATGTATTTCTTACGTGGGCCGTGTTCTTCATGTATTAGGGTGGCACCATTGACCTATCTGTTGACCTATCCTAAGTGCGCTCATGCTTTGAAATCCTTGTTTTGCAATAAATGACTCCATGTATCCATGATGTTTCTCTACTCCCGGTTACAAAGGACATTAAGCTTCTGTTGGGGAGAAGGCTGCGTAGGGCCAGGGATGCCGTTGGTAGCTATTGGAAAGCAAACCAAAACGATCTCTAGAGGATGTCATCGTGGTCATTAGGACATGGAACTTGCTGTTTGCTAACCTAGGTTACAATTGTCATAATGCTAAATCTTAAAAAAGTCTCAAGACACAATGGGATATTGGGTTATCCTTGAATATGTTATTTTTTTTCATGTTTTATTTATTTCTAGGAGAGAGAGAGAGAGAGAGAGAGAGAGAGAGCGTGAGCAGGGGAGGGTCAGAGAGAGAGGGAGTCACAGACTGAAACAGGCTCCAGGCTCTGAGCTGGCAGTCAGCACAGAGCCCTACGCGGGGCTCGAACCCACGAACCGCGAGATCATGACCTAAGCGAAAGTCGGATGCTTGACCGACTAAGCCACCCAGGCTCCCCTTGAATATGTTATACTTGATGTGTTATTATCCTTAAATAGTGGATCCAGGGGCTTGAATAATGTCATCACCTTTCTATTTTGATCTCCATTTTATTGTTTGCTTTGTGTGTGTGTGTGTGTGTGTGGCTTTTTGTGGTGGTTGTTGTTTCATACAGCCTTAAGCCTCATATTGGGAAAACTGGACAGTAGTAGTCCCAAGTATGCACTCATTGCTTGTAACCTTGCCCTCCCAGAAAAGAGATCCTGTCTCTCTCAGCATCCAGTCTCAAGATACATTTTAATTGGCCATGTTAGAGTCATATGCTCATCCTGAACAAATTACTCTAGTTAAGAAAAATAATGCCCTCTGATTGGTGAACCTGAGTGATACTTCATTCCTTTAGCGAGTGGAGGTGGTCATCAAGTTTGGCTGCCCCCCAGAGAGCATGTGGCGTAGAAGAGGGTCATACAGTAAGGATTGTTGTTTTCCTCTTGGCAAAAGAAGAGGAAGGGATTCTGGGTAAACCCAACAAGTGGTCATCATAGGGGTGGTTCTAAATGCCAGTAAGAGTCAGTAAAAATATGAGGTGGCCTTTCCCGGGATTTTCTTTTATTTTGAATATGCTTTGCACTACTTCCTCTGTATTCTGACATTTTGAGTCATGTGTTTAGAAGACTACATTGTGTACTCTGTCTTGTGCATAAATTAATATAGCTTTAGATCAAAGGAAATAAAACCCATCATCTTTTTTTTTTTAGTGTTGGGAGTGATTTCCTAGTTTTTCTAAGAGCCTTGGTTAGTGGACTCTGATGTAAAAGGACTCATGTCCACGTAGAACTTAATTCCATAACTTTGTAGTTGATATTCAGTGGCCTCCACACCGGAAAAAATGATTTTCTTTTCTTATCTCAACATACCAGCATAATTAACAGAGAGATATACCAAGAGCTCTGACTCCAAGGGCTTTTCTCTTGAGAGAGATTTAGTTGCTATGTGAACCTTTATATGCACTTATTCTTAATCGTGGATGCATGAGCCCAAGTGGCTGCTCTTTAAATTTTCCCTAAGGAGTCATCAGCTTGTAGCTCACCAAGTAGCAAGTTTCCTGCTAGAATGAACTCCCCTATTTTTTTAGTAAAATGCTTTCTTAAGAAGTTTTGATTACAGAACTTGTTAGCCAGTTGTAAGCACCTTCAAGTTTCTTGATTCTAGCCACACACTGAGAAAATGCAGGAAGAGGCCCATTCTCTGAAGTTCCTGACTTAGATACACAGCCTATGCAGAGTCTCATCAGAACTACTCAGTTTTCCTGTGGTCATGTTGACAATTTGGACTACAGCATGATTATTCTATAACCCTGGGGAAAGGAAAAAAATTGGTATGTCTTGGGAATAGATATCTGATCTGTGTATACACAGGAACACTCCAGTTTTCAGTAGCCTTGCTTGAAGTTGAGTTCAGCCATCCCTCTCTGCCTCCCTCCCTCCCTCCTCCCCTCCCTTCCCTTCTTTCTTTCAGTGGAGTAATGAACAGTTCTCAAGCCCAACTAGCTTAAATGGGTTCAGAATGAGAACTAATCAGTGTCTGAAACAATAGTGTTACATCCCATTGCCTAAGATAAACGATACCTCATGTCAAAGAGTAGGAGATTTTTCCACAGTTTATGGAGTACTTGGTCTTTATGTCAAATTCACTTTAAAAATAAGCTGTAATTTTAAAAAAGGCAAATTCTGAGAATAACCTTAGTTAAAGGGCTGGCCATGGAAAAAGAGATAATTTGCCAATGTTTTGCATTAAGATTCAAGTCCTAAGAAAGAGGTGGGCCAAGGAAGATTTCTTTTTGACTTGGGGGATCTTTCTTTTTCTGAAAACATAATGAATCTGCCAATCCCAAATTCCATCGGGGCTGAAATGAAGAGGAAAATATATAAAGCCATCTCTCATTTACCTCTATGAAAACTATTTTTTCCCCAGAGAGCAACCAGCCTGTCCTGAGTCAATAAGTCTAGTTAGTGGACAGGGATGAGAGCTTCTTGATGAAATATATGATCTTGCAATCTTCTCTTTTTCCTGAAGAGCAGTTTTACACCTGTGGTTTTGTTTATCCTCTCAGTTTTTACATTTACACCTCAGTTGTTTCCAAATAGGGTAATTCTTAACACACACGCACACAGTCACACACACACGCACACACACACACACACATACACTAACTTACCTGAAACCTTTTTCTTCATAGTTTCATTTCAAAGATGTCTCTCATCTTTTTTACCCATACTACCACCTTATCCTTATTCCATTGATGAGCTAATAAATGACACTTATATTAGATGACCATAAGCCTGTCTGGATGGCATACGCACATTAAGAAAAAAGTAAATCTTGAAGTTTTGAGATGAAGTAAGACATGAAAAAGGACTATCAACCCTTAAGATCATGTGTTCTAGATATTCTTTATCTAATATTATTCACCCTCTGCATTAAACTTGCTTTTTGTCAAGCAACGTTTAAGAAAAAAACAGTCTTGCACCAATTGCATTTAAAAAGTTTTTTTTTAATATTTATTTATTTTTGAGAGAGATAAATACACAGAGCACGAGCAAGGGAAGGACAGAGAGAGGGAGACACAGAATCTGAAGTACGCTCCAGGCTCAGAGCCATCAGCACAGAGCCCAACGTGGGGCTCAAATTCACAAACCGCGAGATCATGACCTGAGCCAAAGTCGGAAGCTTAACTGACTGAGCCACCCAGGCGCCTACATTAATTGCATTTTCCATTTTTGCTTCATTCCTAGCATCATGAAAGTATTACATTTTGTGATGTTTTTACTGCACATTCCACATTCCCTACTACCTAGGGTTTTGTGGGCACCCCTGACAATCTAATTATCAAAAATATGACAAACACAATTAACATTGTTTACTTACAACTAGAATAGTGCTTGTAGCTCAATGAATGTTTGTTGGATGAATTTTTAAAATTCTGAGTCTCAAATAATGGATATAAAATTGAACTACAAGACTATATTCCTTCTGTAAGTTCACCCAGATTGTTAAATTGACATCAGGATTCTGATGGTCCTTAAAATATCCAGAATTACGTTATCAACTTTAAGATAACAGCTAATTATAATTATTTATTAGATTAAAAAAATCACACATTAGCTGTCAAATTTTTACCTATTCTTTAAAAATGTTTATTTATTTATTTTGAGAGGGACAGAGAGAGGCAGAGAGAGCCGACAGTGCAGTTCCCACTGCGGGGCATGAACCCATGAACCGCGAGGTCATGACCTGAGCTGAAGTCAGATGCTAAACTGACTGAGCCACCTAGGTGCCCCTTAGCTGTCAAATTTTTAAGATAAAAATTGAAAATTTATATTCATTCACTGTTAATAACTATGGCCACCACTTTAAATACATATTGAGTATATCATATAGCTTTGATTATATGTTTATACATAATACTTATAGATTTACATATTTGAAAACAAGGGGTCCTAAATATCACAGCAGATAATTTAACTACTTTATAGATAATAAGTTATGACTAAAATATCTTGAATGTTTACCATTTGTTGGGCATCACAATAATCATGTGATATGTGTTGTCTCTTCAGCCCTCACAAGAACTCCCTGAAAAAGAGAGAGAGACCTGCAGGTTAAAATTAGTCATTTGAGGTCACAGTCCAGAGTCACTTAATCACAAACCTGAGATCTAAGCCACAGTTCTCCTGTGACCATGAGCCAGGCTCCCTCCATCACACCATACTGCATATATACATCATTAACAGATTTAAAGTTATTTCTGCATAGCAGAGTCTGTGAAACTCCTTTCTATTCTTCACTGTCAACCTGGGGTCTAACATGATTAAAAGTCTCTTTGTGGAAACAAATAGGCATCAAAAAGCATAGGTAATTAAGTTTTTAAACAAAAACAATAACAAAAAAGAAGAAAGAAAAGAAAACAAGAAATTCATAAATGAGCGAACCCCATGACTGACATGGAGAGTGAGAACACGAGGATCAGTGCTTAAACAAGGTTGTAACAAATGGTTACGAGTAAGTGCTTTGGGTTTAGTTTAATGTGATAGAATTTGTCTCCACTATATGCATATAGTTTTCTCTTCGTATAGACTAGATAAACGTTAGTTGGCACCATCAAGGTCAGTCTTTACACCTTTGGTTTAGTGTAAGCCAAATCAGACTTCTTTCCATTTTATATGTCTACTGAGAAAAAAACAGGGATGTTCATAAAACTTAAGTTTAATGGCACTAGTTGACTGTCCTTTCACAGGAAACTAGGTTATTCTTTTATGATGACTTTGAATTGTGGGTTTTTATGGCTGTAACTAATGATGAGCACCAGCACAGGCCTGTCCTCATTACCAGGTTCTTACCATTATACAGAAGTAAAGGATGACCAGAGATGGATTGAAGTTTATTTTATTTAACATGTGATTCATCTAAAATTTAAAGGTGCATAAATCAGATTTTCAGGAGAAAATTAGCAAAACTCATAGCTGATGTACAAAATCAGATGCTGTCATGAAAACCTGTGTAGAGTGAGTCACTTAACTATGTTTACTTAATAAATTACGTTCAGTCTCTGGATATGGTTAATAAGTACATATTACATGCTTTTGATTGCTAATTACATTTCTTATTAATTGAAGAGGCAGAATATTAAAACTGAACACCTTTCTTGAAGTAGCCACTTGGAGTAAAAGGCTCTGATTGACATCTGTGAAATTACTCGTACATTAAGACGCAGCTCATGTAACAAAATGAGATAAACAGCACATTCTTTCTTTTACCTTCTATGAGGTTAAGTAGCAAGATCAGAAAAAAAAAAACAACAACCTGAAAGCAGGGTAAAAGCTTAACGTTTTCCCTAAATTATTCTTCATTCACCACGTCCATTTACTTGTTAAAAATATAGTGTATTGGTGCTGGCAAGAGTGTCGAACAAGACAGGAAAAGTTCCGGGACACCTGGGTGGCTCGGCTCAGTCCATTAAGCATCTGACTTCAGCTCAGGTCATGGTCTCACAGTTCATGGGTTCGAGCCCCACGTTGGGCTCTGTGCTGACAGCTCAGAGCCTGGAGCCTGCTTTTGATTCTGTCTCTCTCTCTCTCTGCCCCTCCACCACTTTCACTCTGTCTCTCAAAAATGAATAAATGTTTAAAAACATTTAAAAAAAAGACAGGAAAAGTCTAAGCCCTCCAGCTAGTGTACAGTCTATAAGGGAAAGTAGATTTGGGGTAAGTGATCATGAGTGTCATACAGGGTATTATGGGAATAACTCACAGGGGACAAAACCCAGCTGGATGTGGGACAGAGAAGGTCAAGGGAGGCTGAAGAAGTACTGACTAGATGTAGGGAGTGGTAGGTAGAATATTCCTGGCCTTTATCAGGGCCTAAGGTGAGCAACAGAATTTGAGAAAACATTCCATTGTCATGTCACGTGACTGGAGCACAGAGCCTCAGGGGGAGTGGAGGGAGAGTAGCCAGAGTTGAAGTCTGTAAGATAGGCAAGGTGGTCCGTTAGGGCATCCCATGGAGAATTGCCAGCAGTCCCACTTCCTGGTATATATCCAAAGGAATTGAAATCTGAACATCAAAGAGATACCTTCATTCCCATGTTGACTTTAGCATTATTGACCACAGCCAAGGCAGGGAAGCAACCCAAGTGCCCAGATGAATGGATAAAGAAAATGTAGTTCATACACAGAGTAGACTAGTATTCAGCCTTGAAAATAGAAATCCTCCTCTTTGCAACAACACGGATGGACCCGAGGATGTTATTCTATGTGAAAGAAACCAGACACAGGAAGACAAATACAGCATAATTTCACTTATATGTGGAATGTAAAATAGTCAAACACATAGAAGCAGAGACTGGAATGACGGTCGCCAGGGATTGATGGAGGGTTGGGGGGAAATACTGGTCAAAGTATATAAAATTTCTGTTTTGCAAAATAAATAATTTCTGGAAATGTACTATACAATGTAGGCCAATGTTGAACAATTCTGTATTGTATACTTATAAATTCGCTAAGACAGTAGATCTTAAGTGATCTTACTATAAAAGAAAAAAGACCTCAAAAAACAAAATCACAAAGGGGGGGTACAGGTGGAAACTTTTGGAGGTGATATATAAGTGATATGGCATTGATAATTATGATGGTTTCATGGCATATACTTTTAAGTCATTAAGTTGTATACATTAAATATCTAAAGCTTCTTATGTATTAATTATAGCTCAATAAAGAGGTTACAAACAAGAATTACAAAAAAATTTCTTCAGCTCTAACCTCTAACCTAATGGGAAGAAACTGAAGGATTCAATGTTTTGGAGGTTTGAATAAGAGAAGAGGACAATCATTTCTTATCAACTCCTTTCCAAAGTGGTCTAGAGTTGGAATCCACTTGGAAAGATGTGAGCAGTCAGTGTTGAGGAAACCTTAAATAAGGGGTAAATAAGTACTATTACATATTTAATACATAGTAAATTACTGTATGAGATAGAACTCCTTATCCATTGGATTACACCTTAGGTTACCTTACATTTGGTCTCTAAGAACATAAATAAAACAACGTTGCCATCTACCCAAGAAAGTGAAGGTCTGGGATTGGACCGTTTTGAGTATTAGTTCTGAACTGGAGCAGGTATCTGTGGATAACCCAACTCCTGGATTTCTTTGGTCTTTCAATATTCTTGCTTGAAAATGTGCTTCGAAAACAGCCATAAAATGTGTGTTTTCATCAATAACTTCAAATTTGGTAGCCCAAACCTCTTTGCTTATACTTGTCCTTTGACATTAATATGCTTGTGTGGACAGAAATATAAAGGAACTCATTGTTAGTATCTGCTTAGGAACATAAAGTTGAGGATTTATGAGTACGGCCCTGACCTCAACTATAGCAGAGGGCTGTGGAGGTTTCAATTCCCAGAATGCACACTTTCGAAAATGACCTGTGAACAGAGGAAATACCTGCATTTTAAACCTTGCATCACATTATACCCTGAAAACCATTTTAAAGCAATTTCTGATAAAAGAAAAAATAGCGATGTCATTACCTTGGAAATTCTTTCAGTCAATCCCCAAATATTTTTTGGGCACCGTACTTAAGCCAGGCAGTTCACTTTTTAACCCTCAATCTCTGAGTTCCGGAAATTAGATGTATCAGGCATCTTCACTTTATTGGTCAAATTTGGGATTAGAGAGGTAAGCTTGCCTGAGGACAGAAAACTAATAAGTAGTGGAGATGTGATTTAAGCAGGTCTGGCTGTTTTGAGAGAGTGTGCTATTTTCACCGCTATGTGCTGTCTGCCTCCCAAGGGTTTATTTAATATTTATTAAGTTACTTACATGGGCTAGATATTTTGTGGATCACAAACCTGTGCCCACAGGTCATGAGAAAAGTGAGGGGGAGTTGTAAATTATTAAGACATGTGCTTTTTTTTTTAAATGTTTTATTTATTTCTGAGAGAGAGGGAAGCAGTGTTAACAGGGGAGGGTCAGAGAGAGAGGGAGACACAGAGTCCGAAGCAGGCTTCAGGCTCTGAGCTAGCTGTCAGCACAGAGCCCGACGCGGGGCTCGAACCCACAAACCGTGAGATCATGACCTGAGCCGAAGTCGGACGCTTAACAGACTGAGCCACCCAGGTGCCCCAAGACATGTGCTTTGAGGGAATAGTATTCGCTCTCCTGGAGCAGGGTTTATTGAAGTTCAGTTAGCTGAGCAAAGGACAGACAGAGTCATGGGGTAGAGGGCTTCTTATCCTGCTTAAAAGGTAGTCTCCAGAAAAAGAGGGAAATCTTTATACTTATTTATCACTTGTCTCAACATAATTAAACCTAAATGAGAAGGATTAATAAAAGTCCAGACTTCTTTCATTGATTGATGCTATGATTGATGGTAAATATAGAACAATAAATGTCCAAAATTAGTCCCAGGCATTTTATTTCTTTAAAAAGAAAGACTAGAACTTCTTAAATTATATTTTTCTGAAGATTTGTGTTTTGTTGGATGTTAGTAAGTACGCTGCCAAGCATTGCTGGTCCCACAGTGAAATAAATGAGGGAAATTCTAGATGATACACTGTCAAACTTGATGTTTATAATTGATTTTCTTAAGAACCTTTAATAGGAACACTATAATCACTGATTCCCAGGCCCCCCCAAACCCATTGAATGAGAATCTCTGGAGTGAGACTCCAGCATCGGTATTGTAAAAAAGTTTCCGGGTGATTTCGCTATGCAGAAATGCTATTGTAATGGAACATTCTTCTAGTGTCTGTGCTCAGGCTGGAGGGCAGTTGTTTTTCATATCCACAATTATTTGTCAGAGTGGAGAAAAAATGATGATAAATGACACAGTGTAGGAAGGCTTTTGTAGTTTGTCATAGATTTGGTTCTTTATTCAATGAAAGTCAATTTTGATCAGATAAACACTCTATGATTCACTAGTGATGGGGGAATAGACGGAACCTCAAGAGGGAATGGAAATAACTGGAAAACAAGGCAAATCTCACCCTGATTTCTGTCCACAATGCCTGTTTTTCAAGACACAGCGGCCAGGACCACCTCCCAAATCCAATGCCCTTGGCTGCCATTCCCCTCTGTTGCCTCTGGTGTCCACTGCTGTAGCCCGGTGGAGGGCAGAAGTCTGAGTTTCACTTTTGATGCCTTTTTCCTTTGATCCTGGCAGGCTTCAGGTCCTACCAAATGGGCTCTTGTTCTCTTTTAGTCTGTTCAATATGCCTGGAATTTTGTGAAATAAGTTTATTAGGGATTAGGGTTGGTCTCCCTTCTCAGTTCCTTCCATGGAGCCAAGCGTCTCCCGGTAGGGATGAATCCCGGAGAGGAGACTCCCACACCCTGGGTCTGCTCACCTCTCCAGCCACATGGCTCAGGACTGTTGCAGCCTCTGCCTTGGCTGTGCTCCCCTCCTCACAGTTCCTTGAGCACCACACCTTCTCTTTGCCTTACAGCTTTTGCTCAGGTGGCTCTCTCCTCCTGGACACCACATCCTTTGTGCTTTCTGGCTAATTCCTATCTAAAATATCTTTCACAACTCAGCCCAAAGACTACCTTTCCTGACAATGCCCTTCTCCCTCAGCTACTCATCTGGGTGAAGGACCCCTCAGTTCTGCCACAAATAGCACCCACGACGTGGTGCCGCAGTGGAAACTTACCCATATTTCTTCCCCTCTGGGTTGTAGATTCCGTGAGGGCAGGGCTTCTATTTCCAGTTCTCACTTGAATGCCTGGCTTATCAAACATGCTTAACTAAAGTTCATAAGTAAATGAAAACACTCTCTCCTCTGGTCTTCCACACCCTGGACACACCCATTACATGTTCCCAGCTTCACATTCTTTGGAACACTTTCTCTTCTTTTCTAGAGCACAACCTCCATTCATAAATGGTGGCTGCAATAGCACCTCTTCAATGTTGACATCGTATTGATTTCTACTTGCTAATTTGTTTTTACTTTGTAATGTGCATTTCATAGAAATATCATGTGCGTTTTGTATTCCCAAATGGCACACTTGCAAAGATGACCTGTATTCTTTCACTTCCAGCTTCAACTAGATATTGAATGACTGCACCATTCTGATGCTATGACTCAGGTCTCTGTTTCAGCTTTATTCTGATCATCTGTATGTACATTTTCTCTCACTGCAGTCTCACTTATTGTTCTGGCAATGAACTTTCTGCTTGCAGATGTCTTCATTCATTCTTTAATAATTGAAGCTCCTCATTTATTATATATTACTCAGCACCTTGTCTAGGTGCTGGGAATACAGGAGTAAACAAAATATCCAAAAATTCCCACCCCAGTAGGTGGAGGCAGAAAATAAACATCATAGACAAGTAACATATATAGTGTCACATGCAATATAGACATTGGAGAAAATTAATGTGATGGAAGGAGGACAGTGAATGTCAAGGGAATTGCAGTTGAAAATAGGAAGATTCACTGATAATGGGGCCTTTGAGCAGCATCCTGAGGGAATGAGCCCTGTAGATATCAGGGGAAGAAAGTTCCAGGAAGAGGGACTAGCAGGTGCCAGCACCCTGGAGAGCGTATATGCTAACTGTGATGGAGGAACAGTAGGGATATCGGTGTGGTTGGAGCAGGCAAAGAAGAGTCTTTGGGGAGGGAGCCAGAGAGGTGAATGGGGGTGGACAGACACTATAGGGCCTGGAAGTCATGATGAGAACTCGCCTACTTATCAGAACCTTTATTGGGCATCCAACCTTTAATGGCATCCAATGCCATTTTCAGTGCTTTGGAGGATACAAAGATGAATCAGGCTCAGACTGTCATCAGTGAATTCAGACTCTGTAGTATGGGTACAGCCCCAATATGGGTGAGAAGTTTCTCATATCCCAAGTACTGAAGCTAGGTGCTGACTCTCCCATACTGTTGGTGCTAGTGTATATTGATACACAATTTTCCCCCAACACAACTCAATCTGGCAACCTGTATACAAAATATGTATGCTCTTTGACTCAGAGGTTCTACATCTAGATTTCTTCCCTAAGTAAATAAAGAAATATGCAAAGATATATAAGCAAGCATATTTATAATGCATTGTTTATAACAGTGGGAAATGAAATATTCAGCAGTGAGTTTAGGTAAATGAATAGTGATATATCCAATTGAGGACATACTTTACATTTATTCAAAATGGTGATGTAAGTATTGATACAGACAGATGATCATGATTTATAGGTAAGTGGAATAAAGTTATAAAATGGCTAGTAAAGGGTGAATCCATTTTTATAGCGTATTAAAAGTCTGTGATTTATGTATCATGGAAATCTTGATGAACACGAACCAAGGTTTTAACAGTGCTCATATCTGCAAAGTGGAACTTGAGGTGATTTTCCTTTCTTCATTATACCTTTCTCTTGGGTCTGATTAAATAAATGGGAAAACATTTCTCTGGCAATCAGAAAATGATTAATTCCAGTTTTTAAAAAGGGGAAACCAGTACATGCTTGGTCATGACATATCCTGTGGCCAGTGTGTGTACCTGATCCCTTGATCGCCTGAGGTGGATTTCTGGGTCCCCACATCCTTTACATTTATTGTATATGTAAGTTTTCTTTCTTTCTTTCTTTTTTTTTTGGTCTGCCCAACTAGGGTAGATCTAAGTACACATCCTCTTGACTCTCCCTTCCTTCCACCCCTTCCTAAATTTCTTTTGACATCAGTTTCTCCCAAGTAAAGGTGAGAAATGGAAATACCACACAATGGAAGCCATATTTATCAGCAGGACTTGCTAACTGATAAATGCACCTTATACACACTGGGCCCTGTTTGGGACTCTGTGGTCCTGGATTAGAAAACGTTTCTGGGTCCCCAAGGACACTTATTACTTATGGTTGTTACTTCTTGAATATTACTGGTGCCTGTTCAGGATTTGAACACTTTTAAAAATGGATTTGTCCTGCCCCTTGCCTGTCCCCTATACAGTCCTGACTCAGCCAAGCAGAAAAAAATTAATAGTGTTCTGAAAGGACTGAACAAAAGCTATAGTTTCCCACCAATCCCCTTGGGGAGCTAGAGATGCCAAGGCTGTGGTTTGGAGGCATTCATTCTGCTTGCTTTGACTTTGCCAACTGTGTTTATTTCTTTTTTTCTCACTCACTGGGCACTTCATTGTAGCGTTTTGTATAGAAAGGAAACATTCAGCATGTATTGCAGTTTCCCTCATGTGCTTAGGCAGCGAATGCTGTCAAAAGCACTCAGTATAATAACAAAACGGCTCTCATCAATGACATTTTTTTTTTATTATGGATTTCCTAGCTCTCTGATAGGCTGTGCCTTTGATTTAGGATTTCAAAAAGAATTTAATCATGAAAGAAAGCTCTGCGTGCCAGGTGAATCCTCTTGAAAGCAATTGCCTTTTATATCTCCAGGTTCTTAATTGTTCCCCTAGTCTGCTCTGCTGTTTTATTCTCTTTTATGTTTGGATCAACATGTAAATAGCCAAGGATGATGGCTGATTTTACTTAAGGCAAATGTAATGGAAAGATAGAAATGAAATCCAGGCTCACTGGGAGAAGGAGAGACTATGCCATTTGGGGAACAAGAGATATGGGATGTGGATCCACTCTATCAAAGGATGACTTTCCATGCCTAAATTTTTGCATCAGAAATATGGTACCATTCCACATTAGCTTTCCCTAAAATGAGTTGTGTTCCAAGGTCAGGCATGTTTGGGAAGTTCTATGTACTATACATTATCCTTAATGGTTTTGAACATACACTAGCACTGAGAAGATTTTCCATAAATCTTTATTTTGTTGAATACAGACTTTTTAAAACTTATTTGCCTACTGAACTCTTTTAGAACCACTTATTATGGGCTGAGTTTTATGTTCCTTCTCTCCTTCTGGGAAATCAGAAAGATTAATTAGTTCTCTATAATTTAGATTAAAATATATGTGTGCTGAAATTCAAAGTTAGAGTAAACAAATTTATAGTTTTAGGGGTCTTCTACTTTATATCTAATTTCACGACTCTTTAACAATATGTAAAAAGCAAATATGACAAAGTCTTAACAATTATTAGTTTTCAAAAGAGATTATGGGGTAATGCTTCTTTTAACTATGCAATTTATGAGAAAGTCAGTTAAGGCACATGGAAAATGTAGATGTTAACTGTATATTCATCTGTTCATTTATTCAAGAAATATTTTTTGGGTTCTTAAAATATACCATCCATGATTCTTGGCACTTGTGATATACCAGTAAATAAAGAGATAAAGATCTCTGTCCTTGAGGTGCCAGACTAAGGTTTTATTCAATAAATATTTATGAATTAATAAATAGAGACTTGCTTCTAATAATGTCTGAGTAAGCTCCTGACTGACACTTCTTCATATAACAAGTATAAACTCTAGACAAAACCAAAACAAAACAAAAAAAGCAAAACCAATGGCCAGAAGATGCTTGAGAATGACCAAATGCAGGTAGTTTCTGTAGAGGAATCAACACTTTAATGAAGCGGAGGACATTGGCTGAGTTCTCATTTTCATGGCTCATGAACTGAGTGAAAGCTCAGTTTGCCCTATCCATATGGAATGCTAAAATTGTGATAGAAAATCTGAAGTGTTCTTGGATTATGGAATCAGAGGACAAAGTTCTGGACAACACAGGCTCTAGAAAGTGATGGAACCAGAGAGAAGGAGCCTAACGGTTTATCTATACACACATTCCAACTGTCCAACTGACTCCTGAAATAAGAATGTTTGGAGCAGATTCCAAGCATCCTAGTTAAGGATTAGATGGAAACTGTCATCTAAGAAAGAGTTTGAAGTTCAAGGCCTCTCATGCTAATTGCCTGCTAACATAGACAATCTTTGGTATTGTATTGTATTTTTTAATAGTTTATTGTCAAGTTGGTTTCCATATAACACCCAGTGCTCATCCCTACGAGTGCCCCCCTCCATGTCCGTCACTCCTCTTCCCTTCTCCCCCACCCCCATCAGCCCTCAGATTGTTCTCAGTATTTAAGAGCCGCTTACAGTTTGCCTCCCTCCCGCTCCCCAACTATTTTTTCCTCTTCCTCTTCCTCATGTTCTCTGTTAAGTTTCTCCTGTTTCACATATGAGTGAAAACATATGGTATCTGTCCTTCTCTGCCTGACTTATTTCACTTAGCATAACACCCTTGAGTTCCATCCACGTTGCTACAAATGGCCAGATTTCATTCTTTCTCATTGCCATATAGTATTCATTGTATAAATATACCACATCTTCTTGATCCCATTCGTCCGTTAATGGACACTTAGGCTCCTTCCATGTTTTGGCTATGGTTGAGAGTGCTGCTGTGAACATTGGGGTCCATGTGCCTCTATGCATCAGCACTTCTGCATCCCTTGGGTAAATTCCTAGCAGTGCTATTGCTGGGTCATAGGGGAGTTCTATTGTTAATTTTTTGAGGAACCTCCACACCATTTTCCAGAGGGGCTGCACCAGTTTGCATTCCCACCAACAGTGTAGGAGGGTGCCCATTTCTCCACATCCTCGCCAGCATCTAGAGTCTCCTGATTGGTTCATTTTAGCCACTCTGACCAGTGTGAGGTGGTATCTCAGTGTGGTTTTGATTTGTATTTCCCTGATGATGAGGGGCGTTGAGCATCATTTCATGTGTCTGTTTGCCATCTGGATGTCCTCTTTGTAGAAGTGTCTGTTCATGTCTTCTGCCCATTTCTTCACTGGATTATTTTTTCGGTGTGGAGTTTGGTGAGTTCCTTATAGACTTTGGATACTAGCCCTTTATCTGATATGTCATTTGCAACTATCTTTTCCCATTCCATTGGTTGCCTATTAGTTTTACTGATTGTTTCCTTTGCCGTGCAGAAGCTTTTTATCTTGATGAATTAACATAAACAATCTTAACAACAAAACTCTCTTTAGAGGAATAAATCAGAATCTAGCAGTCCACAATCTAAGATTATTTAACATACAAAGAACCAGGAAAATTTGATTTGTTTTTAAGAGGGAGAAAATAAAGAAAGGCCAACCCCAGGATGAGCCAGATGTTGACATTCACAGGCAAGGGTTCTGAGGCAGCTATTAGAATGTTGCTCAAGGTCTTGAAGAAAATATGCTCATCATGAATTTTTTTAAGTAAATCTTTGCAGAGAAGTGAAAAGAATAGCAAAGAATGAGTGGAAATTCTACAGTTGAGGAATTGAATATTTGAAATTGTAAAAATTCATCACCCAGCTTAAGTAAAAAGAGATGACAAGAGAGTCTGTGAACTTGAAGATCAATAGAAATTAATGAATTTGAAGAATAGAGAAAAACCTATTTAAAGAAAATAAGGGATGGGCAACTGGGTGGCTCAGTCAGTTGAGCATCTGACTCTTGATTTTGGCTCAGGTCATGATCTTGTGGTTCATGAGATCAAGCCCTGAGTTGCACTCTCTAGATCTATTTCTACTACTATTATTACTAGATCTGGACAGCAGCAGGCGGCTTGGACCTGCAACCACAACTGTGCCTTCTAAAGCCTGCTCTCTGGTTGGATCTTGGGGGAGGAGCCTTTAAGGTAGTCCACATGATATTCTTGTTATCATAGGTGCTATATAACTTCTAGATGGGACTCCTATCCAGACAGACAATTATCCTTCCAGAAGAGTAGTCACTGTCTCCTCTGTATCAAGCCCCGAGAAAGGGGCCAAGGAGATAAAGACTACATATGACACCAGACTTTTATGTCGTTATCTTGTTCATATCCAAAAATTAAGTCAACTGATGTCAGAAGCTGTCTATGTACACCTGTTGGATAGCTCACTCCCCTTCCAATGTTGGGGAGTCCAATGTAAGGGCATTAATAAAATGTGGGAAGAACAGATAGAAGTTTTACTGGCATGCCATTCCTCATTGGGGTGAGAGCTATTTCACTGATATATGGAGGCAGGGAGTAGAGTCTCTACTAACAACCTTTATATCTCTGCCATAACTCAGGTCCAGTGTTGTCTACTTCAGAAAGACATTAAATATGTACTTCCTAGAATGTTCCCACTATGATCCTCTGCCTGCAAGCCTCTCTGTGGTCTTCACCCACTATGGTTGGTAGGCACTGACATCTTCACATTTGTAGCTTTACACTCAGTTACAAATTCTTTAAGCTGTAGCTTCATTTTGCTTCCATTTCCATCTGACTGATTTCATTTGAACAAGATATACCTTTGATCACTGTCTTCATGATGAATTCTCTACTACCAAGTCTCAGTGATATTTATGAGGTAAAATTGATCTTCTTTGCTGAGCCTCCAATTCACCTTGACTTTTTACCCCAACTTATATTAAATGCATCAGTATGTCTACTGAAATAGATGGAGATTCTTGTACTTTCCCCTGTGTTCTCCTTTGAATTACCACGCCCTCATCTGCTGTTAATCTTTTTTTTTTTTTTTTTTGGTCAGAAGTGATGTTGACTGTCTTAATATTTCCCCCATTTTAACTGAGAATATTTCATCTTTCCTTCCAATTGCAAGTGAAAGTCTCCTAAATCAGAATAGCAAATTATTTTCTTCCCAGTCATGATGATATACTTTTTGTCAGAGACATTCTGTAACCTCGAGGTGGAACTCAAGGATCCGTGCTGTAGTACTCCTTCTTTCCAAAGTCAGGGAAGAAGTGTGTGTGTGTGTGTGTGTGTGTGTGTGTGTGTGTGTGTGTGTGATCTTCACTATTGAATTAGTAGCTTTTAGTGAGTACGGGAAAATCTCCCTCTCAAGCCTGGATAATATCACTCGAGCCTCTTTTCTCCTTATTTTTTTCTCCCTTGCAAAATGAGCTGGGAATACTTCTATTAGGACGGAGTTCTCGATCATGGAGGACCTAGAAGAGCTAGATAGAAGACAGAAGAGGACAGGGTGCCTTTGTGGCTCAGTTGGCTAAGCGTCTGGCTCTTGATTTCAGCACAGGTCATGATCTCATGATTTGTGAGTTTGAGCCCTGCCTCGGGCTCCGGGCGGACAGCGTGGAGCATGTTTGGGCTTTTCCCTCTCCCTCTTTCCCTGCCCCTACCCCGCTCCTTCTCTCTGTCTCTATAAACAGACAAACAAACAAGCAAGTGAATAAACAAACAAACAGATAAATAAAGAACAGGGAGCCTGCAAGGACAGCTTAGATATGTTTGGCTCTGGAACTGTGGCTAGTGGGCTTTCTTTGTCAATGCTGTGACTAGGAGAGTAATACGATCTAGAAAGCCAAGAAGAAGACCCTTCAGCCTCATTTTAGTTATAGCTTAAACCTCAAAGGTAGAAGAATGCCCATAGCTCGTCCAGACCAGTGTGAAGGAAAAAATTGCAAACCTATCCTTATATTTATATATGGGGGCTTCTGGTCCATTCTTAGGGAAGAAACAGTATTAGAGAAACACTTCTGGCCCTTTCATACACTTTGTTTTTTCAAGAGGAGAGTGAGACGAATTCAGCTGGTGAGGCTGGGGGAGTGGTTGGAGACTTTGAGTCTCACTGACGGGGGGCGTGGCTGCTGCGCTGTGATTCAGATGACATGGAACATCTCTAACCTCTACTCGGCTTTCAGGTGAGCAGGGATTTGCAAGTCTCCACTCTTAATTTCAGTTTCTTCAACACTGCAAGTGCACAGGTATCTCAGGGTTGCATACTTAACCAAACTCTAGGTTTGGGAAGTGGTAAAAGAAGCTTTGCAGCAGCCTCCAATCCTGACTTGTTGTCCACTAGGCTGATAGTTTGATGCCTATGTGGCTAGTTAATTGTGCTTGTACCCTGGAAGGGACAAGGGAAAAGTGATGATCTGGATACTGAGTCCCACCCTGAACTTTCACCCAGCTCACCAGGAGAGTAGGTCCCACTGAGGTTTAGATATCAAAGATTTTGCTAAGCATAGAGCTTTACATTTTCTTGGAATATATTCTGTGGACCTGGCTCCCTCCTCACACGATGTACCTATTACTATGTTAGCTAGTATAGGGTCAGCTAGTCAAAGACCCAAGGACTTGGGATCCCAGTGGAATATCTCTTTCCATCAACTATAATCAACATCCCTAGCCAAAATCTTGTTCTTTTTGGAACTTGGAGTTTTGGTCTAGAAAACCAAAATGTACTATTTATATTTATAATATAATTATATTATAAATTATATTATATATAATATATAAAATATATTATATATAAATATATTATAAAATATATTATAATTATATTATAAATATACAATATATATAATATAAAATACATATAGTATTCTCCATTCTCCAATAATACAAATTCCTTCTCATATTCTTTCTTTTTTAAAACCCCAATGCGATGTGAAAGAAATGATTCAATCATTACCTGTCATGTGGCAAAGTGGTCCTAGACATAGGCCACCATAGTTAGAGAAAGATCTACCATAGGATGTAATAAGGGGAAAGGCACAAATGCAGAAGCAGCAGAGCACACACTCCCTCAAGCAGTTCTTTTGCTAAAGAGTTGTTGGCCCAAGCTGGGCACAGCCGGACAGGATGCATTGTGGCCAGTGATCCAGTGGAGATGACCTTGCCCCTGCAGTATAGTTCCATATTTATAGGAACTATATATTTATTCTTAAAGGGACTGCATATTGAGAAGGAATTGTTATTTAGAACATGACTGGCAAAAATTTTTCTACGAATGGCTAAAAAGTAAATATTTTTATTTACTGGTGGTAAATAAAAAAAATAATAAATATTTTTATTTACTGGTGGTAAATAAAAAATGGTGGTGGGCCACCATTTTTGTCACAAGTACTCAACTCTGCAACTGTAATGTGAAAGCAGCCATATGCAGAATGTACATCAATGAGAACGGCTGTATATTAATGCAACTTTATATAGAAAGCAAGTGGTGGGCCAGAGTTGACTCATGGGGCCAGTTTGCCAACCCTCTGTCTAGATAGCAACGTAAGAGCGAGCACTTCCTCTTCAAAAGTGGTCTTGATAGAAAGGGAGAGTTTTTGGAATGCAACACCTGCCATGCCAGCCTGTTCTATCGATATGACTCAGACCTGCTGAGTCAGCTGTCTGCTAAGCTACCCAAAGGGACATGGGATGAACCCTCAGCACTGGACCCTGTGAGCACTACTATTTATTTCACACGAATCTACAGGAGTAGATAGGAGTCACAGCAAAAGTTCTAGAAAGATCCATTTGAAGTCACAGCCTCCAACGCATCTTCTCAGTCAACTCTTGTAAAACAAGTATTCCTGTCAGGCTTTTGAAGCTGTTTCTGCCAAGATTATTAGTTTTCACGCTACAAAATCAGAAGATCACTTCTCTGTGGCCTCCTGATTCAGTCACTGTGTAGTGTATGCGTAGCTGACTGATTTGTCTTTCTGAAGACACTGTCTTCTCTTGGCTTCTATGACGCTGCATTTTCTGACTTTTCGTTCTGCTTCATTGGCCACTCTTTCCTAGTTGTGTATGCTGGCTCCTTGAGTGCATCACCTAAATGTCAGAATGCCACATAGGCGCATGCTTTTCTCTCATTGCTCTTTCTCCATCACTAATCTCATAAGTGCTTTGGTTTAAATGACATTCATACTCAGTGATTCCAAAATTGTAACGGCAGCTCTGGTATCTTCCTTCAGAATTTGAGTCTTATATGAAATTGCTTTTTTTATGTTTATATTTGGCTGTTTGATCATCATCTCAAATTTAATATTTACAAGGCAGAAGTAAACCTGCTTTTTCCCTGATTTTCATTATCTCGGTTGCATGGCATTATCCTTCCGAGTAAGAACCCACCTCATTCCTCATTTCTCTTTTTCACAAGCTCCATTTCTGAACCATAAGCAAAACAGAGTCCAAAGCAAACAACCTCTGTCCATCTCTGCCAATCCAAATCATCTCTCTGCTGGACTCCTCCAAATTCTCCTCTTTCCTGGTTACAACCTGTTCTCCAGGGAACAGCCAGGGTGCCATGTTTAAGGGGGAGGGGTTAAGTGGGTGACAGGCATTAAGGAGGGCACTTTTCAGGATGAGCAATGGGTGTCTTACATAAGAGATGAATCACTGGGTTCCACTCCTGAAGCCAGGACTACACTGTATGTTAACTAACTTGAAAATAAATTTTTAAAAAAAGGTAAATCGGATTATGACTCTGCAGAGAGCCTTTCACGATTTCTTGGCACACTGAAGAAAACGCACAGTTCTTACATTGTTTGGCCCCTCCCAGACTCTCCAATCTCATCCCCTCTTTGTTCTCACTACACAGCCTTGTTCTGGTTGTAGCACTTACTGTAGAAGCTGTTTCTTCTGTCTGAAATGTTTTTCCCCCCAAGGTGTTTGCATGACCAGCTCCATTTAATGCCCCAGCTCAAAAGTCAGCTTCTCTGTTCTCTCCTTATAAACTGAACCATTCATCACTTCCCTCACCACCCAGGGATGATGGCGATGACGCCATCGTCTTTATTTTCCTCATAACTCTCACATGATTATAAGGGAGGCTGTTTATGTGGTTATTGTGTGTCTCCCATTAGGGGGCGCCCGGGTGGCTTAGTCGGTTAAGCGTCCGGCTTTCACTCAGGTCATGATCTCGCGGTTCGTGGGTTCGAGCCCCGCGTCGGGCTCGGTGCTGACTGCCAGCTCAGAGCCTGGAGCCTCTTTCAGAGTCTGTGGCTCCCTCTCTCTGACCCTCCCCTGCTCATGCTGTCTCTCTCTCTCTCTCTCCTAGAAATAAATAAAAAACATTAAAAAAAAATTTAAAAAGAAAGTAGGCTCCCAGTAGTTTCCCACTGTATCACCGAGTGCAGTGCTTAGCCGCCAGGTGCCTCTCAGTAAACACTTGTTAAAAAATGACTGGCGGGTGCCCCCCAAATAGCTTCTTCTCTTTCTTAAACATTTGTACCAGAAAGATTGTTTCACAAACAGCCACATCTCTGCTCAGTGAGTCACCAACTCCCACAATGCATCCCTTCCTCCTGTGGCAGTGGATTGGTTTCTGGATCTTTCCAGGTTGTTCCAGGCTGATCTTTTTTTTTTTTTTTAATGTTTTTTATTTATTTCTAGGAGAGAGAGAGAGAGACAGCGTGAGCAGGGGAGGTTGAGAGAGAGAGGGAGATACAGACTCCGAAATAGGCTCCAGGCTCTGAGCTGGCAGTCAGCACAGATCCCGACGCGGGGCTCGAACCCACGAACCGCGAGATCATGACCTAAGCGAAAGTCGGACGCTTAACCGACTAAGCTACCCAGGCGCCCCCAGGCTGATCTTTTCAGGATCAGACTACTGGATCCTGAGAGCTAGGGCTGCCTCTTCCCTCTTAGGGGGCCACTCTAAACTGTCCTTTTGTGTGTGTGTGTGTGTGTGTGTGTGTGTGTGTGTGTGTGTGAAGCCACAGTCTTCTACCAACTTCCTTTTGATCCCCTTGTACTTTTTTAGAGTGTTTTCCTTTTGGATTTTCTTTGGTCATGATACACACGTACATATGACCAAGAGTCTGTGGCCTCTCGCCTCCAAATGGGTGAGAACTCCAGTTCACACTGGGGTCTCAGCATAATTACTAATGACACTCCCTTTGTTCTCAAAATTGTCTCCGTTTGGACATTTTGTGGTTGCCCTTCCTGGTAAGTCCATGTGCAGTTATTCCTGCTCTTCAGTCATGAACCTCTGTTCCCCTAGCTTTTATCCCTCCTGGTGAGGGGTCTCAGGTGGCATTGCATTCTCCGTTGGTCCCCAGGGAGCCCTCATTACGAACTGTCACATCTGGCCATGGGACTCCAGTGTGGGCTTGGCGGCCATCGCCTTCCCATGCCAGGGCTGAACAGTATCATTTATCTAGGTGAGATGAATTAGTAGTGAACAATTAGCCTCCTCAGAGCTGCTGAGCTGGGCTTTGCACAGGGAATTGCCTGTCTCAGAGCGATGAATTATCGGCCAAGAGCTCACAGCCTTCAATATTTGAAAACTTCTCACTTCCTCCTCTTCCGCCAAACGAATTCCTCGCTGTTCGTCAACAGGCCTGCTAGTCGAGAAGGAAATGGGAATTCTTCCTCTTTTACTTTCATTCTTTGCTTTTTTATCTTTTTCTTTTGTTTTGCTTCAGCCTGCACGTGTCTCACTGGCATAACCTTCATGAATCAGCAAATACTTTTCCTTATTGATCACATCTGGTTTAGCAAACTCTTTTGATAGCCACAATTTCCTAACCATTGATTTGTAGCACTTAAAATGCTCCGGTATACTCCTCTTAAATAGTCTAGTCAGGTTTCTACCCCGAAGTGTATTAATCTTCACCCAAATTAGTTTTAATTTACCTCATTTCACAAGGGGATCCTCCAACGTGCGGATGGTTCACTGCTGCAGCTGTGGTTTGACCCCGTTTGCCTCAATACTATCTTTTGAGCTATTCTGATATCATTTTGATAGCAATTTCTGCCTGTGGTATTCACCAATATATCTCTGTCATCATGTAGCCCATTTAACAGGGTATCCGTTCACTTTGGGGGGCTTTTTTAGTCTCCGAACATTTTTATCAACCGTGGCGTGGGTGCTTTAACAGGCAAATGTTAAATTCTATTCATCTGTGTTTAAATAAGTACGTTCTAAGGTGCAGAGCTCTTCATTATGTGACTCACTTTACAAACTCTCTCAACACTGAATTGCTTAAAACAGTCACCTTTAGTCTGGCTCGTGATCCAGCAGATTGGTGGTTTGGCGTGAGTTCAGCTGGGAGGTTCCTGTGCGGATCGTGGCTGGGCTCATGGAGGTAAGTGTGGTCACACAAGTCGGTTCTGAATCCGAGGCGTGGTTTGCTGTTGGCTGGAGTGAGGGGGAAATGTACCATGTGTCTCTCGTCACCAGCAGTCTCCTCTGGTCTTGTTTGCATGGTTGAAAGGTTCCAAGAACATCAAAAGGGGTGCCCAATGCCCAAGTGATGTTCAAGCCTCTGCGTATGTCATATTTACTAATGTCTAATCGGCCAAAGGAAGACACAGGGCTAAGATCAGACTCAGCTTGAGAGCGCGCCGAAGGGCATGGATACAGACAGCAGAATTAGTGTGGCTTTTTATTCTTTTGCAAATAATTTATCAAAAGATTACACACGAAAACACTGCCATAATTATACTTTATAATAGAATTCGGGTTTTTTGTTTGTTTGTTTGTTTGTTTGCTTGTTTTTAGTTTGCCATGAAACCAAAGGAGGTTTAGTCACAAAAGTGTGACAGGAACTTTGTTGTAAAATTTTTCTTAGTTATCCCCTGACATAATTCGAGAGGTCATATTGTAGTGAGAATCTGTTTTGGTGAATTTTTTGGTAAATTCGTTTTAGTACATTTTATGGACTGAATTGTGTCTTCCCAAACTAATTTGTTGAAGTCCTAATTCCCAGTATCTGAAAACAAGTTCCCAGCACAGGTGTTTGTGAAGAGGGCCTTTAAAGAGGTAATTAAGGTAAAATGAGGTCATATGGGTGGTCCGTAATCCAATATAGCTGGTGTCCTTTATAAAAAGGGGGAGGTTAGGACACAAACATGACTATGTGTAGAGGACAGGCCATGTGAAGATTTGGGGTGGTCGTCATCTGCAAGCCAAGCAGAGAAACCTCAGAAGAAGCCAATGTGCTGACACCTTGATCTCGGACTTTTCCAGCCAGCACTCCGGGAAAATTAATATGCTATTGAAGCCACCCACTTTGTTATGGGAGCCTTAGGAAGCTAATATAACTAAATATATTTAAATAAGAAGTCAATTAAATTATTTGTCACAGAATGCATCCAGTATTTAAAGAAATGCTTATTCTCTACCCAGCACTGTATTAAGATATTAAGAGTGATGCTGAAGAAAAATGCACTTCATCCATGCTTTCAAGAATCATTATGGAATTTGGATTTTGTTCAAGAAAAGTATTTTAGCATTTTTGTGATTCATGCACACATTATTATTGTTCGCTTATTTGTATGGTACCCAAAGAGACTATCTTTGATTCAGAGTTGATTAACAGTTGCACATAGTTTGAGCTAGACTGGAAAGGGAAGGGTACCAGGCATCATGTTGTGAAAGGAAGGCAACATCAAGGGTGGTTGACTGGGGGTAGTCGCGGCCGATGATGAGGGGGTGGAAGAGCCACTCTGTGGGGCTCTGGGACTAGATGTCCAGATATGAATTCTGTTCATCCATTGCAGGAATCAGATAGTGATGTCAGATAGGACATCATTCATTCCCTATTTCTTAGTAGGTCCAATTTGTTTTGGGGCAGCTAACTTTGCAAACTCTGGTTTTCATCCCCTGTTATCCTCAGGGTTATGGATTCCTTTAAAAATGTTCTACAAAAGCAGGCAATGTTTTGGTTCATATAGAGTCCAGAAAGGCAAGGTAGATTCTTAGTCAGAGAAAGGCTATTTTTAGAATGGATGTATTTGAAGACCTTATGGGAAAGGTGAGCCATAATTATTTTAGCTCCAAACAGAAAAGAAGTGGATTCTGTACCCAGCAAGTGGGAACTCAGCTCAGCTTTGCACAGAGATGCAGTTCTCTCTCAACATTTGTGCAGGGAAAAGAGATTGCCTCCACATTTTCAGTGGTTATGCTCTCTTACTTCACAGGGTGACTGCTCTTAGAAACCTAGCAGCCCCATGGTCCTCCGTTAAGTTCCTCCTAATATTCCTATACGTGCAAACATATGGGGGAGAAGAAGGGGGAAAAATAGTGGGGGAGAGGGAGGGAAGCAAGCCATGAGAGACTCTTGAATGCTGAGAACAAACTGAAGGCGAATGGGGATGGGGGGAAGGGGGAGGGGGAGATGGGCATGGAGGAGGGCACTTGTGGGGATGAGCACTGGGTGTTATATGGAAACCAACTTGACAATAAGCTATTAAAAAAAAAAAAAGAAACCCAGCAGCAGTTTCAATATGTCAATGTCAGAACCATTTCCCATTGGAATTAAAGCTGGGTGGGAATTTGGGGAGCCAAGAGCTCCGAGAAATGGCCTCTCCTGAAGCTGACGGAAGCTCAGTGTCTGAGCCTTTCATTCCTCTGATGTGAAATGAGAAGTGTGAATAGAAAGTGTGTATTGAAGAAGTAGGCGAGAAGACTTGAAACTCAAATCCTAGGAAACGTTGCTTTTCCTAAGTCGCAATATTGCTGAATCTGTCTCTGTTTTTCGGTAGACTCAATTTTAACTCTATTAATGGGTTATCCATACCCGCCATAAATAAATTCCAAAATACCGTTTTCAAAAAATAATTTCACAGACACATAGATTGTTAATGCCTTACTTTCATATGTATTAGGTAAGTAACATAGAGTCTTGGAAATGTGTGAATTTAAACAATAATCTATAAACCTCTTTAGAAAATGCTTAAATGCTTCAGAAGGGGAAAATGTCAATATTGATGAGAAAAAGTCAGCAGCTCTCAGAACTCTATGATACCCATTTCACTGAAGGACATTCTTGTATAGATAAGCAATATTGATGTTAAATGTAAAGAGTAAAGGATGGAAGTCAAAGGAAAAAGAATAGAAATTACAGACATAGAGGCTTACTTAAGCAAGGTGTGAGTTCTGAGTGGTAAAGTGAGACTGTGAGAGAAAATGGTGTCAGCCTAACTATATGGCCTGGGGGGCCTTCCTACTTTGCATAGTTAAGGGGTAGACAAGACTCATTTTGCAGGCAGAGTGGGATCAAGAGAGGTAGAAAGGAAGAGCAGACCACCAGGAAGAAACTTTTTTGTCTTCAAAGAGAATAAAGAATGAGCTGCTGGGGAAGCTGTTCCTCTGACCACTTTTATTTTGAATTTATTTATTTGAATAAATAATACATTCTCATGGCAAAAAATATATATTGAAAGGTACTTGAAAGACAGAAAGCATAAACATGAGTCACCCTCTGTTCCCCATTCTTTTTTTTTTTTTTTTTTTAATTTCTGAGAGAGAGAGAGAGACAGTGTGAGCGGGGGAGGGTCAGAGAGAGAGGGAGACACAGAATCTAAAACAGGCTCCAGGCTCAGCTGGCTGTCAGCACAGAGCCCAATGCGGGGCTCGAACCCACGAACCATGAGATCATAACCTGAGCCGAAGCTGAATGTTTAACCGACTGAGCCACCCAGGTGTCCATGTTCCTCATTCTTTAATCTGTAATCCCCTACTTCACCTATCCATTTGTTGTTTCTATTTAGAGGTGATCAAGGAATGGATATGTGTTTTTTTAACTCAAAAAGAAAACATAAACACAAATGGTTGCAATACTACACTAGTGATTTAAAACCTTGGTTTCCTGGGGCACCTGGGTGGCTCAGTCAGTTATGCGTCTGACTTCGGGTCAGGTTATGATCTCACAGTTCATGGATTCGAGCCCCGCATCGGGCTCTGTGCTGACAGCTAGCTCAGAGCCTGGAGCCTGCTTCAGATTCTGTATCTCCCTCTCTCTCTGACCCTTCCCAGCTCACACTGTGTGTGTCTCTCTCTCAGAAATATATTTAAAAAAAACATTAAAACAAAACAAAACAAAACAAAAAAAACCCCCTTGGTTTCTTCATTTAACATCTCTTTGGACATGTACCATTTCAGTACATATAGAGATACCTCATTAAACAAAATGCTCCAGAATATCTATTTTATGGACCTGCCTGTGATTGTTCTATGGTGTAACTGGGATGTTTTCATATTGCGGGTTTTGTTTTGCTTTACTAGCCTTTTGAGTTAAAAATGATATCATTTTTAAAATGTTTATTTTTTATTGTTTATCCATTTACTTTTGAGAGAGAGAGCGAGCAAGCACAAGTGGGAGAGGAACAGAAAAAGAAAGGGAGACAGAATCTGAAGCAGGCTCCAGGCTCTGAGCTGTCAGCACAGAGCCTGACTCAGGGCTAGAACTATGAGATCATGACCTGAGCCAAAGTCAGATGCTTAACCAACTGAGCCACCCAGGCACCCGGATCTCATTTTTCTTCTTCAACAAAAAAGGCATTTATGACTATGAATTTGCCTCTGATTTCTTTTACAAAAGACATTTTTGTTTATTGTAGCCTCATTGTTAGTAATTTCTAACATATTCTGAAATTTCAGTTTTGACTCTTTCTTCTTCAAAAAATACTTTTAAAAGTTTTTTTTAAAAATCCTTTAAGGATATAGTCTTTTCACTATGTTTTGCCTACTAAAATGCAGTTTGACCTCCTATTTATAGGCTAATTCACATTATTATTTTAACAATGGCAGTTTTTAGGAAGAGGAAAAGCACATTTCATGTGGAGGTAGAACTCTGCTGAGTCTCACTTGGTGGTGCCTGAAGAAATCATATCCTACCAAACCTTGAACCTGGCCCTGTTATTACCAGCTCTCAGAATTACACCATCTCACAAGGAAATTACTGGGATTTAGGAAATGTGTACGGCAGTCACACCAATAACAATGAGGACACCATGCAGCTAAATTATACATTTCCATGCCATCCACACTGAATGTAATTCTGTAACTTATCATAAACTAGTAATTGGTGTTTCCTGCCATGTTTCATAGATTCATAAATCCATTTTTCTTTATATAATTCAAAGGACATTTTTTTTCTCCCTGATGATGAAAATATATCCACTTTGGAGTGAAAGGAGAGCCTTCTTTGTACCTGCTCTTAATTTGATATATACTTTGTTCGTGATTTAAGTTGATTTTTCTCATCCTCTAATTCAAGAATCCTCTCCTCCTCCCTACACTGCCAAGTATAATTGTTTTATTTAAGATAAGCTATAAAAGTGGCCAGGAATGATTTGGCTAAGAGATTAAGCTGGACTTCTCAAAGGACCCTTAGTTCCATTGTGGATACAAGCCTTTCACTGGCTCTAGTAACCTCAGATGCATGGGTTATGCACATGGACACAAAGCCTCTGGTTATGGGGACAATGTTTGGTCCATATTCACGCACTGTGTGGGCCCTGCTTAGAGAAACGTCACTCTGTATTTCTCAAGCACTTATGTGTTGTTGGTTATACCCAAGCGATAGAAGAAAACACAAAGGATCTAGTAATTTGTGCATCCACGGGGGAAACCAACAGTGTGACAGTGCTGAACAACTTTCACTAAATAAGTAGTTTTATTTTATTTTATAGGTTTATTTTTATTTATTTTTGAAAGAGAGCACAAGCAGGGGAGGGACAGAAAGAGAGGGAGAGATGAATCCCAAGCAGACTCCATGCTATCTGTGTAGAGCCCGATGCAGGGCTCAAGATCGCAAACCATGAGACCATGACCTGAGCTGAAATCGAGAGTCAGAGGCTTAATGGACTGAGCCACCCAGGTGCCCGTAAATCATTAATTTTATGATTACCAAGAAATAGGTTAGTGAGAGAGCCACAGGTACAAAAGGATGAATAATGTGTAGTGTGACCTTCACTTGTTATATTTTTCACTTTTTTTCTTCTCCAGTCTTACTAATGATCATTGGACAAAACCAGTTAATGGATTATAAATCACATATTTTTCCAGGTTTCAGAATACTATTAGCTTACATGGTACAATAATTCTATTAAAAATATCTAATTAAGTGATTGGTTCTATTTATGAGAATCTTCTGAGCACCGCACTCTAACTGTGCCTTAAAGTCATTTCCAGACCGATAGACTAATTGGAATGAATAGTACTCTGATCCAACAATTAATTTTAAGTGTCGTAGTCTGTGTCCTTTTTCTGGAACAAGAAGTTTTCTTCCCCAAAGGGTTCTTTTTTTTTTGTACCAACTTAAGTCCTACATGCAACTCCACAAATTTACCAAATTATTCATGAGGAAAACTGTGCTTTGAAATAGTATGAGGAAGAGTTTTTTTTAAATTTTTTAAGCATTTATTCATTTTTGAGAGAGAGAGAAACAGAGAGCAAGCAGGGGAGGGGCAGAGAGAGAGAGAGAGAGAGAGGGAGACAAAGAATCCAAAGCAGGCTCCAGACTCTGAGCTGTCAGCACAGAGCCTGATGCGGGGCTTGAACCCAGGAACCATGAGATCATGACTTGAGCCGATGTTGGACGGTTAACCGACTGAGCCACCCAGGCGCCCCTGATGAAGAGAATTCTTATAGGTACCGCCCAGAGACGTTAAGTTCATTCATACCG
The DNA here is from genome assembly GCF_003009895.1 of Hyaena hyaena. NCBI lineage: Eukaryota > Metazoa > Chordata > Mammalia > Carnivora > Hyaenidae > Hyaena > Hyaena hyaena. The sequence goes on along the minus strand of NW_024081780.1, from coordinate 372,976 downwards.
TTGTGCACCGCTGCCCTCTCCAGCTCTTCTCAGCTTGCAAAACTGAAACCGTATTGATCTTACAGTAGCTCCCCACTCTCCCACCCTGCGGCCCCAGCCAACCACTGGCCAAAACTTCCAAATCTCAAGTTCAGTTACCCTAACTCCATCCTCATTCCTTTTACCTCACTAACACTTGTCCCTAGGACATCAGCCGTGTGTATGTGACTTTATCATGTCCATTTAGACAACTCAGAAATTTGTGTCTGGTTCCGTGTTGGCACTCTAATCTCAAGTGTACACATTCCCACTCAAGAGTGTCCTCGTCACCTCGTTCTTCGTGTTTTCTTTTTTTTTTTTTTTTAAATGTTTTTTTTTTATTTCTAGGAGAGAGAGAGAGACAGAGTGAGCAGGGGAGGGTCAGAGAGAGAGGGAGTCACAGACTGAAACAGGCTCCAGGCTCTGAGCTGGCAGTCAGCACAGAGCCCGACGCGGGGCTCGAACCCACGAACCGCGAGATCATGACCCAAGCGAAAGTCGGACGCTCAACCGACTAAGCCACCCAGGCGCCCCTCGTTCTTCGTGTTTTCAAGGATTGTATTCTATTGTCTCATCCAGAACTCATTTCTCTATTTTTATTCATGCATGTATTTACTAATTTACTTTGAGGGAGGGTATCCAAGTAGAGGAAGGGGAGAGAGAGAGAGAGAGAGAGAGAGAGAGAATCCCAAGCAGGCTCCACATTGACACACCGAGCCCAAGGCAGGGCTTGGTCCCACAAATCGTGAGATCATGACCCTGAGCCGAAATCAAGAGTCAACAGCCCAACTGACTGAGTCCCCCAGGACCCCCTCATTTCTCTATTTTCTCTCTGTTTTCCATTTTCTTAACTTACCTCATCACATTCTCCCAGAGACTCAATGCTTCTTTATCTCCTGCCCCCACTCACCAACTGTAGTCCATTCCATCCCTGAAAATATTTTGTCTGTATTTTACTTTCTCTTTCCACTGTGCCATCAGAGATGCTCCCTGTGTGGTGCCTGTGTGTTGCAAGTATCTTTCCCAAAGACCTCCTTCCTTATGTCTGCCTGTCACTTCACTGAACCCACTTCCCACACCTTTCTGTCTGAATTCCTCTGCTTGGTTTCATATCTCTCAAATATTGTTTCCGGCATGCATTCTGTACTCTTCAATGTGCTAGTCTCTTTCCTGCTCTATGGAGATTTTTATTTCCGTGCTTCTATTCATGTGGTTCCCATATTCCCGGTACCTTGTATTTTCCTCTAGGTTCAACTTGACACATGAGGGCCATTCTGATTCTCACTGATCTCCGCATTCTCTAACATTCTGTAGTCCCAACCAGAACCACAGGGGTCTTAGCATCGCATATGGTCGTGCTCTTTTAGATGTATTTATTGTGTGTCTGTCTCACTTAATTGCAAATTTCTTGAGGGCATAGGTCTTCCTAGCTGATGAATGACTGAAAGTGTTGCATTAGATAGAAAGGTCTTGGGTTTAGAATAGCTGTAAAAAGGACATGTTTGAAAACATATTAGGGGAAGTTGGAAAGCTTCTTCTAAAGTCAGGGAGTCTTGGCCAAGTAACTTCTGTTTTTCAGGTTGACCTTCTTGCGATGCAGTTGTTGAGATCATGTTTTGGGAAGTGAAGCTGTGGATTCTGGAAGGAGGCCAGAGGCAGTCAGAAGCAGGAGAAGCCTTCACTGGACACAAACTAGAATTAAGATGGGGATTATAAATAGGTTGCCCTTCGTGTGCACGTGATAAACTTGTAATTCAGGTCCTTGTCTCATAAAGAACATTACTGAAGATGTGGCTTTGTTGCTTGTTTGTTATAAGGAGCCATAAAGCTGTATTGAAATCTGAGCATACTGGGCATGAAATTTCTCTTTTTAAAAGAAACTTTCTGCATTGTCTATGCTCTAACATTAGGTGGAAGTAGAGAGTTATAGACATAGAGTCTAAGATCTGAGGTCACAAAGTCTAAAGACCTAACAATCCTTCCCATAGTCAGAAAATTGGAGGAATTGATATTTGCATGATTACTCTGGAAGGTTTATCAGATTTATGGACCTTTTCACGTAACCTGCTTTAGGTTTGTTGGTTTCTCTATTGTTTTTCTCTTTTCAACTTTATTTCTGCTCTTTAGATTCCTTTTCTTCTGGTTGGTTTTTTTTTTTTAACTTTTCCTCATTTTTCTAGTTTCTTAATGCAGAAGCTTCTTTTATCAATTCCAGAAATTTCTTTGTAACTAATATATACACTTAATTTTATAAACACCCTTACAGACATTGTATTAGCTACTTCCACGAATTTTGAAATGGTGTATTTCCATTTTCGTTCAGTTCTCTTATTTTCTAACTTCCCCTTATGAACTGAATGTAGCTCCTTCAAATTCACATATTGAAACCCTAACCCCAAATGTGATGATATTTGGACATGGGGCCTTTGGGGAGGATTAAATGAAGATGTGAGGATGAGACTCCAAAGATGGGATCAGTTTTCTTATAAGGGGAGGAGGAAAAATCAGAGTGCTCTCTCTCTCTCTCTCACTCTCTCTCTGTCTCTCTCCCTCTCTCTCTCCCTATCTCCCTCTCTCCCCCTCTCTCTCTCCCCACCATGGGAGGATACAGTGAGAAGGCAGCTACCTGCAGGCCAGGGACAAGGTTGTTAACAGGAATAAAATCTGCTGGCACATTGATCTTGAACTTCTCAGCCTTTAGAACTGTGAGAAATAAAAGTCGTCATTTAAGCCACCAAGTCTATGGTATCTTGTTAGAGCAGCCTGGAAAGATTGGTCAAGAATTCCTCTTTGACCAATCTAAACGTATAGTGTTTCATTTCCAAGTATTTGAAGACTTTCTTGATATCTTTCTGTGATTAATTTCCAGTTTAATTCCATTGTGGCCAGAGAGGTACTTTCTTGATTTCGATTCTTTTAAATCTGTTCCAGTTTATTTTATGACCTAAGACATGGTCTCTTTTGGTGCCTATTTCATATGCATTTGGGCAGAACATGTATTCTCTTTCCTTTGGGAGAAGGAGAGGAGAATTTTCTATAAATGTCAGTTAGGTGAAGTTGTTTTCGCTGCTGTTTGCGTCTGCCTCATTCTTGATGATTTCCCCCCCTGCTCACTCTATTGATTCCTGAGAGAGTGGTGTTGATGTCTCCAGCTGGAATCTTGGAAAGATCATTTTCTTCTCTCAGTACTATCAGTTTCTGCTTCATATATTTAACTGCTCTGTTGTTAAGTTCACTCACACTTAAAATTGGTATGCTTTCTTGGTGAATTGATCCTCTGATAACTTTGTAGTATCCATTTTAACCCTAATACTTTTCATGGTTTTCAAATATCAGTTTCTCTGATTCCAAGCTGCAGACACTCCAGCTCTCTTCTGCTTTGTATTTACATGGCATATCTTCTCAATCACCTTACTTTTAGTCTATCTGTATCATTACATATAAAGTGGATTTCTTATAGGCATGATATAGGGCGTCTTGTTTTTTCCATCCAATCCGATTATCTTTGTCTTGATGCCCTTAGACCAAGGGTTGGTGAGCTATGGCCTGGGGTCTGTTTTTATATTGCCCATTAGCTAAGAATGGTTTTTACATTTTTAAAAAGTTGTAAACAGTCATGCCAACAGAAAAATAGGCAAAGGAGAGTGTCGGTGTCCTGAAAAGCCTAAACTCTTTCTTACTGACCATTTACAGGAAATGTTTGAAGAGCTGGTTCAGCCCTCTTTCTACCCACTTTCTGTCTGTGTACTGATGCATTGTCCCACACAGCAGTGTAATATATTGCAAAGGAGACTGTAGGTGAAGTAGGATTTGTCCTGTTTGCTTTATAGCCTTGCCAAATAGGTGAGAGGACTACAGATCTTTCAGTGATGCATGAAGTCAACCATCTGCTCCAGTTTCTCCAGGCTCCCCAGCTAGAATTTGAAGTTGAAAGAGGTTGTCGGGATCCAAGAAAGTTCTCCCAATGCTGATGAGGGAAGCGCGAGAGTTGGGCTCTATTCCAATACCATGACTCAGGGTTTCGGTCTGCTCTCGACTGGGTTCTCAGGTGCCCTCTCTGATTCAGAGCATTCCAAGCCTTTAGATGGATAGAAACTCTGGGTGAGAGTCATAGACTGAGTAGACTCAGTCTCTCCTTGTTAGACTTGTTTCCAAACAGGGTCTTTAAATTTGTCCAGACACCTGCATAATCACTCAAGCACAGATGGTTACCCGGTGGATGATAAGTAAGTCCCAGTTGCCCTAATCCCTAAGATAATGTTGCGGAAGGAAGGAGGTGATGAGCAAAATCAGGAGTAACTGTCATGTCCAGCAATACTCTGATTCAAGCAAGGTAGGGATAAGATAACTTAGGAGGTACTTGAGCAGGAGAACTAGGCTTCAATGGCACGCTTTGTGCTGACAGAGTTCAGCCAAGAGGAGCAATCAGACCCTAGTATACTTAGGTCTGGCCCAGAATAGGGCCTGTCTTAAGATAACCAGCCTAACTGAACCTGAACATTGTTGAGATTGTTAAGGCTAGTGGGCGGGGAGGTAGAGATGTTGTGACTACCAGGCAGATGACTAAGGCAGCCTAGAAGACTGTTAGCTTCCATGCGTCTCTGCCAAATAATGTGTTCGTCTCTTTTCATGCATCTTCTCTATTTATTTATTTTTATCATTGAATTTTATTATGATTATGTAGTGCCTGCCTGTCTTGGTCAGTAGAACATGAGGCTGTTGATCTCGGGGTTGTAAATTTGAGTCCCATGTTGGATGTACGCATTACCTAAAAATAAAATCTTAAAAAATAATACTAGATTTTGTTTTGACTATTTACTATTAAAAGAAACTTACTTGAACAGGGGTGCCTGGTTGGCTCAGTTGGTTAAGCATCCAACTCCTGACTTCGGCTCAGGGTATCATCTCATGATCTATGAGTTCAAACCCCGCATCAATTTCTAAGCTGACAGTGCAGAGCCTGCTTGGGATTCTCTCTCTGTCTCCCTGTCTCTTTGCCCCTCCCTCATTTGCTCTCTATCTCCTCTCATAATAAATAAAAATAAATTTAAAATATTATTTAAAAAACTCACTGGAACGTGTTTGAAACACTGCAACAGTTACAGGCTTTAATAAAATGAACAGTGAAAGTCTCCTAACCAGATCCTATCCTACAGTATTACTCTGCCTCAGTTCTGATTTTGATCCTTCTGTTTATTTTTTCTCTTAATTACATTCACAAATCACTTTTAGTATCTTCATGTACATAATTATAAAATCTCAGAGGTCTCATGTAGGCCTCTGCAACAGCAAGAATATATCAGCTGGAAATTGAACAGCCTAATCTTAAGCAACTTCCTTGATGACTGATTTACCATTTTTTATAGTAAGTTCTTCTTTAGCTTTTTCTGTAAATGATATTGTCTTAGCTTTCTAAGTATGACTCCAAATGCAAAATCCATAAATTAAAAGAGGAAGAGAGAGAGAGAGAGAGAGAGGAAGAGGGAGAAGGAGAAAGGATTGTGGTTAAAGGAAATGAGCAAAGAATCTTTTTCTTAATTTTTAAAAAATGTTTATTTGTGAGAGACAGTGCATGAGTGGGGGAGGGGCAGAGAGAGAGGGAGACACAGAATCCGAAGCAGGCTCCAGGCTCCAAGCTGTCAGCACAGAGCCCGATGAGGGGCTCGAACCCATGAACCGTGAGATCAAGACCCGAGCTGAAGTCAGACATTTAACCAACTGAGCCACCCAGGAGTCCCAACAATCTTTGATAAAAAGCATTGCATGTAAAATTAAAAGGAAAAATATACATGGTGAAAATTATACATATGTATCTTCTTGCTAATACTCAAAAATCCACACTTAAAACAATGAGGTGCCATTTTTTTTCTGTCAAATTGATAAAGAATAAAAGAATGCTAATACTTAATATTAGTAATGAGGTAGAAAAATGACCAGTCTCACAGTGGAAATATAGGTGATATGATATTTCTGGTTGGCAAATCAGCAACATGATAAAATTAAATGATATGCATAATTTCTGATCAAGCAGAAACGGGACTGTTAGAAATTCGCTCTCATGATGAAAGTGGATAGAAGAACAAAAGGGCATGTGTAAACGTTTTTATTTGCATTCTTGTTTTTAATAGTATCAAATTGGGGAAAAATTTGAGATGCTCCAAAGTATTGATAAGTGAACAGCGGGTGTGCTGTACAAAGAAATACTCTGTAGTCATTCGGGAAGATGTAATAGATACACACATATATTTAATTACAAGTAATAATGTTTGCTATAGTTTTAAGTACAAATTCTGGTTCCAAAACAATATATGCAGTGAGATCCCTAAAGGGAGAGGAGGCAGCGTGAACAGTGGTTATCTCTGAAGAGTAGGATTATGGGTGGTTTTAAAAATATTCCTTCTTAAATAAAGAAAAAGACTTTAAAGCATTTATCTTCTTCGTAGTAAGTGGCAGTAAGTCTTCACTTTCCCTAGTTTCATTGGGCTTAGCTTCGTGCCTTGTAATTCCCTAAACAATTATAATTTTTCATCCATGTGTTGGTTCTTTAGATATTTGAAATAGTCCTTGTGTTCTTAGAGACTCTGATGTTTGCTTTCGCTAGTTGCTCTCCCTTTTCATGCTAACAAGTGTCTCATTTTCTTTAGCTCTCCCAGTTCTCAGGGGAGCTTTTAGACCATCACAATGATGCCATTAAAGCCCTCTAACTCATTTTCTAAATGTGGAAAATTGTGCCTTCATCTTTTGTTTATTTAATCATTCATGGAAGTGGTAAGGAGGATCTAAAACGCAGAAGCTTATACACGCTTTCCTTCTATGGAAAGAGAGCTTTCCTATCAGGCTCTTTCAATTCAGTGATTAGATTAAATTTAGAGCATTTAAAATTTAAGTCATCCGGTTAACTTTTTTTTTTAATGTTTTTTTTTAAAAATTTATTTCTAGGAGAGAGAGGGAGAGAGACAGCGTGAGCAGGGGAAGGTCAGAGAGAGAGGGAGTCACAGACTCAAACAGGCTCCAGGCTCTGAGCTGGCAGTCAGCACAGAGCCCGACACGGGGCTCGAACCAACGAACCGCAAGATCATGACCTAAGCGAAAGTCGGACGCTTAACCGACTAAGCCACCCAGGTGCCCCTCATCCGGTTAACTTTTATGTTAAGTGTTGTTTATTTTTGTGTGAGAGAGAAAAAGTGAGAGAGACAGAGAGAGAGTGAGAGCAAAAATGAGTGGGTGAGGGGCAGAGAGAGAGGGGGACAGAGGATCTGAAGTGGGCTCTGTGCGGACAGCAGTGAGCCAGACACAGGGCTTGACCTGAGCTGAAGTTCGATGCTCAACTGATTGAGCCACCCAGGTGCCCCTCACCCCCCCCAACTCTTCTCAGGAATGTTTTCAAATTAGATTTTGTATAATCAGCTTGGAAGAAATTGGAGGTGCAGTTGATTCTGATTTGGAGTTAGAAAAATGCAGGAATATAGATAGAGGCTTCCTGCTTTTCATTCTCAAATGAAAAGACTTGTTGAGTATCATAAGGAAAGATCTATATACCTGAAGAAACAATGGCGCTAACATATTGTTCTAAGATGTCCTTGCTTCTTCTATTTTTTTCCTAATAAATTAAAAATGTTTTTTTCTGTCCTTTATTATAAATTCATATTACTTAAAAGATGGCAAATGCTTGAATCTTCTATGTAATTATGTGCTACAAAGACCTAACTTATACTCAATAAAAGGAACACTGGCCACATTATTTAAATCATAATTAAACTTCTACTAGAAACTAAAACAATTCACTAAATTGAAGTCGTCTTAGCTGTTACAGCCTTTATTTCTTTCAGTCAGTAATGGATATTGGTACTTGAATTTCTTGAATGCCTTTCAAGCATGATACAATTCAGAAAATGAATATTCTTTAAGTAAAGCTTAGGGAGTTACTTACCTTCATATATCATTACCTTTGACAAACAAGCTTGTTCTTGAATTCAGTAATAGCTATTCATTGCTTATAGCTATGACACGTATGTAGTGTTCTGATGTTCAAAGTCATGTCTTTTTTAAGGACACACCAGCATTGGTTGTACAATTCATCTGGCTAAGCATTCAGCAATCTAGAAAAGAGATGGCTGCCTTCAAATCTAAACCATTGACACCATTAAATTAAATATATTTGGTAAAAATAATTCCAGACAAAGGCCATTCTTTTTGCACTCCTTCTGGGGATACAGAAGGGGATCTATGTGTTTCACATTGGAAGAAACGATGTGTTTCCTCTCTTTAGATCTTGAAATCCAAATGGTGTTTGAGAAAGTCAGAACTTCAAAAAGGAATTGGTAATAAGAAAAAAAGCAGTTCAAAATGTGATCGAGGAAATGCATCTATCGCCGTGTTTATTGTTGATATAAAGGGTTTGAAAATGGAATCACTTTTTGGTTACTTATCCTTACTCTCAGATACAGAGATACATGAGGACTTGTATACATTTGTGTATGTTGGAGTTTTAATTTCTTGAGCATGGCTGGGTAGCTGCTTTGGTCGGTATAGAGACTGAATGAATTAGACAAGATAGGATGAGGGAGAGAGAATGAGGGCTGGGAGAAGACAGGTAACATGGATATAGTGCCTGTGCGTTATTTCCTGTTGTCAAGGTGTGAGAAGGTTGGCCAACTATAAATCACTCACAGGGGCCAAATAGACTCATGGTGGTTCAAGAGAACCTGTGGGCAGTGTATTGGAAAGATTCTATGTTAAGGGTTGGGATACCCCTTTGAATACCTTGAGCATCAATCTTAGTCTATCAGACAAGCCAATAAAATAAATTAAATTCTCTCTTCCTCATTGGTGTCTGAAAGTGCAACTCTTCTGTTGGCCTGAAGTGGCCGCATTCTTCACTTCAATGAATGATTCGTGGTCCAGTTTGAACTGTAAGCTGGTCTTATGAGGTGGAAAAAAGACAAGAATATAGAATAAAGGATTGGAGGCATATAGTTACCCATAATTTGGGAAAGCCCCTCTTTTTATTTTGTGTTCATCTAAATGCACCATCAAGTGTTTCTGAAAGACACTCATCAATTTGCCATCTACGGTATAGGGACGGGTGTCTAATAATGTTCTCTACTGCTCCCCTAGCCTCAACTCAAACATTTGCAGACATCAAAGAAATTGCCCAAAGCAAAATAGAGGAAAAGAGCATATAGTGGACAAAGAAGTATAATTTATTAGGTGGCAGGCACTGTGATAGCTGTTATTTATACAATTTCTAGTTTCACCACAATTTACAAGGCTTAGTTATAGCTTTTATGTTTTTTATGAAAAAAGTAACTTAGTTTAAGAAATTTCTCCTATGTTATACAGTTTTTAAATGGGAGAAACAAATTTCACGTCAAGCTCTCACATGCTTATGTTCTAATGAAGAAAAACTGCATGACCAGATATGACCTCATTTTTATTATATTGAAAATGTAAGTCTTCATTCTATCTCTTCACCACCACACTTGAGAATATCGTCCCATCTAATCTACCTGCAAGGTTCATCTCAATTATTTCTCCTTTTCTCCATTTTAACTAACTTTCTTTAGGCCTCTGGTATTTCTTGTGTACATATTTCACTGGTCTTTTAATTGGTTTCCATTCTTCTGGTTTCCAACAGACAAGCGAACAGTCTCTGTCAAAGTTCTTCCGTTTCCCTTCTCAACTTCTTCTTTTTTTTTTTCAACGTAACCCTTGTCCCTAGTGCTAATTCTAGCCTAACATACTACCATGTGACACTTATTAACAAAAATTTAGCACACATTTTTCAACAAATATTAGTCAACTGCCTCTTATTTGCTATATACAGGATGAGTTGGCAGATAGGATAAAAAGTCACCTCAGCCATGGTGTCTAGGCTTAAGGACTAAGGGTGGGGAGGGAAGAATAGACAAGATAATTGATTATTATATTATTTTGGAATTGCTTTGGAAGAAGCATACACGGGGTGCTAACTTTCTTTGGGATGGGGTGGCAGAGGAGAACTTGGACATAAGTCGGACTGGAAATCTAGAGGATTAGGGATGATGGAGTGATTTGACTAGGAGCAGAGGTAGAATTACACGGAAGAGTGTAATGTGCTTATTCAGGAGTCATGAATTGGAAGAGGCCCATGGAGTTATAATTGGTGTGAGAGGACGGGAGACAAGCCTGTGTGTCAGACTCCCAGATCTGCGCATATTCCTGCTTCAGAAAGAGAAGAAGGGAGGAATGATACATAATCCTACCTCCGTGAAGATATGGGGGCTGAGGAGCACGATTCTAGTGGAGGTGGGCTCAGGAGCGTGGCTCCCTGTATCTGGTGGGCACAGTGTTGGTAAGTTTTGTACCAAGGGAGGCCTCCACCTCAACAGTACCCTAAAATTAAATAAGCATGTGTTTTATTGGTTTTTTTTTTCTGTTTCATTTTTGAATACTGTCTTTATTATTAGTTTTAACCCACACAATCCAGAGCCCTTTGGAATCTCCAATAAATGTTTAGGGCGTAAGTGGTCCTGAGAACATAATGTTTGAGAAGGCCGAGCTGACAAGATAGTTAGAGACCAGGTGGGCAAAGCTAAGAAGTTTTAGGAGGGTACTGGTTGGGATGTGCCCTAAGTGTCATAGGTAAGTGATGAATCACTGGGTGCTATTCTTGAAACCAGCACTATGCTGCATGTTAACTCACTTGGATTTAAATAAATTAAAAAGTAATAATATTTGAGGAATCATTTGGAAACGGTCAAAAAATCATGAGGAGATATTTAAAGATTTTAAATAGGGGGGTAATAAATAAAATCCACTTATGGGTTCTGAAATATCGACTCTCCCTTTCCTTTGGAGGATAATTTTGGTGGTTTGGTTCAGTGGAGGCTTTGAGAATGGGCACAGTGGGCAGAAGGAAGGCTGCTCTAGTAGGTTCAAGCTAGAAGTGATGAGGGCTCAAGGGATAGCCAAAGGGTGGTCAGAGTCAACTTAAGAGGAATACTGGATTTCTAGAGGACTTGGTGACTGGTACAGAATGAAGGAGAGTGAAGATTCCAGGGTGACTCACAGGCTTCCGGGTTGGATATTTCAAAGGATGTTAACCACACTAACCGTGCTCACATCCTCACAGATTTCTGTGTCCCTCCCTGAGTTTCTATGGTTTTTTTTTTTTGCCTCTTTGAAAGACTACACAGTAGCTTCTGAAGCACCATTACTCACATGTATAGAGAGCTGAAAGTACCTGGGAATTTATGTTCCCCAGCCCATCCCCAATATGGCTTTAGAACAAAAGCTGTACTGGAATATGATAGCTCAACTCCTTTGCCTCAAGGTGGCACAGACCGAGATGTGATATACTCTCCCTGTGGGATCAGGCTGGGGCTACATCTTCTGCTGAAAACACACGACTGCTTAGCTTCCTCTTTTTCCAGTCCTCCTTCTTAGAGTTTTCTCCTGGGAGCACCTTCTTACTCCGCGACTGCACATGAACATTCATCTCAGGGTCTAGATTTTGTGGAATCTGACCCAAGACAGGGATCATGCTGACCTTGCATTTAATCCAGATAGATTATATCAAGTATTTTCGAGGAAGGACAGTAAGCAGTTTGGGACATGTTGATTTTAAGTGCACTTGGATCATTATGTGGAAAAATTGAATAAGCAGTCAGATCTGAGTTAGAGATTATGATTTGAAAGCCATCAGCATATAGATGGACCGTGGTTGAAGCCATGAGTATGAATAAAACGTTAATTTAGAAGAGAATAGGGAAAGTCTAGAGGTAAGGCCTGGGCCATGGGGAAATTCTGGTGGATGCATATTAACGGTGCTCTTCCTAAAAACCCTTTTAAGACAAGCAACATTTTACATTTCCATAGTCAGAAACATCATATCATTTGACCTTTACAATACCAAATGAAGGTGAGAGATTATGCCTAATTACTGGTATCATTTTTCAAATTGAGGAAATTGAGACTGCAAATCATGTGAATTACCCAAAGTCATGCGAATGACAAGACCAACCAAAAATTTAGGTCATTTAGTTCCTGGCACAAAGCTTTTCCTGCCACCCAGTTGCTTTTGAAAAAAAAAATGTCAGTTTTTTCCCTACATACTCTTGCAATGTGTAGGCAATTGTCTTTCGTCTTGCGAATTCAGCATTCTTGCAAACTCCTATTACATCTGCTCCAGCTTTTATGGTATCCTCATGAATTTATCATGCTCTGCTGCAGGGTAACTTTGTTTCCCAGAGCCCAGATAGTCACTTCTTTCAGGAAGCCACCCAGAAGCAATTTCTCTGCCCCTTGTTTGGTTCTTAACAGTTCTGCATTGATTTTAATTTTTTTTTTTTTATTTCTAGGAGAGAGAGAGAGAGAGACAGCGTGAGCCGGGGAGGGTCAGAGAGAGAGGGAGACACAGACTCTGAAATAGGCTCCAGGCTCTGAGCTGGCTGTCAGCACAGAGCACGAACCGCGAGATCATGACCTAAGCGAAAGTCAGACGCTCAACCGACTAAGCCACCCAGGCGCCCCTCTGCATTGATTTTAGAGCATGTTCTTTTTACATATCGCTGCGCTACCTTTGAATGGTTTTGAATCATTTTCTGCATTTTTGTTTTTCTTCCTCCAATTTTAAGATAATCTTTCAGATATTCTCTTTTGGGCAAAATTCATAAATCCTCTTTTTTTTTGAAAACAAAGAAAAGATAATCTACAGTCCTACATCAGAACACCTATTTTTGTGTATTTATTTTCAATCTGTTAATTTTTCCCACATGCTTATGAAACTTGTTTTATATGATGATATTCCTAATATTTGCAGTTTCTCACCCAGGCTGCTCTTTGTTGTACAAACGTATCTTGTAATGGATTTTGATTCTTCCTTAGTATCTATAGCAGTGCATTGGATAAGAATTCAACATCAGCTTGGGAATTCATTAAGTGGGAGACAGATTTGCAAAAGAGACTCAGATATTTAAATCAGGTTATAGAAGCAGAGATTGTCAGTGAAGAGGTTTCTTGGGGGAAATGACTTTTCGCTTGTGGCGAGGCTGACTTTAGTAGAATAAAGTGCTTCACAGGTGTAATTGGTCCAATTGTCTCCATCTGTTAGGATGGCCCTGTTTGGTGAGCTTGCATTTTTTATTTTCCCGCCCCTATTTGGACTGTTTAGATAGCTGAGGGCGTATTAGAGGTAGTAAACAATTTGGCTTTATCTGATTCTTATTTAGCTGTCAAAACAAGATCGTGACCTCCCTTCAGAGTTTAGTGTAAAACACTCTTTGGAAATTTGGTCAATTATTTTAAAGAGAGCCCTGATAGGTTATATGTTCTATTCTGACCCAAGAAAGTACAATCAAGTTTTCTGAGTTATTTGGCAAGTTCATCTGGCTGGCATCCTTTCTTGGCATAATGACATTATGGTAGATAACGATGGCTCATCTGTAATCTGGGTGTATTAGGCTTTGAAACATTTGTTCCTCCAGACTTTATGCTGGATATGTGCTTTGCTGGGTGACATTTAAGCACTTTGCCTGGACATTACACATTCCCAGAACAGTATGAAAATGCATTTATTGAAGGGCTTTGTATCTGAGTTTAGATGAAAGAGGAGTAAACCTTCGTCTCTCTTGAGATGTTTAGATTAAGTTTAATTGATTTTAAAAATACGTTAGCATGACAATGACACTTTAAAACAAAAGAACCTCTTTTTTTTTTTTTTTACAAATAGTTTATTGTCAAATTAGTTTCTACATAACACTCAGTGCTCATCCCCAAAGTGAAAAGAACCTGTTTTTAATAAGGCACGTTACATTCGGAGTTTGACTTTAAAAGCTTTGAAATATTGAAATACCAAGGAGCTAAGGAGATTTTTTTTTAGCTTAGAGAAAGAACAGCACACTTAAAAAATGTATAATTTATGCTTATTCTTCCAAAGTTTGAATAGACATAAACTTTCTTCTGGAAAGAAGGCCTTTCATTTTGAGCGATTTGAATTACAAGGCTTTTCATACGATAGTGTTAGAAACATATGTCCTTGTCAGACTAATGCAACTTTATTGACTTAAAGCTTAGAAAGAAACCAATATAGGGGTGCCTGGATGGCTCAGTCAGTCAAGCGTTCGACTTCGGTTCAGATCATGATCTCACAGTTTGTGAGTTCGAGCCCCTTGTCAGGCTCTGTGTTGACAGCTGAGCCTGGAACCTGCTTCGATTCTGTATTCCTCCCCACCCCCCCGCCCCACCTCTCTGTCTCTCCCCTGCTCACTCTTTGTCTCTCTCTCAAAAATAAACATTAAAAAATAAAAAAAAAAGAAATCAGTATATTTTCAGAGACACATGGAAGATGATAGAACTTCCATGTGGCTTGCATATAACAAATAATGCTGCTTCCCTAGACTCTTGCTGGAGTGTTTGATCTCAGGCCATTTGCCAACCAACTCCTGGTTAAAACTCTGTAAGATCAGTGTCTTATTAGTAAAAACAGATTTAAAAGCATGGTTTCCACTTGCTTCTCTAGGTAATCCATACCCATATCCTTCAATCAGGGCAAAACACTAGAAAATTACATACCTGTTGCATATTACCTCATCCCTTGGACAACCACCTTCACTAAATTCATTCTAAATATTATGTCTTTGGTTCTGTTTGTATTTGGTAGATAATTTTAGTCAAAGGCACATTGCCTACATCCTCTGTACACAGTTTCATTTGAACTTACAACTGGGAAAGAAATGCATGTACCCACTTACTCTATCTCTCTCTGTCTCTTTCTCTCTCTCAAAATTGGTTTGCTTTCATTAAACAAAGAGCTAGAAGCATTCAACATACTAGGTTTTGGCCTCTGAGGAAACTTAGAGCAAAATTGAATCGGCAGTCACAATAATTATATCAAACCTCATACTTAGACTTTTCACTTTCTCCTACTCTTTCTTGTATTTTGGATAATATTTTTCAAAAACCTTGTTGTATACATGCCAATTATTTTGAGGTGCCTTAAATCCCTTTTGAAAAGCAGAAAATGTAAGCAGACTAGTAGGGGAAGACTAGGAAAGGACTGTTCAGAAGGCCAGAGGGTGGTGGTTTTATAAAATATAGAAACCTAAAAGGGAAATGGTATTTTTTGATGGTCATTCTACTGCCATGGTGACTCCAGCCAACAAATCACTAGTGATACCTAGCAAGTTGTGGTCACACCACGTAATCTACTTTCCTGTCAATTCTTTTGCACATGGACAATATGTGGGTTTAAAAGTCTTTAGGCAGAATTATTTCATAAAGATGATGAAAGGAAGAAGCAAGACTAAGTATTTACACCAAAATGAAAATGCAATAAGGATTTTTAAAAAATGAGCTTCTCTAGTAAAGGCCCATTATTGGTTTTTATATGACTCAAAATCTTTCCAAAGGACATAGAAGCTTAGAATCCTTGGTCATCTGAAAAATATTAGACATGAAGCTAAAGTAATTTTGATGGAAACTTAGGAAGAAATTATGACTCAATTAAAAATATTTTTACATGCAGCCTTTCAAAATTACATTTGTTTCTTATACACGGTCTTAACTATGCACTTGAAATACTGTGGATAAATCAAAGATAAATTTAAAACTGAGAAACAGAACTCTAGGATTGAAATGGGTTTAAAAAGTCACATCCTCCAAATGCTCATCTGAGTTGAAACCCTTAAAGAATCATTGCTGCAAACAAACTTGTAGAAAAGAATCATAAAATAGCTTAGTTTTCCTCTTTTTCTTTCCGCTGAAATTGATCTTTTAGTGTTGGTTCTGTTCCCTTCCTGGGTAAAAAATTGTGGTAATTTTTATGGAATGCAGAAAGACTTTCTGTCACTAGAAATCACAAGATGTGGTCTCAGTATTAAAAGTTTAATCTCCTATAATATTCAAA
Organism: Hyaena hyaena; assembly: GCF_003009895.1. Lineage (NCBI taxonomy): Eukaryota > Metazoa > Chordata > Mammalia > Carnivora > Hyaenidae > Hyaena > Hyaena hyaena. The sequence continues at coordinate 357,072 of NW_024081780.1, read as the reverse complement.
CTTTCTTTTTACTTTAATCTCAATACTTCTTCTCTTTCTTGTCATAATATGGTTTTTCCTCCCTTGGTGACTAGTTTCTACCTCTCAAAGAGCAGAAAAGGGGAGGGGTCAGAGAATACTTCCTTCTGGTGGGTCATGCTGTGGCTCCCATGCCCTCTAGACTTGTCAGGTGGAGAGAGTCTTCTTTTCCTCCTGGGGATGCTTGCACAGGTGTTTCAGAGACTCCATCATGGGGAGGGGGGTCACTCATCTCAAGTTCTTTGGGCAATGGCAAATACAGCCCTATGTCTTTTGGGTACTTGATTCTTCCTTAGACCCTTTTGTATCAGAAAAATGCCAATTTTAACACACCAGACAACAGAACGTAAATGTGCAGATGAGGGAAGTCAGGAAGATAAGGGAGGGAATACAGGTGTTGAAATGGATAGGGACATTAAACCCTTTATTGTGCAAAGAAGGAAACCCAGAGAACATATCTAGTTATTTGAACAAGAAAGAAATGTTAAAATACACGATTTGAAGTTACAAAGGTAATAGAGAGATGAGTTGTAATAGTGAATTAATTACAATGGAAGGAATCGGGGAGATTTCAGAGTGGGAACCTATTTTGTTTAGTTGGAAGAAGATAGTTTTGAGTAGATAAATTGCAAAATCTAATAGCATGAGTGTATTATGTTGAGTCTTAGAGATAATTACCAAGTGAATTAAAAACAGAAATGGTTAGAAGAGTGGAACCTAGTTTTTGGGGGAAACCAAGATAAGGGGTGGGAAGGGTGAATTGGGTTGATTTTGTATATTCCGTCTTCATCTTTTTTTTTTTTTTTAATTTATTTCTAGGAGAGAGAGAGGAGAGAGAGAGAGAGAGAGAGACAGCGTGAGCACAGGAGGGTCAGAGAGAGAGGGAGTCACAGACTGAAACAGGCTCCAGGCTCTGAGCTGGCAGTCAGCACAGAGCCCGACGCGGGGCTCGAACCCACGAACCGCGAGATCATGACCTAAGCAAAAGTCGGATGCTTAACCGACTAAGCCACCCAGGCGCCCCCCGTCTTCATCTTTTTTAAAAAAAATAGTGCATATGTTTTTCTAGTAAGATTTTTCACCTTTATTTTTAAAAATATATTTTTAACTATATATTTTATCATTATAAATTTCATATCAATTAATATAAAAAAAGATTACTAATGAGTTAAATTATTGCTGCAGGATATGAAATCAGTATAAAGCTATAACGCATTACTTAATGTGATACAACCAGAAGCATCTTCAGAGAGAACAAAGGAACAGAATAATACCAAGAAAGATTTTTTAGTACATATATGAGTTAAATATATGAAAATGATCTCATAAAAAATCTTTGGGGAAGAAAGGGTTATGTAATGGGTTTAGGTTATTTGCTTTAAAAAAATGTTGTCTTCAATTCTTATCCCATATTAAAATAAATTCCGGATCATTCTTAACTAGAAAATATTAAGCCAAAAAATGCCTGGAAGGAAAATGAGTTTATTTATCTGAGCTCTACATTGGGCAGGACCTTCTCTACTTGAACTAAATGGAAGAATTTGCAAAAGAAAAGGCAAAGATTCAACTTATTTTGAAGAGTTTAGACTGTGCACATTAAATTAAAAGACTGCAAAGAAAATCATTCCAAAAAATATGAAAATGCTTCATAATACTGATTTATAAAGAAGTCATTCAATTAATTTTTATTTTGTTTCACACAGTGGTAGGGTTCCAGCACTCGGCATGACAGACATGGGTTTAAAAATCAATGAGAAAACCCATAAGATTCCAATAAATGGCACAACTATGCATGCTTACTTTACTGAAGACACAATGCAGATAATTAGTAAATGTTAGAAAAATATTTGCCTTATTTCGTGACAAAGCTTACAAATAAAATTGAGCTATAAATTTCACTAATTAAATTGACAAAGATTAAAAACAATGTTAATGTTTATTTTTTGAGAGAAAGACAGAGTATGAGCAGGGAAGGGGCAGCGAGAGAGGGAGACACAGAATCCTAAGCCTGCTCCAGTCTCTGTCTGGCCGGCTCGAACTCCGGAGCTGTGAGATCATGACCTGAGCCGAAGTCAGATACTTAACCGGCTGAGCCACCCAAGCTCCCCCTACAAAGTTGTTTTAAAAGGAGTACTTACAAATGGCCAGATTTCATTCTTTCTCATTACCATGTAGTATTCCATTGTATAAATATACCACTAAATATACCACATCTTCTTGATCCACTCATCAGTTGATGGACACTTAGGCTCTTTCCATGTTTTGGCTATTGTTGAGAGTGCTGCTATGAGCATTTGTAGCACCATGGATGGAACTTGAGGGTGTTATGCTGAGTGAAATAAGTCAGGCAGAGAAGGAAAGATATATGTTTGCACATATAGGTGGATCATGAGGAACTCAATGGAGGACTATGAGGGAGAAGACAGGAAAAAATAGTTGGGGAGAGGGAGAGAGGCAAACCATGAGAGACTCTTAAATGCTGAGAACAAACTGAGGGCTGATGGGGGTGGAGGAGAGAGGAAAGGGAGGTGATGGGCATGGGGGAAGACACTTGTTGGGATGAGCACTGGGTGTTATATATGGAAACCAACTTGACAATAAACTGTTTAAGAAAAAAAATAAAAGAAATACCTAGTGTTGGGGTGTATCATGAAGCAAGGACTCTATACACTGCTAAAAGTACAAAGTGTTACGAACTTTGAAAAAGGTAATTTGTGAATATGAGTAAAGAGTTTTAAAGATGTTCATGACTTTAGGGCCAGAAATTCAATTACTGATGTTTCTGTGGGATAATTCATAATAGTGAGAAAGTTAAGACTTTGTAAATGCTCAGCCATATGGAATTGCAAAGGAAAAAAATATGTGGAGTAATGTGCAGACATTAAATATGATATTCACATGTAGTTTTTAAGATATGGAAAATGTTTATGGTAATATTTTAAAGCAGAAATGAAAATGATATCAAGGAGGCAAAGCAATCTATTAAAAAAATCCCATGAAATTAATAACATTTTAACAACTTCTCTAGGAATTGCGGTTATGATTGTGAAATAGAATATCTTTTCTACTTTCTTCAAAATGAACATGGATTATTTTCATATTGAAAGCAAAACACAGACGAACACTCAGCAGCTAGTCCAAGCTCCACAATCTGTTGGTTGTAGGAAATGGGGCAAGGGACTCCATGTGTGGGGTGACATCACAGTCCACACAGTTGGGTGGCAGTGCGTTCGACTGTAAAGGGCCTGGCCATCAAAAACAGCCAGGAAAATGATGATTTTGGTTTTGGTAAAATCAAATCTGGTAGAACCCGGTACACATCCTCTTTTCTTGTCTTCATCTCAGTTACTGAAGTGTATCAACTATAGTTTTTAAAAATATTTCCCCCATTTGGCAGGGAATACTATGAAAAATTATATGCCAACAAACTAGACAACTTAGAAAAAATGGACAAATTCCTAAACACACACTCACTACCAAAATTCACACAGGAAGAGATAGAAAATCTGAACAGACCCATAACTAGTGAGGAAATCGAATCAATTATCAAAAATCTTCCAACAAATAAGAGCTCTGGGCAAGATGGCTTCCCTGGGGAATTCTACCAGACATTTAAAACAGAATTAATATCAATTCTTCTCAAGCTATTAAAAAACTAGAAATCAAAGGAAAACTTCTGGACTCATTTTACAAAGCCAGCATCACTTTGATTCCCAAGCCAGACAGAGACCCAGCAAAAAAAGAGAACTACAGGCCAATATCCTTGATGAACACAGATGCAAAAATCCTCAACAAGATACTTGCAAATCGAATCCAACAGCACATAAAAAGAATTATCCACCATGATCAAGTGGGATTCATTCCTGGGTTACAGGGCTGGTTCACTATTCACAAATCAATGTGATACATCACATTAACAAAAGAAAAGATAAAAACCATATGATCCTGTCGATAGATGCAGAAAAAGCATTTGACAAGATACAGCATCCCTTCCTAATAAAGACCCTCAAGAAAGTTGGGCTAAAAGGAACTTACTTAAACATCATCAAAGCCATCTATGAGAAGCCCTCAGCTAACATCATCCTCAATGGGGAAAAACTGAGAGCTTTCCCCCTGAGATCAGGAACACGACAGGGATGTCCACTCTCACCACTGTTGTTTAACATAGTGCTGGAAGTCCTAGCATCAGCCATCAGACACCAAAAGGAAATAAAAGGCATCAGAATTGGCAAAGAGGAAGTCAAACTTTCACTTTTTGCAGATGACATGATACTCTACATAGAAAACCCGACAGACTCCACCAGAAGCCTACTAGAACTGATCCATGAATTCAGCAAAGTTGCAGGGTACAAAATCAACATACAGAAATCGGTTGCATTTTTATACACCAATAATGAAGCAACAGAAAGAGAAATCAAGAAACTGATCCCATTCACAATTGCACAAAAACCATAAAATACCTAGGAATAAACCTAACCAAAGATACAGGAGATCTGTCTAATGAAAACTATAGAAAACTTATGAAGGAAATTGAAGAAGTCACAAAGAAATGGGAAAACATTCCATGCTCATGGATTGGAAGAATAAATATTGTTAAAATGTCATTACTACCCAAGGCAATCTACACATTCAATGCAATCTCAATCAAAATTGCACCAGCATACTTCTCAAAACTAGAACTATCCTAAAATTTGTATGGAACCACAAAAGATCCCGAATATCCAGGGTAATATTGAAGAAGAAAACCAAAACAGGAGGCATCACCATCCCAGACTTCATCCTCTCCTACAAAGCTATAATCATCAAGACAGTATGGTATTGGCACAAAAACAGACACACAGACCAATGGAATAGAAAAGAAACCTCAGAATCGGACCCACAAATGTATGGCCAACTAATCTTTGACAAAGTGGGAAAGAGTATCCAATGGAAAAAAGACAGCCTCTTTAACAGATGGTGCTGGGAGAACTGGACAGCAACATGCAGAAGAATGAAACTAGATCATTTTCTCACACCATGCACAAAAATAAACTGAAAATGGATAAAGGACCCGAATATGAGATAGGAAACCATCAAAATCAGAGAAGAGAAAGCAGGAAACAGCCTCCTTGACCTCAACTGCAGCAATTTCTTACTTGACACATCCCCAAAGGCAAGGGAATCAAGAGCAAAAATGAACTACTTGGACCTCATCAAAATAAAAAGCTTCTGCACGGCAAAGGAAATGATAAAACTAATAGGCAACTGACAGAATGGGAAAAGATAGTTGCAAAGGGCATATCAGATAAAGGGCTAGTATCCAAATTCTATTAGGAACTCACCAAACTCCACACCCAAAAAACAAATAATCCAGTGAAGAAATGGGCAGAAGACATGAACAGATACTTCTCGAAAGAGGACATCCAGATGGCCTACAGACACATGAAACAAAACCACACTGAGATACTGCCTCACATTCGTCAGAGTGGCTAAAATGAACAAATCAGGAGACTCTAGATGCTGGCGAGGATGTGGAGAAATGGGCACTCTCCTACACTATTGGTGGGAATGTAAACTGGTGCAACCCCTCTGGAAAACAGTGTGGAGGTTCCTCAAAAAATTAACAATAGAACTCCCCTATGACCCAGCAATAGCACTGCTAGGAATTTACCCAAGGGATACAGGAGTGCTGATGCATAGGGGCACATGTACCCCAATGTTCATAGCAGCACTCTCAACAATAGCCAAAACATGGAAAGAACCCATGTGTCCATCAACTGACAAATGGATCAAGAAGATGTGGTTTATCTATACTATGGAATACTACATGGCAATGAGAAAGAATGAAATCTGGCCATGTGTAGCAACATGGATGGAACTTGAAGGTGTTATGCTGAGCGAAATAAATCAGGCAGAGAAGGACAGCTATCATATGTTTGCACGTATAGGTGGATTAGGAGGAAGCTAACAGAGGGCCCTGAGGGAGAAGAAGGGGAAAAATAGTTGGGGAGAGGGAGGGAGGCAAACCATGAGAGACTCTTGAATGCTGAGAACAAACAGGGTTGATGGGAATGGGGGATAGGGGAAGGGGGGTGTTGGGGATGGGGGAGGGCACTTGTTGGGATGAACACTGGGTGTTATATGAAAACCAACTTGACAATAAACTATTTAAGAAAAAAAATTATGCCCAAGGCCAATGAAAAATTTGATTATATATCTCTGTGCTTGTGCTCACCATCTCCAGACCCAGAGTTATAAGCTGAGTTTACAAATTTAAACACTTGTTTCTTATATAGCCTTTAACCTTGGATTGGCCCACATTCCTCACTCGTTTTTAAATATCGCCTTTTGACTTCCAGGGTGCACCAATAAACTTGAATTAGACACAAAGGGGCACAATTCCTCTTTATAAGAACCCCCGACTTTTCTCTACTTGGAAAACAAATCAAATGTTCTGTCCACCTGATTCCCTCTTTGATGACCTCTGGTTTCCCTCTTTTGAAGTAATCAGCTTGAATGGGTGAGCTCTGTACTATCTCACCTTGAAGCTGGCACTCTTCATGACCCTGAAGGGCTCAAGCAGAAAAAAATTGGAGGAATAAGGTTGAGGCTGGAGGCTGGAGCATGTGTTAGCAAAAACGACATTGGCTTTTGAGTTTGAAGAAGTCTGTGTCAGGGAGGATGCAGTTCAAAGTCTTTTTGGTCCTCAGGAACCCAGTAAGTTCTTGACTCTCTGTAGTCGGCTACATAATAATATACTATCATGCTAGTCAGTTAAGTCAGAGCTCCACCTTTTGCACAATTTGTATTTTAAACTTTAAAGAGGCTCACAACTGAGCCTTCACAAACAGTAGCTGTTTACTTTCTTTCCACTGAAATAATGATCGCAAATACCCCTCTGAGAACATATATTTTCAGATGCCAGGTAATCAAAGCTTAGTCGTACTCAGAGGCTTTTTTAGAACCAAATGGAAAATAATTGCTTTAAAGTACCCACTTGTGAGGATTTCTGCTCATCAGGATAATTGCCAGCAGCCACTGTCTTTCTACCACAATAAATTCACAATGATTCATTAGCTTCTATGGGGGGGGGGGGATGAAACAGATCATCTTGTTAACATAAACTTTGATTTTTAAATGGCGTCACTGATTTTACATTGGAATTACAGTCTTCACATAAACTAAAATAATAAATGCGTCCCCACCTGTAAAATGTATAGGTAATAGAAGGGGATAAAATTAGATCTCAGTGAGCCTTGCAGGATTTGGATAGGAGTTCTCAGTGTATTTACTCTAGGAGCATTTTGATTTCTTTACTTTTGTCAAAGGAATTTAATTTCTTCACGATAAGCCTTTGCACACAGAACCCAGCAGTTGGCAAATAATCCTTAGGATGTGGTCTCAAGTACCTTGTCCAGACATCTCTCTGGTAGCAAATGGATGGGAAGATTGCTGCAGAAAGCTTCTGGGCAAGAACTTTATGATCTTATTTAACAGATGATCCTAGGTTGCTGGGTCATAAGTAATGCACCTTGAGACTTCTCTGTTTATGTAGATGTTGGTGAAAGGTGTGCAGACCTCTATTGACTTGCTGGTTTTTAAACAGCTTTCTCTTGGCCATAAAAATGGTTTGGAATAATTGATTACTTGTGCACCAATTGCCTTGTGATTCCACTAACTCATGGAGAGTACACCCCCGGCTTTCCAAGGTCAATACAACTGGGCATTTAAATCCCTTCCAAGCTGGCACATACGCTGAGTATGTAAATCATCAAGTGCGTATCCAGTGACCGCCTCTCAATGGTACCATCCACATCCCCATTCCAGTCTTAGCCTCCTCAGCCCATTGGAGATCTCATACTCTAGTTTCCAGATCTACTGACATAGTCAAAATAAGAAACCTGAATAAATAAAAGCCATGACTGCTCATGGGTATTTAAAGGTTCAAGTTAAAGGGCAGATAGATCTTTTTAAGATTGCTTCAGAGATAAATAAACAGACCAAGAGCCAATTTAACTATTTTAGGCTGCTTCAATATCAGAGGACAAAACAAAGAAAACTTCAAGGAAAAAGAAATGATTTCATGGGAAGTTATATGGAGACAACTTCAAAGAGGTAACTGGGGACTGAGAAGTGTTTGTCAACCAGCAGCAGGCCAACCACGGAGCAAGCAGGAGAGTCTGGCCAGGACCAAAAGCAATGCATGATATGAACACAGGCTTTAACAAGTTAATAGCAAGTGGCCAGAATTCAGGAAAACAGAACAGACAAATCAGTCTCTTAACTGGCACTGGGAGCAGGGGGCTCACTTCACAGCAAAACCAACATACCCTATGCTGTGCCTAATCATTTGTTCAGCAGGCTATAGAAGTGGCCTATATCCAGCACAGCACCAGTGATTTATACAACTACAGTGAGGGGAAGGAAGAAGCATTTCCTTAAAAAAAAAATCAGTGGGTATTTCTGATTTGTAGTATGGGAAGCAATAACCTAGTTTCTGGGCTGGCAAAGGCAAAATGACAAAGTGCCTAATTTTTTTTCAATGCTGGGTCATTTCTAGAAGAAATAACTAAATAAAAGGATACCCATCAAAGTCTTTCAGAGTTAAACCAAGGCACTCTTCAGCTGTTTGGATGAATAACCTTAATTCCCATTAATATAAGCAGCATTTGTCCAGTAGTGGAGATCTGAAACACATTGTCATGCAAATTTAATTTGGTGGAAAGCCTGCGATGTCACTGAAATTCTCCAGATCCTGATTTTACAGAATTTTAAAGCTAGAGCTGAATAAACATGAGTACACTGTGCATTCAGATAGAGTGATTTTCCCTTAGAGGTGTTTTGTTAATGTAGGTAAGGAATGGAGAGAAGTATTTGATCATATGCTATTGTATTAACCTTCTACCCTTAAAACATCAGAGAGTAAGATTTGGAAGAAAGAATAGTTAAGGGATTATAGGGTGGCCATTGGTGTCTTTGATGGAGGAAGGATGTGGGTCAAAAGTGGGGGAAGGATCAATGCTTGCACCTTGCATTTATTAGAGATTCTGTAAATATTTGTGGCCTGATTGACTGGCTGAAGGGATAAGTGAAGTAGACTTTGTTTTGTGCACTGTCTCATTTCTCCCGTGTCTCCTTCCTCTATACCTACTACAGTGGCGTTTGTTCACTGCATTTCCTGAGAGCACTTCAAACAGGTGCCTGACCTCTTGGAGGTGGGCGGACCAAAGGTCATGATCCATACTTATTCTAGGCATCCACTCACACTGTGAAACTTATTTCCCCTTCTGTACCTTATAAAACTCTGTGGGGTATCTCATTACATTATCTCCTCTTATCCTGTGAATTATCCATTGGTATAGCTTAGGAGTTACCCAAACGAATAAATCTTTTGACATTTAGGGTGAAAAGTTTGGGGGTAGAAGCTTCCTATAAAAAACCCAGAAACCATTCAAGATGTCTGCCAAGAAATCCAGATAGCAAAACTCTAGGTTTCAATTCTTAGTTGAGGTGAAAATTGAAAAGAGAGAGGAGAGAGCATTCTCAGTTCAGGGAATACATTTCCAGCTCAGAAAGTTTGGTAACTATATACTGTATTTGATTGGTTCTCAGGTGCAAATTTGAATGTCTCTGTGTTAGATTGTATTTTGCCATCGATAGTGCTGAAAACATGCTAATGGCCAGGCCATCAGTTGGTATATTTGTCATTGCCTGAACTATGAACACAGCAAAAAAAAGTATCCAAAAAAAAAAGAAAAAGTAATTGCAGAATGGCTGTGACAGCTGCTTGGAAGAGAATTCCAAAGAAAGTAGGAGAGCTGTCTTTTAATCCCTAGGAACTAAATAGTTACTGCAGCTCTTCTTGATTGCTTAAGGTTCAGCACCAAAGGATTTTAGTTTTGTTGTAGATTCTTTGTAAGATATACTGCGTCAGCAACACTTAATGGAAAAATATGAACATTAACTACTAGGAGTGCAAAAGTAATGTCAAAAGTCAGACTCTGAACATGAAGATGTTTTAGGAAGATGCATTAACCAATGTATTTTAGGTGTCTTTTATATGTATATACAACAGTAATATATGATAAAAATCTGTGTTCTATACATCTAAGAGAACTTCCTCAGTTTCCATATGATAGAATTCAATGTGATAGGATCACATTATATCACTGTTTAATTGGTAGTGCTTTTCTTTCTGGTTGGTACACAAAATAATAGGGCCTCCCTCTTAAAACCAATCTATGGTGCCAAAGTCAAAGACATCTGATATATTCTTTTAAAAGTTCCATGAGAAATCCTCTTTATTTTTGGGTTTACATATTATTCAAAGTAAAAACAAAAACAACCCAACAACCAGTGACTTCAACACACAAAGCCTAAAATCTAATCCACTGGTAAAGAAATCACATTAAAACTAAATAGAATGCAATACGAGAGGTACAGAAAGAAGGATCGACAAGTGTGTTCGTAAAGGTTGTGTTGGAATTTTAGTTAACAGGCCTTTATTGCACCCACTCTGCAAGCAGCGTACCACCCTGGGTTGTTACATTTTCCCTGAAAGTAATTTGTGATTTCTTCAGATTCTGACAACCTGAAGGGGGAAATAGGCCATTCTTCTGATTGTTCACTAACCTCACAGTCTTTTTTTTTTTTTTTTTAGAGGAAGGACAAAGTTATTTTTAGACACTATTAATTTAGCTTAAATGATTCTAGCTACTGGCCATGTGTAATCAGCTTTTTCCTCGTTTCTACTTAGAGTTGGCTGGAAATGCATCAGAAGGGAGAATTAGAAAATGTATTGTTTCAGAGCATCCATAACTGCTTCTAATGTCAAAATACAAGTGGGGTTTCCAGGCTACATGAAAAGTAGTCAGATTCAGTCCTCTGTGTAGGAGGCCACCTTTTTGTCGCTACAAATGCATGGACAGAGAGAGGCTGTTAACTTGAGAAGTGCCCCCTAACGTCCCATGGAATGGGATTTGAGAATACCCATCTATATTTTCAAGCACACAGAGTTCATTCACAGTAGGAAAAATTTTAAAAGATTTTGAGGGAGATTGCTGCTGAGAGATTATGGGAGGGATTATTTGGTAGAGACCACTGGAAGGTTTTGTTTTTTCCTGGGGAACTAGCCTTCTGGGTTAATTCAGTGTCCATCACTTAATTCAGAGGGCCCAACTGCATTGTTCTAAAAGGTTCTGCATGGTCCTGGGTAGGTGGGCAGACGGGGAGAGAATTGGGGGTTCTCTCGGATGGTGGGACCAACTCTGAGCCCCCGCCCTCAGCCTGGTGAACCAACTGGGTAACGTGCTCAGGGAGTGCGTCACCTAGCTGAAAACTACAAAGGACAGTGGGTGCTCTGCCCCATGTGGGGAGTGCTATAGAGGACTTTGACTTTGTGTAGTAATTTTAAATTTGGAGGAAAGTTTCCCAAATAAAAAAAAAAAATCTCTATTCATATTTAGAGAAATGTGGTTTTTTTTAATTTATTTATTGTTTAATTTACATCCATGTTAGTTAGCATATGGTGCAGCAATCTAAGGAGTAGATTCCTTAATGCCCCTCACCCATTTAGCCCATCCCCCCTCCCACAATGCCTCTAGCAACCTTCTGTTTGTTCTCCATATTTAAGGGTCTTTTATGTTTTGTCCCCCTCCCTGTTTTTATATTCTTTTTGCTTCCCTTATGTTCATCTGTTTTCTATTTTAAATTCCTCCTATGAGTGAAGTTATATGATATTTGTCTTTCTCTGACTGATTCATTTTGCTTAGCATAATACCCTCCAGTTCCAACCATGTAGTTGCAAATGGCAAGATTTCATTCTTTTTGATGGCCAACTAATACTCCATTGTATTTACATACGACATCTTCTTTATCCATTCATCTATCGATGGACATTTGTGCTCTTTCCATACTTTGGCTATTTTTGATATTAATATAATTTATTAATTATATTAATAAAACTAATTAATAACTATCATTTATTATATATAAAATATATAAATATATAATATATATTTTAATATAAAATATAAAATATATATAAAAATAAAACAATAAAAATTAATAATTAATAAAAATACAATTTTGGCTATTTTTGATATTAATATAATTTATTTATTATATTAATAAAATAATAATTATTAATTAATTAATAATAAATATTATTTATTATATATGAAATATATAATATATATTATATTTTAATATAAAAATATATATAAAATAAAATAATAAAAATAATTACTAAAAAATAAAAAAATCAGCCCAAGACCGATGTCATCTTGAGAGGCAATATTTTCATCAGTGCAGCCTGGCTCTAGACTTTCCATCCTTCTGTTTCCGACAACTAGAGCTCAGTCCTGCTCCTGGTTCCCATTGCATGGCCTCACCTGCATCCAGTCGGCTTCATTATTAGGCTATTCCTGTTACTCTCCTTCCTGGACATGTCACTCAAAGTTTGGTACTGGGGCTCCCCCTGTTTCCCAGGCTCCACACCCGCCCATCCCTCCTGTCCCCACCTTTGGCTCTTGTAATTGGGTCTGCTCTTGTGAGCCTGCACCTTCTGCTTCCTCCTGGTCCAAGGCCTTGCATTTTTCTTGCTAACCCCTCTCCCAGAGCCTGTTCCTAAATCACAGGCTATGGACAGGATGTCCAGCCCTACGTATCCGATCTCTATGTGCTTTAGACCTCAGGCCTAGATGGCCTGTTGTTAGGTTTTCATTACATGCTAGACCACTGGGCCACAGCTTGTGTTTATTGAACCTTTCATTTCCTCCTTGTATTTAATGACTACATCATTTAAACTCACCTCTTCTGGTTGCTTCCATTTTGACCAATGATTTCTATACTGTTTGGACACTCTGCTTGAGTATATCCAGGTATCTACTGTCAGCGCCAGAGCATAGGATGGTTCCGCTTATCCATGCTCACCTTTGTGGGTGGGTCTAGAGACTGGTCATGGGTCTTTTATCTTCTCTGATTCAAAAGTGCAACAATGGTTATTCTCCATGAAGTATGTATTACCTCTACTTGTGTGACCTGTGTCACAGCAGAACTGACGTCTGGTTTGGGTCTTAGCTCTGCTACTTCCTAGTTATGTGGCCTGGTATCTATTCCTTAATGCTGTCTACAAGTCATTGTCCTCATTTGTAAAGTGGCGATCGTAATAGCTGTCTCATATTTTCTTGTGCGTGGACTAAATGAGATGATCTGAATCCTTTAGCCAAGTGTCTTGTAAATAGTAAATGCTTAATTCATGGGAGCTACTTTTATTATTTCAGCTTAACTGAAGCGATGCGCGACTATAAATACAATTACAAACAACAGTGATATGTGAGTAGTTCAATGCTAGTGATGGGTATGGTATGCTTAGGGAACAGAAGTTCTCAGTGACGAGGCACAGGATTCTCTTGAACTATGGAGGCTTCAGTGAAGCCACTGAACCACTTCAAGCAAGTATGGATAGGGCTTGGCCAGAAAGAACAGAGGAATCCATTCAGTTAGGCCACAATTTCCCGAATCCAGCACTACTGATAATTTGGGCTGAATGATTTGTTTGTTGTGGTGGTCTGTTCTGTGCATTGTAGAATGTTTAGCACTAGATGTCCTCTGCCCATTAAAGGCCAGTAGCACCTCACCCCTCCATTCCAGTCATGATAGTACCAAATGTCCCCTATGGTCTCATCCTCAGTTGAGAATTCTCAGTTGGGCCAATAAGGGATGTAAAAACTTGAGGGTTGTTTTCAGTGCTTTCTCATTCTCACTTCTGGTCTGTCAGCCTCCACTTTTAAGAACATGAGGTATAGGGGCGACTGGGTGGCTCAGTTAGTTAAATGTCAGGCTTCGGCTCAGGTCATGATCTCACAGTTTGTGAGTTTGAGCCCTGCGTCAGACTCTCTGCTGTCATCATGGAGCCCGCTTCATATCCTCTGTCCCCTTTGCTCTCTGCCCCTCCCCCACTTGCTCTGTCTTTTTCTCAAAAATAAATAGACATTTAAAAATATGGTTTTGGGGCACCTGGGTGGCTCGGTCGGTTAAGCGTCTGACTTCGGCTCAGGTCATGATCTCACAGTTCGTGAGTTCGAGCCCCACATCGGATTCTGTCCTGGCAGCTCTGAGCCTGGAGCCTGCTTCGGATTCTGTGTCTCCCTCTGTCTCTGCCCCTCCCCTGCTCACACTCTGTTTCTATCTCTGTCTCTCTAAAATATAAATAAACATTAAAAATTTTTTAAATGCTTAAAAAAAAAAGAACATGTTAATCTGGTGTCTCAACTCTAAGTGGCCCTATTTCTCATCAGTCATCACAAGGACCACATACCCATCCTGCTAGTATGTATTTCACCAAGAATATTGGTGTTTATTATGTGTCAGAGGCTGTGCCAAACACCGAGGGCATGAAATCTTTCCTCAGTCATAGTTCATGGCTGAGGCTCAGAGCTTGAAATTTACTCCCTCTTTTCGTTTTTATGCATGCCAGTCATTTCTCAGAATTCTGTTCCAATTTTTGTATAATTCATTTATCACCATAAATCATTAGTTACCTCGTTACTACTAATCATTAACTCATAAAGATTATAATTGCTGGTATAATTATTAAACATAAAATATTAATCGCCTATACCTCCATTGATTTAATAATTATCATGAACTTTTAGGCTCTGTGCCTTCATATTGAGGCTCTTCTGAACCCTTCCAACCTGTGAGTCTAGGAAGGCACATTATCTGAATTCCCAAGATCATCCATCAAATCTTGATTAACCCAGGTCCCTACTAGTTTTTTTGCTCAACACCCACATTGTAATTAACACCCTGTGGATTGATTTGTTTTCTTTAGTTAATACCTGGCTCTTGATAGCATTAACATTCACAACCCCCCTTAATTAAAAATGCATAGGATTATTATTTTCAGCAACAACAACATTTGAAGGTGCACACGCACTTAGACTTTGGGGTTGAGCCAGTCATGACAAAGTGATGTCTGCCATGTGGGCTTGGGTACAATGCGTACATGCATATGCATTCAACCATAATGAGTGCAAATGGTTTGAGAGCACTTCCATTCTCTAAATAATATCAATTGAGAACTCTTAAATACCACCCACTCTGAACATTAGGTGCTTTACAAAAGGCAGAGAGCAGTTAGTCCTCTGCAGATGCAAGGTGGAAGATGGTGAAAGATGTGCATGCTGTGTGAATGTGCAAGTTCATCTCCTTTGATCGGAGGGCTGCTTGTCAAAATCTGTATCTCCCATCAGCTGAATGACCCGGCCTCTGGTCCTTCTGATACTGACATTACTTGAAAGGACATTACGCAAAGGGATGCTCGCCATGTGGGCTAGAATCTGTGCTTGTGGACAACAGTAGCTACTACATCTATTAGCATGAACCCAACTTGAACTTCTTTTCTGTAATCTAGAAATCTGTTGCGCGTCCAGATGGTGAAACTTATTTACAACAGTTACCTTTGCTTTCCTTTTAGTATAGTTCTGATGCTTTTCTCATGCTGGAAATTGATATGGAACTTAAAAGTGTTTAGACAGCTCCCTGGGAAACTTTTAAAAGCCATTAATTTGGAAACAATTTTGCTTCTATATTTTATCTCCCAATTGGTTATAATGGAAGTAATTGTCACACCCAAAGGGAGAATCATGACTTCAGGCAGTACATAAACAGCTACATTCTTTGGAAACAAAGTCTTGTTTTCATGTAAATGCCCTGAGTTATGAAGAAAAATCGAATCAATCTGGAAAGCATAATACCATGACAGAACCCTTTCTCAAAAATAGTCCAAGTTGTCAGGCCTGTGTATCATATACTTTAATAAGAGAAAAGGACATAGTTTATACATCAAATCTTTATTGCTCCAGACATTTGATTAGGTCAGGCTGTACTTATATACTAGCCATTAATCCCTTAAACACTCAACAAAGAAATCTTGATGTTACCGAGCACCTAGGACTTCAGTGTCAAAAAAAAATAAGTTACCTAACCTCTCGGAATTTTAATGTGTTATTTTAAGAGTAAGAACAAAGGTACCTCTCTTGTGGAACCATTGGGTGACATAGAAAATAACACATGTACATCAGCTAGTGTATGCTTTGTGGCTGCTTAATAAATGATTACTCTTTCTGCCCATGGGTAGGTAGTGTCTGTGTGTATTTATGTTGCAGATCAGCAGAGGGACACTAAGTTCTGGTCCTTCTGTTTTTGAATTTAAATCAGAAAAAGAGGCTTTACTGGTATTACAGTAGGTTTTTTTCCCCCCACTTTGCAATATACCATAAAAGGCTTTGTTCATAGGGGCACCTGAGTGGCTCAGTTGGTTAAGCATCTGACAGTTGACTTTGGCTTAGGTCGTGATCTCACAGTTTGTGGGTTTGAACCCCGTCTTGGGCTCTGTGCTGAAGTGTGGAGTCTGCTTGGGATGCTCACTCTCTGTCTCTTTCTCTGTCCCTCCCCCCTACACGCGCGTGCGCGCGCGCACACACACACACACACACACACTCTCTCTCTCTCTCTCTCTCTCAAAATAAATAAACTTAAAAAAAAGTCTTTGTTCACAATACTGCTCACTAAAAATCTAATCATGTGACCTAAATCTCACTCAGCTAGTTTTATCTATGTACTGCTCAAGAACCATGGCATATGGGTATATTAAGCTAATTGGTGAGTTATTTCAAAGCATGAAACTGTTCTGGTCTATACACCTAGCTTCCAGTTGTTTGCACTGCTATTATTTTTTCTATTTAGAAAACAACAATTCAGCAGTCATTGAAAATCTATAATGAGTGAGGCAGTCTGAGGGAGAAAAAGATGAATGTCACATATCTGAATAGCAATTAATTGCAATTCAGTTTTCCTTAGGGAAGTAAGTCTTCTCCAAATTGCTTTATAAGAACTTAGTCAAAAGCCTATGAGTTAGTTGAAGACATGACCCCCAAGCTGGAAACTGTATTTTCAGCCTTTTTGGCCATGAGCTTGACTGAATATGGGCCAATGGGATATGAAAAGCAGTATGTGCAGCTTCAAGGTATGAACTTAAATATGAACTGCTCTCTTTCAAATTCATTTTTCTTCTTCTTACACCCAAGTCAGAGATCCTGACCTTTGAGCTGGAGGCAGGAACAGGATGGATGGATCTCTGGAGTATGAACTCTGGGGAGGAGGATTGAAGAAATGTATGGGGAGGCGAGTTCACCTAGATACTTGAGTGACCAAAAAATATCTCCCATGGCAGATGCTTCTATTTGTACCCTAGCATGCATTTCCTTTTGTATCTTTTAGTAAGAGAATCCTTAAATTTTAGCTAGATACATACATGACCATTTGGAGACTACATTTCCCAGCCTCCCCTGAGCTCTTGGTGGTTGTGATGTACCAAAAGGTAGGCCAATGGCTGCCTGAAAGAATGGATCCTCTCCCTGGTCCTGAATTTCCTCTTCCCCTCCCAGTGGACCTGGAATATAGTCATGGTTGCAAACGTGGTTTTTATGGGCATGGTGGTAACTGTTTTTAACCATGTAGATGAAGATGGTGGAACAAATTGAATGACATGTGGATTCTTGAATGAGAGCATGGAACACAGTTGTCCTGTTAGCCTTAGGTGGCTCACTCTATTTTGAGGTATCTTTGTACATAGTAATCATTCCATGATTAATGTAAGTCCCATATATATAGTTTTACTCTTTAAAATTTTTTTTTCAATGTTTTATTTATTGTTGAGAGAGAGATAGAGACAGCATGAGAAGGGGAGGGTCAGAGAGAGAGGGAGACACAGAATCCGAAGACAGGCTCCAGGCTCTGAGCTAGCTGTCAGCACAGAGCCTGACGCGGGGCTCGAACCCACGAACCGTGAGATCATGACCTGAGCCGAAATTGGACGCTTAATCGACTGAGCCACCAAGGTGCCCAATTTTACTCTTTCTAAACACCTTTACATGTATAACTTTAGTCTACTGAATTTTTTTTTTCTTTTTTAACTGAATGCCTAAGGTAGGGCTTGTCTTACCCTGGGCCCTGCGGATATAGAAATGAATCACACATTCATCAAGATGGGGGGCTAACTGGAAAAAAACAAGATTTTTCTTTTTTGGATAATAGAAATTTGGGAAGACAGGGCAAGGTGGATGCTTGAACCACAGGTGCTAGAGTTTCCCTTATACAGAAGGATGTCTGTCTCTTTTTCTTTGATTCAGTGGTTCTCAGCCCATGGGTTTTAGAGCAGCAGCATCAGCTGCATCTAGAAATTTCTTAGGAATTCTAATTCCCAGCCTCCCCAAACCAAACCTACTAAATCAGAAACACTGAGGCCCAGTTTTAACAAGCCCTCCAGGTGATTAGAAGGCATGCTTAAACTTGAGAATAACTGCTTTAGTCCTTTTTAAAAATTGTTTAATGCTTTTTTATTTATTTCTGAGAGAGAGAGAGAGAGCGAGCGAGCAGGGGAGGGTCAGAGAGAGAGACACACACACACAGAATCTGAGGACAGGCTCCAGGCTCTGAGCTAGCTGTCAGCACAGAGACTGACAAGGGGTTTGAACCCACAAACCATGAGATCATGACCTGAGCCAAAGTTGGACACTCAACTGACTGAGCCATCCAGGTGCCCCCCGCTGCTTTAGTCCTTATAGCAGCTCTGGAAGCTAGTCAAGGAAGTTTATAATATACCCATTTTATGTATAGAAGAACCAAAGTTTAGGGGATTAGGCATTTGCCTGTGGCTTGTGGCAGACTCTGGTTTAGAGTCCAGGTTCTGATCCAATCCCTATGTACGAGACCAACTTCACTGTCCCATTTCTCTATGTAAAGGTTTGGAATTGGTTCCGCATATAGTATTTCTATACAGTGGCAAAAGTGGATTTGAGACTAGGGACAGAATGTACAATTACTGTTAGCTTCTGCAAATAGGAAAGACAGGATTTTGCCGCAGTTACTTTCCCTTGCAAATCCATTATTTTCCTCAATGCCTGAGTATGTTTCATATCGACCACACACTGGTCAAAAGTGGGCTCCGGGGCCTTTCTACACAAATCTGTTTTCCATTTCTGAAGGGTGTTGGCAGCATAAAAGGCCCAGAAGGACCTTTCTGCATAGGTTTATGTGGCCATTGTGACTTAATGATTGCCCTTTATGTGTTCCTAAGTGGTAGATGTATCAATTTAGAAACAGTATATTGAAACACCGCCATGGCTGTTCAGAAGGTGCCTACACCTTTCTGAGTCAGGTGTGACAGGCACGTCCCATGAGCTGATCTTTCATCATGGACAAGTTGACCTACATCTGTGTTTTTAAAAAGTATGACAAGCAGGGGTGCCTGGGTGGCTCAGTTGGTTAAGCATCCAACTTTGGCTCAGGTCATGATTTTGTGGTTGGTGGGTTGAAACCCCACATCAGGCTCTGTGCTGACAGCTCAGAGCCCGGAGCCTCCTTCAGATTTTATGTCTCCCTCTTTCTCTGCCCCTCCTCTGCTCAAGTTCTGTCTCTTAAAAATAAATAAACATTAAAGAAAGTATGACATCAGCATTTCTTATGGTTTGAAGCTAAATGATAATTTCAGAGTTGTCTTAATCTCTGTTGTAAAATCGACAATGAATTAATACTAAAGTCATCAAGGTTTTAAAATCTCTAATCTTTCCTTTTCTTTTTAACAAAGCGATAGAGCAGGCTGTGATTGCCTAAGTCCAAATGGTGAATAAGATTTTTTTAAATGTTTATTATTTATTTTTGAGAGAGAGAGAGAGAGAGACAGCATGAGCAGGAGAGGGTCAGAGAGAGAGGGAGACACAGAATCTGAAACAGGCTCCAGGCTCTGAGCTGGCAGTCAGCACAGAGCCCGACGCGGGGCCCGAACCCACGAACTGTGAGATAACGACCGGAACTGAAGTCAGACACTTAACCTACTGAGCCACCCAGGTGCCCCTGGTGAATAAGATTTTTAATTGTGCTTCTTTGTAAGTCCATTTATGTTGGTTTGTGTAAATAGGAGACAATGCTGCTAAATTGGCAGAAGTGAAACAGATCTGAGCTCTGCCAAGGGGAGTGCTGTGGTAGGAGACTTTTCCATGTAAAGAGAGATGACAAAACCCCAGAGATGCCTGCAACCTTACTGAACAATAGCAACTGCTTCTGTGAAGCTTCTGAGGGGAAAAATAGAAAGTGTGCAGAAGGGACAAGGGCAGGACAAGGAATACAGGTACTTTGCTGGGGCTTTGGGCCCAAACTACATTATGAATAGTGATCTTGGCTGTATTGCAGGTAACTTTCATCCAGGCTAGAAATAGACCTATGTTCTCAAAACATGTGAGCATTACCCCTTTCCTCGTAAGCACGCCC
Source organism: Hyaena hyaena (assembly GCF_003009895.1). Taxonomy (NCBI): domain Eukaryota; kingdom Metazoa; phylum Chordata; class Mammalia; order Carnivora; family Hyaenidae; genus Hyaena; species Hyaena hyaena. Next base: position 336,741 of record NW_024081780.1, on the reverse strand, counting down.
GGGAACCTCATCCCCTCTGTGGGACAATAAACAAGGCAGTGAGGAGTAAATAAGAAAGCAGTGACCTCAAAATCCAGACTTCTGCTGGTTTGGACAGGCCGCCCTCTCGATGAACCATCTACAACGTGTGGCATCAAAGAAACATTGCCGAGAGGGAAGAACACCTTTAGTCAGGCTCACTGCAGCGAGGGCTATCCACTCAGGCACAGATGGCCATTCCCTTGGCCGCGACCCATTCTTGATAGAGGGCTTAGGATGGGGTGGGAGGGGGCAGCTCTGTCCATGCCCGCTGAGTAACAAAATGGCTGCTCTGCTCAGAAAGCTCAGTGGGGAAAGGATCAAACCAATGTGAATTGCCTTGCAGACAAGTAACTTCACCGACGGAGATTTTTTACTTTTAGACTCATCTTAGGACCCGGAAAATACTGATTTATTCATCCAACAAATCTCTGCGGGGAGCACTGCCTACCGGAATAGCATTTGTGGTCGCACAGATCACTAAGAAACGGTCTTGACAGTGTAATGCTCCATTCAGCTTTGAGGGGCACAGTATCTGAGGAAGAAATCAAACCGAGCGACTTGATCCAAATGAAGGGAGAAAGAGAGAATGTCAGATCAGCCTTCATGTGGGGCGGGTATTCTCATTTTCTTGGAAAACTAACACTTCTTAAGAACTTCAAGCTTCACACTCTGAAAGACTACATGGAATAAACACCATTCACTCCAATGCCTCCAAGATGCCTGATGTTTTTTGCCTTTGTTCTTTGTTTCTCAGAGCTGACCTTTTCTTAATGATATTTTACTGTAACCCAGTTCATGTTCCATCAAATAGTATGTTTAAAAAAGAAAATCCCATAGGACTTCCCTGGTAATTTTGCAGCGGTTTATTAGAATTTTAAGTACTTCAGAAAATTGACTTAAAAAACTCACTTGAAAGAATTTGAAAGAGAAAAAATATTGACCTTTATAATAAATTGATACTGTTACAAAAATATACCCTAGAGAAGACTGGAAATGGTCATTTAGAGTTGGATACTAACAAAGTAAGCTCTTTAATGTATCTCATAAATATATTTTATATGCCCTTCAAATGGCGAGAGAATAGTACAGGCCACTTTTTTTCATCCATAATTATTTTCTTCTCATCATAGGAATCCATTCAGTGTAATTTGTCCATGACATTTAGGTAGAAGTGGGAACATTTCCACTTCCTGTTTCTAAACACTGCAGCATTAACAATGTCAACTAGAGCTTATGTCTTATAATAATGTTGATTCTAGGGAATTGCATCATGCTCTATCCGAGGTTCTACCTCCAGAAAAGCAGTCACTGTGACTGAAGTTTTAACACAGAAATAACGTATTGTCTTTGCGAGTGTATAATGAAGATCCTGGTTTGAGTTTAAATAGAGCTCAGTTGGGCACATCTAGGTATGGAAGAGGAAACACATTCCCTAAAAATGTTCCCTGCCTCTGTACACGATGCCTCCTGGTCCTTCTCTTTTCTACCTCCCTCAAGTTCATACTCTGAGTACCCATGGCTCAAGAAATAAGGGAAAATCTAAGAGATCACCTAGGAACTAGGAATTGGATCCCAAGTAAAGGACAGACAAGCCAAGGAAATAGATTGATTGGGCAAGGACTGGCAAGGTCTGCTGAGACAAAGGCGGCGGGCTAGTCAGGATAGAACACTCTCAAACATAAGGCCTCGAACCTCGTGACTTGACATTACAAAGGTTTATGTTATTCTCACTTAAAGTCCAACAGTGGTTGGTGGCCGGCTGAATTTTACGCGGACACGAGAGAGCAAGGACATGGTAGCGTGTGGCCTCTGCAGTCGCTATGGCAGAGGGAAGAGTGTTGGAAGGTTGCCCATCAGTTCTTACATACTTGGATCAGATAGGATGCAAGTTTCTTCCATCATTGTCCATTGGCCAGAATTAGTCAAATGGCCCCCATATGTACGGGGCAGGGGAATGTGCATTCTGTGGGCAGCACATGTCTCTGCCATATATTCTGAAGGAGAGTGCCCGTTATGGAGGTTGTATGTTACCCCCGAGCTAGCAGCTCAGAGGAGCCACTTGGGGCCCGCATTTGGTTATCCCACTGGCTGGTTACAAAACCAGCCCCTTGGTTTCTAATTCTGCCTTTGCCTGAGAAGATGCTGCTGTCCCTTAACACAGCAACTGTGGTTCAGATTCGTGGCTGGAGATCACACACCAACGTGCTGTAGGTTCCTGATTTGTTTTGCCAATGATGCTGATGGAAGTAAGAGTCAAGGCGCTATTTTTGTGTGGAGTATTTCCTCCATCAATAGTCTCCTTGTGGCTGCGTAGTTACCTACACATGTTTAGTCCAGGGAAGGCTACACCAGAATTCATCAAGAAGTCAAGTTCTTCTGCACTCTGCCTGTGTTTCCATTCCAAGAAGTTTGCACTAACAATCCGAAGGAAGGGCTTACTGTGATTTGGCTCTGCTGGTTCAGTATCTGCATGGCCACCTCCTCACAGGGAGAAGACAAAGACTCAATGCCAGGTACACCTCCGCCTCTGGCTCTCTAGCAGCTAAGAAAAACTTGCCAGTCCCCAGTTTCAGATCAAACCAAAATCTCGCCCCCCTGTTTACATTGTTTGGGGAAACTCCACCTTAGGGCAAATGAAAAGGCACTGTCGGGTTCCTCGGTCGTATGGGTAGCTATGGAAAACATGGTTTCCTTAGCTCGGGCATCTTCTGGCTGGCTTCGATGACTTGTGTCAAAAGCCTCTCCCTGGAGGGCAGCAATGGAAGACCAAGAACACACCGACAGGGTGAGAGCACTGAGAATGCAAAGCATCAGCAGCATTCATGCCAAGAAATCTCGCGGCAGCGGAAGACAATGCCAACGGCTTTTGTTAGGACAAGAGACAGGAGATTCAGCACAGATGACAAGACTCATGACATCAGGCACCGTTGCCCTCTGCTCAAATGTCGGTCCTCGACACGGGGCACTGGCAGCCTGGAGCTGATGTTGGCAGGTGCTGGGGCTCTCTGCAGTGCCCCCTACCCCAGTGCCCTGATAGGGCAGGTGTGGAGGCTGTGGTTTCGGAGAGGCCAGCGGCACATTTCCTGCTGTTAGTCTTGGCAGGGACGGGGGACTGGATGCACAGACCACAGGGCCCGAGGGAGGACTGACACGGCTTACACTGTGTAGCAGGCAAGGGGGCTGATTCATGAAGGAAACCAGAGACTGTTCGCAATTTTCAGAATCACTGTGGAGATATCTGAAGGGTGGAAGATGCAAAAATACTTTTCTTTTAAACTTAAAACAATTTTTAATGTTTGTTTTTGAAGGAGAGAGACAGAGTGTGAGTGGGGGAGGGACAGAGAGAGAGAGAGAGATACAGAATCCCAAGCAGGCTCCAGGCTCGGAGCTGTCTGCACGAGTGGAGCCCAACATGGGGCTCGAACTCACAAACTGCGAGATCTTGACCTCAACTGTAGTCCGACATTTAACCACCCGAACCACTCAAGAAACCCTATACAAAAATACTTTTGGCCTAAGATTGTGACCTAAGGACTCCACAGAGACATAGGGCCATCTGGGTGGTTCTTAACTTTGGTTTCTTACATATTTGTTGAGTACTTAATGGGGGCAAGTAAAAGATGCAAACCCTGTTTATCTTAAAATGAGGGATTTTACATTATTTTATTAGGATGTATAATTTGCATTTCACTTATGATACACATTTAGAAGGTGCAATTGTTTGGAACCTAAGAGCTTTTGGGCAAGCATTTGCCACCACATTGATTTGTGGGATACGATGAATAATGCATCCCTGTTGGCACTCCCGTACTGTACCCCACCTGGTCCCAGAATTCCTGTTGGTACAATGACGTCACACGTAGTTTGAAATCAGCTCCAGTAGAAGTATTCACACTTATCCAAATCAGTGAATGTTAAAATTAGGGCTTTCTTGAGGGGAGAGTCAGTAACATTCTCTGCATTTACACTACTGTCCTCAACTAATACTGCGAGGTACAAAGAGTTGAATTGAGTTGAATTTTTCCTATAGGCAACTGAGAGCTTTTGAAAGGAGGAATAATGTTTTCTAAGAGAATATTAAGAATATTAATCTGGCGTTGTTACATAGGAAAGGCAAGAATTGAGAGACTTGTGTAGCCAGTAAATAGTTTTGAGCCTCTTAATATAACCCAGAAACAAGGAATCAAGTACTTGAACTTGAGTGCTTCTGGTATAAGTAAAAAGGAAGAAATGAGCCAAAGAACCTTTTAGTTAAGACCTAGATTTTGTCAGACAAGGTCATGGTGATTGGCCCTTAGTATACGCTCTTTAAATATGTGTCGAGTTAAATTGAGTTTGAATGAAAATTTATTCACAAATTTAATTCTCTGTTCTCACCCCCCACCTCCCGTTCTGTCTTCGATCTTTCTTCGTTCTGTTTGTTCTTTGCCTATACCTACTTCTGTTTCTTGCTTTGCTTCCCCCTCCCCCAATCATTCTATTTTTCTCTACTTCATTTCTAGAACAATTGGTAACCAGTCTTACTCTCTGCTCAGAAATTTGGGAAACAATGTCGCATGGTAGATAGGATGATAGAGCTGTCCCTCCCAGAGATCAGGGAGTTGGTTTTCCCCAACAAAGGTATTTCAACACAGGCTGTTTCTGGTTGAAAAATACTTCATACTCTCAGCATGCTCCTTTATCTCATTTCAATAACATTTTATAGATGGAAGCAACACAATGAATGAAATATGAGTCACCTTTAAAGCTTGCAGTGTGCCTGTCAAATTCATCGCACAACCCACACACCAAATTCATTCCTTTAATTGAGCGTCTTATAGGTGCCACCCTTCAGCATATGCTGTAGTTAGTGATCAATTGCTACCATAAATGATTTAACATTTGTGTACACGTGAGATGTCATGTCATAATTCATGGAAATGCCAATGCTGTGAAATAACCACAAACAGTGATAAATGGGCTGTCAATTCCCATATAATTACTCCAGATCTGTCATCCTACTTTGTATGTTGCAGTGGATTAGTGCATAACAAATGTGCATCATCCCAGTGATCAATATCCCATTTCAAACGAAAGTGTGTTACTGTATAATTATCATGTTATATTTTCTGATGATTTTTCTGTCCAGCTATGCTGTACTCCACTTTAAAAATAAAACCGTGGATCATCTACCTGGATTAGCATGACTACATTGGTCATAATTAGCACATGGATTGATATGTGCAGTTGTAATGTAGACATTAGTTATGGCCTCTGACACCACTTGGATGTTAGATGGTTTAATTTGTCCACTTGAAGTAGTATCTTCTGAATAGCTGTCATGTGCCCTAAATAAATCTCATTCTCTGAGCCTTTGATCTGAAAACTTTTTTTCTTAGTGTATTAGTATGTTTTTTTCTTCCTTTACTCTTCATTCTGTTTTCTCTTTCTTGATTCTGTTTATTTCATTTTGCTGAGGTAGTATTTTCTAGGTTATAGATGGAGGTCAATCAGATTGATCCAAAAAAGAACAACTTAAGACTAGCTCTTTGACAGGCAAAAAAAGACCATTTTTATACATTCAGATACTTTAAGAATTTCCTGATAGTTTCTAGAAAGAATAGAGGTAACATAAACATCTCAGTTTTGCCAGCAGATATCTCTAGCCTAATCATGTACTTATAAAGTGGCAAAGAGGTACATCCTTAGCCTTGCTCAGCTCCCCTAGGGATGAATGACAGGAAGTCACCAGTAATCTGACTGACACTTGAATCTGGCTTGCCCATGATCTAAGACTGTCACTCAGCTAGTGAGATAGCTGGCTGACCCCTCAGCAGCTGCCTGTCAGGTATTCTCTTCTTGCCAAAACAATCAGTTTCATTTAATTTTTTGAAATTATTTTATTCGATAAATTTGACATGTAACGTGTAAATTTAAGCGTACATGTTACTCTGACTATACATCGTAAGAATGGTTTCCCTTGTGACAAAATATCACATTGCTTACTTATTGTACAATATTATTGTCTATGTTCAATTAACTGTACATTAAGTATCTACGGCTATCTTAGTACTTGTTACAAGTTTACTCTTAAACACCGTCAGTCTTACCCTCCCACCGCTTAGCTCCTGATAACCACTGTTTTATTGTTTTTTTAACATGTGTATATATTTTTAGATTTTACACATTGTGTAGATGTGTCATATCATTTTAATCCATTCATTTGTTGGTTGTTTCCATATCTTGGCTATTGTGAATAGGGTGGTGATAAGCATGGGGGTACATATATCTTGCTGAACTCCTGTTTTCATTTCCTTTGGGTATATTCCCAAAGTGGAATTGCTGGACCTATGGGAGGTCTATTTTTAATTTTTTGAGGAACCTCCATATTGTTTCCCATAGTGATTGGACTAATTTACATTCCCACCAACAGTGTATAAGTGTTCCCTCTTCACCACATCCTCACCAGTGCCTGTTGTCTCTTGTTTTCTTGATAATGACCATTCTGACAGGTGTGAGGTGATATCTCATTGTGGTTTTGATTACTTTTTCCTGATGATGAGTGATGTTGAATACTTTCTCATGTGCCTGTTGGCCAACTGGATGTCCTCTTTGGAAAAAAGTCTATTTAGTTCTTCTGCCCATTTTTCAATCAGATTTTTTTTTGTTATTAGTTGTGTTCATTCTTTATATATGTTTGATATTAACCCCTTATCTGATATACAGTTTGCAAAAAATTTCTCCATTCTGAGGGCTGCCTTTTCATTTTGTGAATTGCTTTTTTTGCTGGGCAGGAACCTTTCGAATTTGACGTAATTCTGTTGGTTGATTTTTGCTTTATTGTTTGTGAAAAGCAATCATTTTCAGAAGTTATATAATCTTAGTTTCTTTTTGGAAAAAAAATAGCCATTCACTGAGAGTATTCTAGTAAAGGTTTAAAATAATGAATTAACATGTGGTCTGAATGTCCTAGCAGGAACATGTGATACTTGAAAGAAACATAATTTGTGAGGAAGTGAGCTGCCAGAGGAACCTATGATACTGTTCCCAAGCTTGGGGATCGGGGTCTCCTAACCGGGGAGATAGTGTGTGTGCTTGCTCAGGTCTGTGGCACAGCAGTGTGGTAGCAGTGGGGTTTCTTTGCAGTTCTCTGACCTCTCTCTGACTCCAGTAAGCCCTCTCTGGCCAAGGGAATCCTGTTTTCACTGACAATATACACAGGACAGAGAGCACCCAGGGAAGGCCCCTAGGATAACTCTTCTTTGGCCCCTGCTGTATTTCTGAGGCCTGAGTGCTTATCTTTGCCCCATGCTCTCTCTGGAAATAAGCCTGAATTTGTCTTTAAGTTCAGTACTTTTCTTTTTCTTATTTTTTAGCATTTTTATTTATTTTTGAGAGACAGAGACAGAGCATGAGCAGGGGTGGGGGTTGGGTGGGGAGGCAGAGAGAGAAGGAGACACAGAATCCGAAGCAGGCTCCAGGCTCCGAGCTGTCAGCACAGAGCCCGATGTGGTGGCTTGAACTCACGAACTGTGAGATCATGACCTGAGCCTAAATCTGAGGGCTCAACTGACTAAGCCACCCAGGGGCCGCTAAAGTTCAGTACTTTTCAAACCTTGCAAGATCAACCGAATGCATTTTCTTAATTCTTCCTTCCCTGTCCTGTGGCTTCCCAATATGAATTTTAAAATAGGCCCTTAATGACCACTTAACCTGATTTCATTCCCCATTCAAGCTTTGTTTGTTCCAAACCTTCTGACCATTGTTCTGTCCTGCATATTGGCTGTGCTCCAACATCAAGCTGTTACCTGAGACTGAACAACTCTTGTCTCCGGTATTTTCCTCCATCAATTCCTGTTCATTTGGCAGACAAGTCTTGGTTTAAGTGTCCCTTTTTCAAAAGAAACTCTTCCTGATCTTCCAGACTCCTGAAACCCTCTTCCCAGGCCATCCCTGCATTGCAATTTTACATTTATTTGATTATTGGGTTAACATCTTCTTCTCCACTAGACGGTAAGCGGTTCAAGGGCCTGGATTATAGCTGTTTTAGTTCATAATACTTGCTAACACCTCACCACCCCTGCCATGTGTGTGGTGAGTGTGTGCATATGTGTGTGTATATATGTGTGTGCCTGTGTCTGTTTAATGAATTGACAGAGGAATGAACAGACAGATGAAAACTCATTACACAAATTTGCAACTGCATTGGGAAATTATCTCTCCTGTACATAAGGACAGGAGACAGCAGATATGAACATTTGTAACATAAATTCTAACTTGGCAGGATAATTTCAAAACTTCTCTAAAATAAAATATCCCGAAAGCTATATGTGAATGTATTTTAAAAACAGAATACACAGAAGACTTTCCTATACATGGTCTCATTTCATCCTCAGAACAGCCCTGTCCCCATTTCAAAGACAAGGAAGGCAAGATCAGATAAGGTAAGGAACTTTTTCAAGGACATTTGAACCCAGAATGTCTGATTCTTAGGACAGATCTTTTTCCACAACATAAAACTGCTATCATTTCTCATATGAAACAATATAATACTCTCAGTCTAATGGTTGGCTTAATGTTGTAAAATGGTAAGTTTTTGTTTCAATGTTTTATAGTAGAATTTTCTTTTGTGGGAAGATGTTAATAGAGATGATAGGGGTTCAGAGCAAGACACCCCAAAATATGCCATACTGACATGTCAGTTATTTACAAAAATTTTTTTTGGATGTGGGGGGTGGGGGGGATGGGCATAGAGGAGGACACTTATGGGGATGAGCACTGAGTGTTATGTGGAAACTAATTTGACAATAAGCCATTTGTAAAAAAATAAAAAATAATTAAACAAAAAATTTTTTTTAATGTTTATTTTTGAGAGAGAGAGAGAGGCAGAGAGTGAGTAGGGGAGGGGCAGAGAGAGAGGGAGACACAGAATCGGAAGCAGGTTCCAGGCTCTGAGCTGTCAGCACAGAGCCTGACGTGGGGCTTGAACCCATGAACTGCAAGACTGTGACCTGAGCCAAAGTCGGACACTTAACCAACTGAGCCACCCAGATGCCCCATACGTCAATTATTTTTAATGGAAAGCACTTGAAAAACAGCAGATACATGGAAAGCATTCTGACTTTCCTTTTTCTTCCAGAAAGCAGGAGGTTAAACTCCCATGTGCAAGGTATCCAACCAGGATGAGGAGGAAGGAAAACATTCTTATCACCAAGACAGGGAGTCAAGGCCAAGAAACTTGTAGAAACAGGCTTTGTTTAACTTTTAATTAAAAAAAAATTTTTTTTTAATGTTTTTATTTATTTCTGAGAAAGAGCGTGAACAGGGGAGGGTCAGAGAGAGAGGGAGATACAGAATTTGAAGCAGGCTCTGGGCTCTGAGCTGTCAGCACAGAGTCCGACATGGGGCTCGAACCCATGAACTGCGAAATCATGACCTGAGTCGAAGTCGGACGCTTAACCGACTGAGCCACCCAGGTGCCCCAGTTTTGTTTAATTTTCATCTTCCGAGTTACTTTCCCATAGTTAGCTGCCACCCACCAAAACCCTTAGTCTTGTCATGTTTTCACAATTTACTACACTTTGTCCATTCTCTTTGGAAGCCTTTGGCTCTAACTGATTCTTTGTGCCGTTCACTTGTCTTGTAAAGGCTTCCATGGACTTATCAAAACCACAGAATGAAATGTCTATGCTTTTCTCCTGCTTAGGTCAGTTTAATTCTTAGGCCCAGCCAGAGACTCTAAAGGAGAAATTTTCCCTTAGAAGGTCAATAAAAAGAATGGGAGGTTTACTTGAAATATCAATTTATGTAACATTTTCCCATAACACGGCTATTAATTAACATACCACAGCTGTTTCTCCATGACAGAAAATTGAAACATTTTGCTTTTTATCAAGAGATGTTCAAACAGCCCTCACAGGCATAGTATGTTGTTCTTGAACACAGCAAGTCTCAGACAGAGACAGGCATTTCTAAGATAGAAGCTGTGGGGGATATTTGTCTTGATTGAGTCTTTGTGGTCAGAAGAAAATCACAAATCAGGAAGAACACTGCGATGGTTAATTTTATGTGTTAACTGGGCCATGGGGTGCCCAGACAGTTGGCCACACATTTTTTTTCTGGGTGTGTCTTAAGGGTGTTTCTGGGTAAGATTAGCATTTGCATTGGTAGACTGAGTCAAGCAAATTGCTCTCCTCAATGTGGGTGGGCCTCATCCAATCAGTGGAATATCTGAAGAGACCTGAAAGCCTGAATAATAGGCTCCCTGATTGTTTGATCTAGGACATTGGTCTTTTCCTACCTTCGGGAATGAACTGAACTGAAAAAATGTTCTGCTTGGGTCTCAAGCCTGGCAGCTTTCAGACAGGCTGCCGATTCACTGTCCTGGTTGTAAGGCCTTTGGACTCAGACTGACTATAACTACACCATCACCTCTCCTGGATCTCCAGCTTCTGACTATATATATATATGTATATAATATATTATATATATAATATATTTATTACATATAAATGTATATATATATACACACACACACATATATATATAGAAATATATGATGATATATATATATCATGACCTGAGCATAAATCAAGAGTTGGATGCTTATCCAACTGAGCCACTCAGGTAGGTGCCCCAGCAATAACTTTTTTTCTTTGACGTACATTTTTTCATTTCTTTTCTTTTTTAACTTTTTAAAATGTTTTATTTATTTCTAGGAGAGAGAGAGAGACAGCATGAGCAGGGGAGGGTCAGAGAGAGAGGGAATCACAGACTCTGAAACAGGCTCCAGGCTCTGAGCTGGCAGTCAGCACAGAGCCCGACTCGGGGCTCGAACCCACGAACCGCGAGATCATGACCTAAGCGAAAGTCAGACGTTTAACTGACTAAGCCACCTAGGCGCCCCCATTTCTTTTTTAAAAATAAATATATTTACTTAAATATATCATCGTATATTTATATGTTTCTCTGGGGAACCTTGACTAACACAGATTTGGGTACAGTAAGCTATGGGGCTGATGTTTGCTGGAAGGTGGGACACGGAGCCAAAGAGGCTTATTTGCAAACCTAATCTAGTAGCATTTGCATTGGGAGCCCCTGTATGGCTCAGTCCCTGGGTGGTGAAATGCCTGACTTCACCTCAGATCATGATCTCACAGTTCATGAGTTTGAGCCCCACATTGGGCTCTGTGCTGACAGCTCTGAGCCTGGAGCCAGCTTTGGATTCTGTGTCTCCCTCTCTCTCTGCCCCTCCCCTGCTCACACTGTGTCTCTCTCTGTCTCAAAAATAAACAAAACATTAAAAATAAAACTAAAAAAAAAAACAATTTGCCTTGGTAGCCTTTGAACCCGCTTTCTTGGAACTTCTTCCTCTTTCTTCCTTCTGATTACTCCCTCTGGGAATGGGAATGTCTATCCCATGCTTGTCTCACTACTGTATTTGGGGAGCACATAATTTGTCTGCTTTCAGAAGTTCACAGCTAGACATGAATTTTGCCTCGGGATCAATTGTACCTTTAGTCTTAACCCGCATTTGACTCAGATGATTTGGGAGGGGATTTAGACATTAGATTTTAGAGCTGATGCTGGAACAGTTAAGACTTTTGGGCTGTTGGGAAGAAATGAATATTTTGCATGTGAGAAGGACATGAATTTTGGGGGGGGGGTCCAGGGCTGGGATGCCATGTTGAATTGTGCCCCCCCCAATTTGTATGATTGTGCCCCCATTTGTGCCCCCCATTTGTATGATGGTTTTTGGAGATGGGGACTTCGGGGAGATAATTGGGTTTAGATGAGGTTGTGAGGTAGGGTGTTCATGATGGAACCTTTATAAGAAGAGACACCAAGGGGCGCCTGGGTGGCTTAGTCGGTTAAGCGTCCGACTTTCTCTTAGGTCATGATCTCGCAGTTCGTGGGTTCGAGCCCTGCGTCGGGCTCTGTGCTGACTGCCAGCTCAGAGCCTGGAGCCTCTTTCGGTCTGTGACTCCCTCTCTTTCCCACCCCCTCCTCTTGTTTCTCTCTCTCTCTCTCATAAAAAAAAAAAAAAAAAAAAAAAAAAAAAAAAAAAAAAGAAGAGACACCAAGGATACCTGGGTGGCTCAGTTGGTTAAGCATTGGACTTTGCTCAGGTCATGATCTCACAGCTCATGAATTCCAGCCCCAGGTCAGACTCTGTGCTGACAGCTGGGAGCCTGGAGCCTGCTTCTGATTCTGTCTCTCTCTCTCTCTCTCTCTCTCTCAACATAAATAAATAAACGTTAAAAAAAGAGAAGGGTATAAGAAAAGGCACCAGAGAGCTTGCTCTCTCACTGTCTCCTCGCTGCATGGAGCCCGATGTGGGGCTTGATCCCATGAAACTCGAGATCATGACCTGAGATGAAATCAAGAGTTGGATGCTTATCCAACTGAGCCACTCAGGTAGGTGACCTAGCAATAACTTTTTTTTTCTTTGAAGTACATTTTTTCATTTCTTTTTTTAAAATAAATATAATTTGTTGTCAAATTGGCTTACATACAACACCCAGTGCTCATTCCAGCAAGTACCCTCCTCAATGCCCATCATCCATTTCCCCTCTCCCCCACCCTCCTATCTTCCCTTTGTTCTCTGTATTTAATAGTCTCTTGTGGTTAGCTTCCCTCTCTCTGTTTTATTCCCCTTCCCTTCCCCCATGGTCTTCTGTTCAGTTTCTCAAGAACTACATATGAGTGAAAACATGGTATCTGTCCTCTGATTTATTTCACTCAGCATAATACCTTCCAGTTCCATCCATGTTGCTGCAAATGGCAGGATTTCATTAATACCACATTTTCTTCATCCGTTCATCAGTTGATGGACCTTTAGGCTCTTTCCATAATTTGGCTATGGTTGAAAGTGCTGCTATAAACATTGGGGTACACATGCTCCTATCCCAGCAATAACTTTTAACTTTTAAACAAAGAACCTTTCATTTGTTCATCATTTTTCTTACAGTGATTGAAACCCAGGACCAAAATTTTAATGCTAAAAAAATTGCCAGCAGATTGTCTTTCAAAGACTTCATATTCATATCTTCTGACTTCTAACCTACACTCTTTTTAAAAAAGAAATAGCCCAGGATAACTTGAGAAGTCTTGTCCATGATGTGTGAAATTAATTATTTACTCTAAAATAATTTTTAAAAATTCTTCAAAGAGGTGATAAAAGACCAAAGTGAGTACAAAGTTAAATTGTTCCAAACCTTTTATTAAGTTTTAATATAGGAATATCACACAGTATTCAAGTGCTAAACAGCCCTATGGGACCAAAATCAATTCCTCAAAATAATAATTTAGAGAAAATTTAGATTAAAAAATGCTGGGAACTATGACAATCTAAAAGTATTATCTTTTGCTACAAGTGAGAGAGCATTGAGTTTTAAATACATACTTTAAAAAATTATATAGATATATCTCTCCTGGAGAAATGCAAATTTCTTTGGAAATGTCTCTATTTACATATGTATAAAAATAAAACCCAAATTTACAGGATTCTATGAAAAACTTGCTCTTAAAAATCTAAACTAATAAAACACTTGAAGAATTCTCATTAAAGTCAGGAACAAGACAATCGTGCTCACTAGAACCTGTAAAATTTAATATTTTTTGGAAACCCTAAAGAATTTCATCAAAATGAGAAATACAAACATTCTAATGAAACAGGCAACTCTTGCTATTGGCAGATGAAATGATAATTTATATGGAAAACTGGAGAGATTGTAATGAAAAACTACCTTAAACAATAAAAGGATTTAGCAAGATGAATCACAAAAACATTAATGTTAAAGATTAACACATTCCAGTACACAAAATAGCGATCAGAAAACGTAATGAAATCAAAGAGCACATTGACAGTAGGAAAAATGGAAACAAAAATTGTCAAGAAATTTATTGAATGTATGTAAAGAAAATTTTACTCAGGGACAAAAAAGAAGATTTGAGTAAATGGAAAGATATTTTCTCAGATTGGAAAACTGAGTATTGTAAAGAGTTCAAATTCTTGTACATTAACATAGACGTTCAGTGTGATGATGCTGAATCTTGCAGTCTGGGGAGATGCAGTGTGGTGGGGTGTTGGATGGAATTTGACAGTTTGTTTCCATATGCACTGAAAAAATAATCCTGAGAAAATAGTCAGAAAACCTCTTTAAAAATAAAAGTAAATGTGATGATAAGAAACCAACAGTAATTAAATACATTTGGCCTTAGGACATGAATAGACATATTGTACTGATTAAACCCTGGTGTCAAGCAAACTGGTTTCACTTCCTGGTTTTATCACTCATAGCTCTGTGACCTCAGGCAAATTATTGCTGTATTCTCCTCACCTGAGAAATGGCATAATATTCAGTAAAATAAAATGAAACTGTAAAATGACTTAAAGAAGATGAAGTCAAAGAATAGTATTTTAGGAGTATAGCATTCCTGAATCACAGAACTCAGAAACCGTAAATAAAATGATAGCTGCATTTTAACTAAAATTTTAAAAATTCACTCAAAAACATGTAATAAAATCAAAAGCCAAACTCACACAGGTACTTAATAATCGTTAAAACCTCTTTTATGTTCTTACTAATAAGAACTGGATACGCTACTCAGTGGAAATAATTGGCAAAACACATGATGAAGTTTCACAGAAAAAGAAATACAGATGCCTTATATTCTTTTGAAAGAGGCTCAAAATCACTATCAAAGGGAAGCAAATTAAAATAGTTCAGTATAGTGTTTGTAATGTACATTGTTGTGGAAGATATAGACTATCTTTCTTGCGTTGTTTTGGAGGGTACAAAACTGGCAGAGATTCTTTGGAGGGTAGGTTGATAGAGTATTGCAAAATTTTTAATTTTTTTTTTTTTAATGTTTCATTTATTTCTAGGAGAGAGAGAGAAAGACAGCGTGAGCAGGGGAGGGTCAGAGAGAGAGGGAGTCACAGACTGAAACAGGCTCCCGGCTCTGAGCTGGCAGTCAGCACAGAGCCCGACGCGGGGCTCAAACCCACGAGCCGCGAGATCATGACCTAAGCGAAAGTCGGACGCTTAACCGACTAAGCCACCCAGGCGCCCCGAGTATTGCAAAATTTTTAAATGTACCTATCCTTTCACCCAATAATGCTGTATTTCAGATTCATGAATTTCTCATATGTGCACAAAAATGAAAAAGAAACTAATAGAAATCAATTTAATACTTTTTTAAAAAATCAGCAAAGCATATTGCAAAATGAGAAAATCAAAATGACAACCGCATGTACGCAAGGCTTCCAAAATGTGTGTGTGTGTGTAGAAAATTTTGGGTGTGATACTTACAAATGTTTAATAGTAATCACATCTAGGGGTACCTGGATGGCTCTGTAAGTTGAGGATCTGACTTTGGCTCAGGTCATGATCTTATGGTTCATGGGTTAAAGCCCAGCGTTGGGTTTTATGCTGACAGTGCAGAGCCTGGAGTCTGCTTTGGATTTTCTATCTCCTTCTCTTTCCTTTCTCCCCAGCTCATGTGTGCGCTCTCTCTCTCTCTTTCTCTCTCTCTCTCTCTCTAAGATATATAAACATTAAAAAATAGTAATCACACCTGTGAGGTGAGATTGAAAAAGATTTTGTACTGTTTGCATCTTTCATCTACATCCATGTATTACTTTCATGGTAAAAGACTAGTTAAATTTAGAAATTAAATACACCACAAAGTCCCAGATCAAGTCTTTCTTTTTCTTTTCATGTTTTCAAGAAAAAGGTAGTAGATATTAGCAAAATCTAAGAAAGAATCCTGCAAAACTTACTGAGAAGCATGAGAGGGTTCCCAGAGAAAATACATAACTCAACAAATTACTTCATAGTTTTGGATTTTCATAGAGTTTGAAAATGTGAAGGAAGGTGGAACAAACATTTTCCTGAAGGTGTGAATAAAATAAGAATATTTAAAAATGAAAGTAAAGAACAGGAATAGATTCTTCAGATATTAATTTCTTTATAATACTATAATAATTTAAATTATAAAATGGCACTAAACAAAAATGACAAAATAAATGGACCAGAAAAAGACTTTTTAATATGAAGGATGATTTTATGATGATTAAACATCACAAAGCAATCAAAGAGCTGTGTGTCATTCAATAAATCATACTAAAACTGTTGATTAATCAATATCAGTTATTAAATGATTAATGCAAGTTAATAGCACTAGAATATATTCAGTGAAATTTTTAAAGTAATAGATTTAATAAAATTTCAAACCGTTAAAGGCCAGAAACAAACAAATATTTATGAATATCCACATGGGCATCTTCTATTTTGAAAAGTAGAGAAAGAAATTACTGTGGCAATGATAGTAGATTTCACTATAATTAAATGTGTTTTTTAAAACTGTTGCTCAAGATTAAAGACCAATTTACTAAGCACCCTACAAATTTGGGGAATATTTATAATATATATTAAAAAGAAAAGGCTAAAATGTTTAATATACAAAACTTTTGCAAGACACATATGAATAAGTTGCATATTTACATTAAGACACTAAGATTTCAAAAAGTAAGTGGTCAACAAACAATTCATAATAGTGGAAATACAAATGGCTAAGCAGCTGAAAGTGGGAAAATTTTAAATCATGAGTAAATAAAGTGTCAATTAAAACACTAAAATACTGGGGTGCTTGGGTGGTTCAGTTGGTTAAACATCTGACTTCAGCTCAGGTCATGATCCCATGGTTCATGAGTTCGGGCCCCATGTCAGGCTCTGTGCTAACAGCTCAGAGCCTGGATCCTGCTTCAGATTCTGTGTCCCCCTCTCTGTCGGCCTCTCCCCTACTGGTGCTCTGTCTCTCTGTCTCTCTCAAAATAAACAAACATTTTTAAAAAATGTTAAAAAATTAAAACACTAAAATACTATGCTTGACTATGAACGTATCTAAAATTGTAAAATGTAAATTATTTAATACTGGCAAGGGTATTTTCTCATATACTACTGCGGGAATGTAAATCACACAGCATTTGGAAAGCATTCCAAAGTGTATTGAGAATATAAAAAATATTAGTAGCCTTCCATTCACTGATAGAAATTTATCTAAGAAAGAAAGATGAAATGCCTCATGCATAAAAACGATGCTGGAAACACACCCATGCATGCATTTGCAAGAGGCTTGAATGATTAACAGTGAGGATATAATTAAGTGAAATGAGGTGAACAAGTATGGATACATTTAAAATTATGTTTGTAAAGAACCCATGTTATAGTTTAAATGAAAACAAAGTAAGCGACATATCCATATAGTTTGATCTCAACTATGCAAACACAGCACACATACAAAACAGATTAAAAGAATGAATTAAAAATCTTAATAGAAGGCCAGTCAGTAGCCTTGCTTCAGTGTAAATACAGTAGCAGGATCATGTTGTTGTTATTAAAATTCAGCAGATTTACTTTATGGGAGAAGGTGTTACTGCCCATCTATGATGATAAGAATTTGATTGAACAATAATGTCTTTTCTGCCCTTCATTAACTGACTTTGGAAAGCAGCTACTCAACCTCTTTTGACCTTGGGTTCTCTTGCTCTCATCTGCTGCTAGCAACAACAATACATCACTATCAGGGTCATTTGAAAGATGGAATAAGGTATAAATGTGAAAGTATGCTGTAAATGGCATGTCAATGTTAGATATTTTTATTAAATAGTTGATGATTATCAAGTATCTTAAAGTCCTGCCTGGGTCAGTGGTTGAAGTTTACTGACACAAAGTCAATCACACCAGTTACTTCTTGGCTATCACCGAGTGATGTTTCTGTGAAGAAGTCCATTTGGAAATCCACCTATGGTACCGATTTGTCCGTCAACATCAAATCAAAGTTATGCTCATGTCAGCAAAGTGTTATACGTGGAAAAAGCTGTCAGCTTATTAATATGAAAAGCACTGACTAATTTATAAAAGTATTCAGGTGAAAGACAGTAGAAAGATAAGCTGCCAATATTAAGAGAAATGTTAAAATGAAAATGGGAGCAGGAGACCTAGAAGGTTTATCAGGAAACATCTTTGAAGAATTTGGTTTAAGGAGCAAGAATGGCAGACACAAGCAGATGTGGGACAGACTGCTGAGCAACCTATCTTGACTGAATAATTATTTTTAATCATTTTTAAATGGAATGATTTTCGTTATTTAGGTGCAACCTATTATAAAGGGAATAAAACTGAGAGAGAAATAAGAACAAAGAATGGACTCCACTGCAATGTGAGAGATGGGAATGGACAAAAATCCTGCCACTTCCTGGATTCCCTCTGGAACTCTGAAGCTAGAGCAATGGTAACCATGGAGGAGCTTTGAAGCATCCTCTTGAGGTAAGTCGTGAGACAAGTCTTTGCTGTACTTCCAGCCCTTACCATGATAAATTACCCCTCAAAGATCAATAGAACTAAGAGAAAAAGACAGAAATATAGAGCTTTTATTATATAATTATAGTATATGGGGTGGGAGAGGAAGAAGTGGTCAATTAAATGGAGGTATGTTTATACATTTAAGGAAGAGACTGTAAACATATCCACTTGATATCACTCTTCCCCCATATGACCAAATGGACGCAACCAGACACTCACTGTGACTGTGGCTCTAGTTTCTGTTGCAGAAGAATCCCCTTCTCTGTAGCCTTGTTTCACACCTGGGTGTATGAAAGGTCAAAATATGTATTTAGCATGCCTAATTCTACTATAGCTCTTACCAGCTCATTTTGAAAAAAAAAAAAAAAAAATCAGTCCAACGAGTTAACTGACTGAATTGACTGACAGTCCCATTTGTCACTCAATTGGTTGCGCTTTTTTTGTTTGAATCTAAAATCCATGTGTCTTCATAGTGTCGGGGTCGTGTCCGTGCTTGGCCTCTTTGTTGATATTGAGTTCCCTGCCGGTCAATAAATTTCACTATTTATTTACTGTTTATTTTCTAATTCTTATTGGAGTTTCAAACTACAGAAAGGTAGGAAAAAAGATTAAACATAGCTCCATTATTTAAAGCTACACAATTGTCCATGTGCTGTATTTTCTGTGCACACTTTTTAAAAGTATGCATTTTTGTGGATTTATGCTTAACAATGTAATTTATATTTTTAATTTAATAACGAACATTACATATTTCTTATGTCTTAATGACTTTTATATTACCTCTGGTTGGTGGCATCATTAACCATTGGTTCATTGAGTCATACCTATACTTTATGGCCCTAGGTTGGCCTCTTACAATTTACACAGTGCTAGAAATCTTTGTATAGGATTCTTTTGTAAATTGAGATTATTTTCTGAGGATTGATTTCAAAAAGGAGGTTATTTTCTGATATTTCGCCCCTAAGAGTTATCCACGAATGATTCTAAAACACATTACAGTCCTGCACTTTAGGAACTACTGGGTTATGAGAAGTTGTTAAATCTTTTAAGATGCTAAAATATATCCATCTCATACCAAAGCCAGAAAGTTCTTAATTAAGAATCATTAGAAACATCTTCTTTAAAGTCAGCAATAAAGCAAATATCTGCATTAACATCATTATTATTAACAATGTTCTGGGGAATATTAGCTTATACAATTGGATGGAGATATAAAACATTGGGCTTGAAAGGAAAACTTTAGAAGGGAGGTGTAAAATTATTGTCTGATGATATGACCATGTGCTTGGAAAATCCATGTTTGAAAACTACTCAAACAATAAGAGAACTTAGTAGTATAGATAAGCACAAATTAATATTTAGAAATCAATGAAAAGAGAAAATTCTTAGAAATATACCTTCCAATAAAAGTGCAAAACGAAAATGAACAAGATTACAAAAACAAACCTATAAAAAAACAACAAAAACCCCAAAGAAAACAAAATATCCTCTGTAGTGAAATCACTTCTGACACTGTGGAGGGAAGGTAAATTGTTACTTCTTTTGGAAAACAATTTGGTGAATGAGTTACGTGGTAGATTGATGGGGCAGTGACCTTAACTGTTCCCCTCTGTCTCTATCTACATGATTTGCAATGAGACTTTGCCGTTCTTACCAGTGGATAAAGTGACTTCCCCGCCCCCAAATCTGGGCTGGCTTTGTGATATTCTTGGGCCAACAGAAGGCTTTGTGATTCGTATAAACTTCTTTTTGTGCTGTCAAGTTCGGTACATTGTCATATGACAAATATGTTTGGTCCCATTTTGTCTTAAATTACCCTTTGTCCTTTAAAAACTTGTGTCACCGTATGGCCTATTTGTTCAGACTGTGTTGTGTATGTGTATTTTTGCTTTTGCTCGAGAAATTATCCTTACAACTCTACAAAAAAGCTTTAATGCTTGGTTTTAGATTGTCTCCATTGATGCCTTACTGGAAGTGATAAAATTAGGGTGTTTCCAGGGCGCCTGGGTGGCTCAGTCGGTTAAGCGTCCGACTTCAGCTCAGGTCATGATCTCACCATTGGTGGGTTTGAGCCCCGCATCGGGCTCTGTGCTGACAGCTAGCTCAGAGCCTGGAGCCTGCTTCACATTCTGTGTCTCCCTCTCTCTCTGACTCTTCCCTGCTCATGCTGTCTCTCTCTCTCTCTCTCAAAAATAAATAAAATATATTTTTAAAAAATTAGGGTGTTTCCTTTTTCCCTTCCTTCCTCTTCATCTTCTCTACCCATCTTTTAGTTGATTGTATCATCTTTCTTAGTGTTTACCTTTGTGCTGTTGAATAAAGTCTCTGCTTCTTTGACTTGGTTAATGAGGAGAGTTTAATAAAGGGGATATTTATTAATGAAGAAGAACAGGCAGAGCTAAGAGATTTGACAAGCAATGATGGAGCATCTAAGACTAACAAAAGCCAGAAGCTCCCATACCTCTCTTCAGTTTGTGAGCAACTGGAAGGAATGGTCACCAGAACATGATGAGAACTATAGCCAAATGAGAGGGGCTGCTTGTCCGGATCTGTGGTGTACGTAGAGGAATATAGTCACAGCTAAGTCACAGCAGTCCTGTGTCTTTATCGTCTCACTAAAACAGGAAAATAATAACTATCTAATGGTGTGGTTGCAACTTATACATGAACATGAGATATATGACTATCCTAGTTGAGTAACAGTCAGCTCACAATTACCACTGAGAGATTTGCTGTGTAGATATGCATAGTGAGGAAGAGCGAGAAGGAAAATAGGAGTGTCCGTGATGGTACTATATTGGAAGGTATTATTCTTTACAATGAAGTTTGACGGGGTTCTGAGGTGAGTCCCTCACACTTTACATTGACGTAGTCATCTGGAATCAATATATCCTCTCTTCAGTCATCTAACTCCCTCTGATCCGCTCCTACCACACACTTAGCTCATTAGAAGTCTGTGTGTGTGTGTGTTTCTGCTCATGTGTGCACATCAGCAAGTACTTCTTCTAATTTGCATAGAAATACTCGAGGTACAGTTCCACTTATGTAAGCACACAGTGATATTTCATTGCTGGGGAATGAAAACAAAGCAATCAGTGTAGGGAGTCTGATTTCATTAGAAAATCTTATTGGCCATGTCACTTTTAGGTAGACATGTTTGAATCTGATTGGGGGTCCCATGGTAGTCAGGGCGCTGGAGCGTGCCATGCAGTGCCATGATGCGAAGACAGAAAAGATGGAAAATTTTTGTCAGAAAAGACTTTCATATTCAGGCACTAAACGATGACAGTACAGACAGAGTGATTGTTATTCAGCAAGAGTAAGACAATAGAAAGGATTTAAATGATCTGGAAAAATTAGAATTGATTGAACGAGTACAGAGTAGAGCAATTCTGGGTATGCAGGCTGTGGTGTTAAAACAAATATCAAATTTTTAAATGAGAGTCATAATAGAACCCACAAGCAACATGCACGTGTGTGTGTGTGTGTGTGTGTGTGAGAGAGAGAGAGAGAGAGAGAGAGAATTTTGGGTGGAAGGACTTTGGCTTGCTATGGAGAGCTGTGTTTGCAGGGAGGTTAAGGAGTGGAAATAACACTTTTGTCTCCATGGCGTGGATGTGTGGAAAGGGTCCTTACTACGTGGGTTTGAAGGACTCAAAGGAATCAAAGTCTGCATGGACCATTGCGGTGACATCAGAATGACATTTCACTTTAGTTTACATGTTGAGATTCTTCATTTTTGGAAGGGCAACAGAGGCCCATACTTGGAGGATGAACTAAAAACCTCCAAATTCTTGAATTTGGGGACTCATTTGTCTACTGTTTGTAGGGTCTGGGAAGGGACACAGAGAAACGGCTTCTCATAGTTCAGTAATTTGTTGTTTAGCCTGAAGACCTGTGTGACATCAAGTGCCACATAAGGTGACTTTTCCATCATTCAAAAGCCATTGTCCATTTGTTAGGTTTTTTTTTTTTATTCCTTTGGCTTTTTCTTTCTCTCTGTTGTCTGATATTTGGCAATAGCCATGATCCCTTGCGTGAAGGGGAAGGGAAAAGATAAACTTTTTCAGTCTTGCTTCTTTTTAGCAGTTCTGAGAAAATAAGAGAGGGGAGGTAGAAGCTGTTACTTAAAATGAGGTTTCTGAATTGTTTATAGTTAAAATTTTAGCAGTGATATAATGGGACAAACTAAAATCTTGTTCAATGTCCTATTCTATGTTGGACTTG
Organism: Hyaena hyaena; assembly: GCF_003009895.1. Taxonomy (NCBI): domain Eukaryota; kingdom Metazoa; phylum Chordata; class Mammalia; order Carnivora; family Hyaenidae; genus Hyaena; species Hyaena hyaena. Next base: position 314,143 of record NW_024081780.1, on the reverse strand, counting down.
TAGCTATAAAAATCTATCTTTTTTTATATTAAAGCTCTTTACCAGGCAAGCATGTTATATGATTAAAGGAAAAGAGGCAATATGCAGATTTTCAGAAGCTACTTTCCTCTCTCTCAAGAAATGAAGTTTCTGAAAAATATAGCAAAAGCAGGAGTGCCTAGGTGGCTCACTCAGTTGAGTGTTCGACTTCTGCTCAGGTCATGATCTCATGGTTTGTGAGTTTAGGCCCCACATCAGGCTTGCTGCTGTCAGTGCAGAGCCTGCTTTGGATTCTCTGTTCCTCCTCTCTCTGCTTGTGCTGTCTCAAAAACAAACATTTTAAAAAAAGAAAAAATACAGCAAAAGCAGAACAAAACTCAAATGAGGCCTTGGGAATTGGTCAAGGGGAAATATACAGAGGCCTTAAGATTGATTGGAAGTTTTATTTTATTTTTCCTTATAAAATATAAGCAAAGTATTAAAAATATAGATAGTAAAAGGAATAACATAAAAAGTATACATTTTCCCAACACTCAGAAATAGACTTTTTGAAAATATTTTGGTAATTCATTTACAAATATAATAGTTATTTCATGAATATTTTAAGTACAGATTGTGAATTTTCCAGACTAAATCTTGGGGAGGTTTTAGAAAAGCACATCAGGGTAGTGGGGTGAGGAATGAACCTACAGAATCACATGAATGAATTCTTAGCTGGTCAGAGGAAAAAAATGGAATGTGGAGGAAAAAATCAGTGGTGTGGGATAAAACAGTGATGGAATTTTAGGCAAAGTCAGGCGAGGCATGATTGATAGGAAGCAGAAAGTCCTGGTTTTAGGTACAGAAAGGGTAAAAATGTAAGAATTAGTAGTGAAGCTAAAGATTTATATCAAACACTCTTGATTTTATTACATACGAATTGCTATAGATTTTGTGAAAGTCACTTGTACGGGTGTATTGATTCTGTGGCATTAGCTCTGTGGCTACCACATTCAAAGCTGGCTGGCAGTTGAATATGGAGATGCTTGGTTGAGGAATGGGTCCTCTGGCAGAGGTGGTTATCTAGCCAACAAAAGTCTGTGCTCCTATTCCAGTAGAGTAGTCCTGGGAAGGGTGGGCCCAGGCACCAGCTACACCTCGCAGCATTCTTTGCATCCAGGTGCAGCCATGTGACTGAGTGCAAGCCAATGAAATGGGAGGGGAGATGCCACGTACCTCCAAGTGTTACCTCAAGTATCGACTTTATTTATTTTTTTGCCACAATCTTTCATCTTGGAAATGGCTAGACTTAAAGATGCCTCAGTACAAAGTCAGAAGCCACCTATTGTAAATGGCAGAGCCTCTAGCAGCCGGAGTTCAAGAATGACTGCATACAGGGGCTGCAAACCCCATCTGCCCAGTGTTTCTGTGTGAGCAAAACTGCAGTCTCACTGTGTGAGAACCTTCATAGCATCAGGGACCATTTTTTACAGTAGTTTGGCAACATTAACTAATATAAGTACACAGCATAATTCCATTTTAAGGAAAAAGATGGACCTTTACAAATGTGAAATATTGAAGGATGATTCATTTATTCAACAGATACTTATTGAGTACTTATTACAGTTTTTAAGGACTGAGGATATGGCAGTAAATAAAATAAAACTGTCATGCTTAAAGAACCACAGTATAATGGGATTAAGAGACAGTAAGCTTGCAAGCAGATACAGAAGAAATATCATTCCACATGGTGATAAGTTTTAGGAAGAAATAGAATGATAATTTGTGGAACTATAAGGGGGAGTGTGTGGTGATCATAGAAGTTCTCTTTGAGGAAGTTATCTTTATTTTTTTAATGTTTATTTGTTTATTTTGAGAGAGAAAGAGAATAGGGGAGAGGCAGAGAGAGAGGGAGGGAGAGAATCCCAAGCAGGCTCTGTGCTGTCAGCATAGAGGCCAACATGAGGCTCAATCCCACGAACCATGAGATCATGACTTGAGCCGAAATCAAAAGTCAGACGCTTAACCTGCTGAGCCATCCAGGCACCCAAGGAAGTGATCTTTAAAGGGAAAAATAAACGCTGAGCCAAAAGCAACCCCGTGATGATCTGTAAAATTGGCATTCCAGGCAGACCTTATGGCCAGTGCAGATATTCTGAGATAGGAATGAGTTTAGTGTACTTGACACAGAAAGAATGCTTACAGCATCAAACACGAGAGGAAGAGTTGTAGGGGATGCGGTCCTAAAGCCACAGGTTCAGTGATGGAAGCTGCAGGAAGGGGTTTCAGAGGCCAGGGAAGATTTTAAGCAAGACATTGATGTGATCTGATTTCTTCATTGAAAGGATCTCTCTAGCTGGTGTGCAGAGAGTGGATTACAATGGGGCAAAAAAAAAAAAAAATGAGTATTGTAGTACAGGCATACCTCAGAGATTCCAGAGATAGTACAGGTTCAGATATATTGTGGAGATACCATGGGTTCGGTTCCAGCCCGCCGCAATAAAGTGGATATCGCAATAAAGCAAGTGAAATGAATTCCTTGGTTTCTCAGTGCATACAAAATTTATTCTTACACTATATGGTAGTCTATTAAGTGTGCAACAGTGTTAGGTCTAAAAAACAATGCATGGTCTTGATTAAAAAGTACTTTATTATTAAAAAAGGCTGTCATCTGAGCTTTCAGTGAGTTGCAACCACCAATTACTGATCACCATAACAAATGCAATAATAATAGAACCATTTGAAATACTGCAAGAGTTACCAAAATGTGACACAGACACAAAGAGTAAATGCTTTTGGAAAAATGGTACCGATCGACTTGTTGGGTGCCAGGTTGCCACAGACCTTCAGTTTGTAAAAATTGCAATATCTGCAAAGCACGGTAAAAGGAAGCACAGTAAAACAAGTTATGCTCTTATCTAAGCAAGAGATGTTGGGGTTGAAACTAGAGGGAAAGGAGTGGAGATGACGGAAAGAGATGGGACTTAGGATATGAAAATAGATAGCATTGGATCACATTATTTTTCACTGTTACCGTTAGGCTACAGAAAGTAAGAATGAAGAAAACATGAAACAGATGAATATGACTTACTATTAAGATTTTTATACTAATATCTGATTATACTAAGTAGCTAGGACCAGCAAATCATAGCCTGTGGGCCAAATGCCACCTGTTACTTATTTGGCAAATAAAGAACATAGCCACCCCATTTATTTATGCATTCTATACGGCTGCTTTTGCATAATAACAGCAATGTCAAGAAATTCTGACAAAGACCTAATGGAGAGAAACACCTAAGATATTTTCTTCTTCTTCTTTTTTTAAATAGTTTATTGTCAAGTTGGTTTCCATATAACACCCAGTGCTCATCCCCACAAGTGCCCTCCTCCATGCCCAGCTTCCATGCCAAATCTGGAATAATTGAACTGATGGAATCACCTGATTTTCAGGCAGATTTTTGGATCTCTCAGGATTCTAGTTTGGTTCCATTAGATTTCACCCTTTGGTAACATAGGTTTGCTCTCAGGCATTCACTAAACTGAAATTAATGTAAATTAACCATTACAAAGATTGTGTCTTAGATTTGGAAGAAACCTGAGTCATCATCTGATCTAAGTCCTTTATTATTTTAGAGGAGGAAACAGAACTCCATGGTCCTCGGGTCACTAGCTGAGGGACACAAAGCCTGTTAGAGGCAAAGAGAAACCTACTGTGCCTGCCTTTCTTCTCCCAGCCCATGTCCTGTCCACTGTGTTACAGTGAACTCCTGAAAAATAGACATGAGATGCTTGGAAAATCACAAATTTGGATGGATAATGGATGGGGATTTCCTTTAAACACCATTGTTTTTTTTTATATCAAATTCAAGTGTCCAATGAGCATTTCTTTTGAAGTAGGTTATTTTTCATTTTATAAAATGATCCTATTGACTCTATCTTTAAAATTTTGAAACAAGCATAAAAGCAAAGACAGTAGCAAAATGAGCCCCTGTGTCCCTGTAACTTAGCTTCTTTAGTTACCCTATGGCCCATCGCATTTCATCTAATTCCCTCACTCAGTCTCCCACCCTCACCACCTACATTGTTTTGAAGCAAATCCCAGTTATTCCATCATTTAATCTGTGACCATTTTGGTATTTATCTCTAAAACATAAGAGCTTTTGAAGAATTGTAAGCCAGAAACAAACAATAATTCTTTTTTTAACGTTTAGTTATTTTTGAGAGACAGAGAGACAGGGGAGGGCAGAGGAGGGCAGGGGAGGGCAGAGAGAGAGGGAGATACAGAATCCTAAACAGGCTCTGAGCTGTCAGCCCAGAGCCCGATGCGGGGCTCAAACTCATGAACCGCAAGATCATGACCTGAGCCAAAGTCAGCCGCTTAACTGACTGAGCCACCAAGGTACCCAACAATAATTCTCTAATATCACCAATATCCAGTGTTCATTCACATCACCCCAATTGTCTCATAAGATTTTCAGGTTAACATGAAGATATCCAATTTGTTGTTGAAAACAAAAACCTGGACATTTGTCCTTGGAGTGTCCCATTTTCTGAATTTTACAATGATGTCTCTGTAGTGAAATGATTTAATTAAAATTGCTATCTGCTAATTAATGTTGATTTTTTAAAAAGGTAACTTAAGAGTTTTTAGAGGAACACATTTAGTGTGGAAAATGTACTCTTAGCATGTGTACACAATATCTACACACAATCTTTAATATTCATGTCAGATCATGCCACTCATCTGCTGGAAACTCTTGGACAGTTTTCTATCTCATCCAGAGTAAAAGTTACCGCCTGCTTCTGGTCTCAAGACCCTATAGGATTTACTCTTAACCTAGCTCTCTGGCTTTCTTTTGTTTCATCTTTCATTGGTATCCAGCCAAGTGACTCACATCTTTAATCCTCTAAAACCCTTATTCCTCTAAAATTTTACTTTCTCAGGAGGTTGACACTGGTTGTTCTCTTTCCCTGGAAAGCTTATCTCCCAGATGCCATGGCTCATTGCCTCTTTTCCCAGATATTTTCATGACTCATTCCCCCATCTCCTTCCAGTCTTAGTCAAATGTCATCTTCTCAGTGAGGTCTTCCATAGCCAATCTATTTTAAATGACCAACTCTGCTCAGTACTCTCCATCCCCTTCTCTGTATTATTTTTGTATATTTTGCCCATTTCTGTATTTTCAGTACCTAGGACAGAGCCTGATTCATAATAGGTATTTAGTAAATATTTGTTGAAGGCATGAATGAAATATAAGTAGTTATATTTGTTTAGGAGAATTTTGTCAAAGTGAATAATATTTACTCTAGATCAGAATGCCACCCTTGAATTCTTGGCTGTTTTCCCATTCAAGTTAATTAGGCAAGTTAAGCTGGAAGAAAATCTACAAGCGCCCTTAAATTTACCCTGTGAACCTGAGACCTAGAATAATGTAGAGTAAGTCCTAGTACATGATTACTTGTTTCTTTTTCCTTTTTTCTCGACTCCAATCTGGACCAATCTGTGCTCTTTAGGGTTACAATTTCTTCATGAGCTAAAGGGATCCTCTGAAAAAAAGAGAATGAGAAAGTGACTTTTAAGAGAGGAAAAGACTCCGAAGCCTACTCTCCCGTGAATGTTCATAGTCATGATCATTGTGCCTCATAGGGGTAGAGAAGGAAGAGAATATCCATCAACTGCTTCATTTTGGAGAATGAATCCCAGATATTTTTTTCCTATTTATAATATATGCCTTGTTAATATCCTGATATCATCAACAGTTTCATTTCTTTACTTTTGCCTGTACCTCCATCCCTCCATATCCTGTGGTGTCTCCAAATGTAATGCTATTCAGGATGCCTTAAGTCTCCAGTGAGATGGGAGGGTGTGAAGTCGACAGCAGGCTAAGGAATTATCTTTTCAATTGCTAGATGAAAAATAATTGGGGGTCATGAATTCACACTTTCAGAGTTCTTTTTTCAATACCCTAACTTTGTTGCTCACCATCAATCTATGCACTGATATTTATTGAAATTAGACCTTCATGGATATTTTACTTACTTGTGCTATCATTGATTCTTTCCCTATGAATAAATCCTCTTCAAACTTGAAAGTGTGCCTGATAATCACAGAGGATATTAACCTGATTGGCAAGAACATTTTTCATTGGCTGGTTCTTCATAGTTTGGGAACCCCAAAGACCCTAGTACATGTACCATGTGGTACTGGATAAATATTGATTAGTTTGATGAAAAGAAATATTTCATGAACATAAAATATTAAAGAATCAAATTTTGTTTCAGACTGAGACTAGGATATCCAACTTATTATTAAAGTTTAAAAGAAAGTTTAGGCAGAAAAATATGAAAGGAACAGAATCTGAAGCTAATTTTATTGAAGAGCATTTGACATTTAGTAATTTGTTTATTCATTTATTTCACAAACACTTGTCAAGACCCTACTATGTCCTAAGCATTATTTTCATACTGAGTGTACAAAATGAGTTAAGTATATTCCTTATTCTTAAGGAATGTTCCTCATAGGGGAAGCAGACAGCTAAATCAGCAATTACAATTTACTTTGGTAAATATCATAATAGAGACAACAAATGTTATTCCAGCATACAAAAGTAGTACCAGCTCTGTTTATTTATTTATTTTTATTAAAAATTTTTTTAATGTTTTATTTATTTCTAGGAGAGAGAGAGAGAGACAGCGTGAGCAGGGGAGGGTCAGAGAGAGAGGGAGTCACAGACTGAAACAGGCTCCGGGCTCTGAGCTGGCAGTCAGCACAGAGCCCGACGCGGGGCTCGAACCCACGAACCGCGAGATCATGACCTAAGCGAAAGTCGGACGCTTAACCGACTAAGCCACCCAGGCGCCCCAGTACCAGCTCTGTTTAGAAGAGGGTAGTCGGGGGGCATGTGCATGGCTCAGTCAATTAAGTGTCTGACTCTTGGTTTTGGCTCAGGTCATGATCTCGTGGCTTGTGGATTTGAGCCCCACATCTGACTCTGTGCTGACAGTGCAGAGTCTGCTTGGGATTCTCTGTCTCCCTCTCTCTCTACCCCTCTCCTGCACTCTCTCTCTCTCTCCTTCGAATATGAATAATAATAAATAAACTTTAAAAATAAAAGAGGGTAGTCAGGGAGTAACTCTTAAGGTGATATTAAAAGTTGAATAAGAATTCGATAGAATGATGGCTGGGGGCACAGAAGAGAATGGGAAATCATTCTTTAGACTTTGGAGGAAGTAGGTCCAAAGCACACATGTGCCTTCTGGGAACGGCAAGTATTCTGGCTAAAGCTTAGAGCACTTTGTGAGCCATGTTTTGAGGTGAGGCTGGAAAAGGAGAAAATATGCCAGGCTTTATATGTCATTGTGAAGAGTTTGGATTTCATCACCAAGCTATGGGCCACCTTTCAGAATTTTAAAGGTGGGGGTGGTGAAGGTAGATGGATGACATAATTATAGAGATGGGATCTTATGAGGGTAGAAGTGAAGAGCGATTCTGAAGGGCAATGGAATAAACACAGAAGAAGTACACTTTTAGAAGTATGCTTGACAGGACTGATGATTGATTAAAATGTAAGAGTGGGCAGGCAAGGCGAGAAGGAGAATGAGGAGATTCAAGTGATGTATAAAGATCCAGGGAAGGATGGAAGTTAAAATGAGGGGCAGCTTTAAGAAAGAAGAGATAGCTCACTCCTTGTGACAAAATCTCAAAGAAGTCAGACAGACTAAGAATTACATACGGATTTATCAATTAGGAATTAACTTGTGATCTGTGTTACAGTAGTTTCAGAGAGATGGTTACATTAGAAGCCAGTTTTCAATGCGTTGAAGCATGAACAGGTCTAAATTTTGGGTCATCTTCAGCTGTACTGTTTGGGTGCTCCTTTATAAGAAAAAGGATACACAGTTATGAATTTAAAACCATAAATAGAGCCTTGGAAGGAGCCCGTGCAATGAGGGGTCCTGACGCCCGTGCAATGAGGGGTCCTGACATACAGCTTCATCTGCTTTTTTGCAAATTTATCATTGGGCTGAAGAATGGGTGAGTGATGATGAAATAGCAAGCCTTGGTTCAAGAAGCTTGACTTTAAAGGAAAGAAGAAAACTTGAAAAATTACAATGTGTGGAGGTGGAGAATAGAGGGCGTAGGAGTGTGTGTGTGTGTGTGTGTGTGTGTGTGTACACTTTATGGAGTGACATGAGTGTGCTGGTAATGTGACTTGAAGTAACAGAGAAGGTGTAGAAAGTCGACAGAATACCTGAGAGAATGGGAGGCGGTGGTGGGATCAAGAGGACAGAGGGAAAAACATTCAAGGAGTGACCTGTATCGGAGGATTCAAGGAAAGCGATTGAATGTGCTCTCACACATGTGGAGATTATGGTGGCGGTGGGTGCATCACAGAATTTCAGGGAGGAAATTCATGAAAGTCTTGGGAATACAGTGTCAGGAGATGTTAAGTGCAGCTGAGAGTCCAAAATGAAGATTTGACATAGTCCACGCCATTGGACAACCAGAAGGCTATTGCTGACTTTTATCAAGGAAGTTTTAGTGCAGTGATGAAGATGGGAAGCCAATGATATTATGTTGGAAAGTGAAAGGGAGGTGTAGCGGTATAGGAGTGAATGTGGCCTCAAAACTGGATGTGTCTGTGAGGAGAAGCGAAGAGACTGGGCAGAAGCCAGGGGACAATGCAAGATCAAGCAAGGGTTTTATTATTCACTTATTCGGATGTGCTGGAAGGTAAAGACAGCTTATGCATTGGGAGAATCCAATGAGAGGGACAGAAGGGATGAGGGAAATGTATTAAGGGAAAGAAACACCTTTGTTAAAAATGTTACTGCCCTAATTTGAAAAGCAATACGTACAGATAGAGCATTCAAATAGAATAGAAATAATGCAGTGTGTGCAAATCTCCTATAATCACACTTTCTTTTCTTTTCTTTTCTTTTCTTTCTTTTTTTTTTTTTTACAAATAGTTTATTGTCAAATTAGTTTCCACATAACACTCAGTGCTCATCCCCACAAGTGCCCTCCTCCATGCCCATCCCTCCTCCCCCCCACATCCATCAGTCCTCAGTTTTTGTCAGCATTCAAGAGTTTCTCATGGTTTGCCTCTCTCCCTTTCCCCCACCATTTCCCCCCTTCTTCTCCCCCTTGTTCCTCCGTCAAGTTCCTCCTAATCCTCCTATACATGCAAACATATGATATTTGTCCTTCTCTGCCTGATTTATTTCGCTCAGCATAACACCCTCAAGGTCCATCCACGTTGCTACACATGGCCAGATTTCATTGTTTCTCATTGCCATGTAGTATTCCATGGTATAGATAAACCACATCTTCTTGATCCATTCATCTGTTGATGGACACTTAGGCTCTTTCCATGTTTTAGCTATTGTGGAGAGTGCTGCTATGAACATTGGGGTACATGTGCTCCTATGCCTCAGCATTTCTGTATCCCTTGGGTAAATTCCTAGCAGTGCTATTGCTGGGTCATAAGGGAGTTCTATTGTTAGTTTCCTGAGGAACCTCCACACTGTTTTCCAGAGGGGCTGTACCAGTTTACATTCCCACCAACAGTGTAGGAGGGTGCCCGTTTCTCCACATCCTCGCCAGCATCTAGAGTTCTCTGATTTGCTCATTTTAGCCACTCTGACTGGCGTGAGGTGGTATCTCAGTGTGGTTTTGATTTGTATTTCCCTGATGAGGAGGGATGCTGAGCATCGTTTCATGTGTCTGTTGGCCATCTGGATGTCCTCTTTGGAGAAGTGTCTGTTCATGTCTTCTGCCCATTTCTTCACTGGGTTGTTTGTTTTTCGGGCGTGTAGTTTGGTGAGTTCCTTATAGATTCTGGATATTAACCCTTTATCTGATATGTCATTTGCAACTATCTTTTCCCATTCCGTTGGTTGCCTATTAATTTTCTGGGTTGTTTCCTTGGCTGTGCAGAAGCTTTTAATCTTGATGAGGTCCCAACAGTTTATTTTTGCTCTTGATTCCCTTGCTTTTGGGGATGTGTCAAGTAAGAAGTTGCTGCGGTGGAGGTCAAGGAGGTTGTTTCCTGCTTTCTCCTCTAGGGTGTTGATAGTTTCCTGTCTCACGTTCAGGTCCTTTATCCATTTTGAGTTGATTTTTGTGCATGGTGTGAGAAAATGATCTAGTTTCATTCTTCTGCATGTTGCTGTCCAGTTCTCCCAACACCATCTGTTAAAAAGGCTGTCTTTTTTCCATTGGATATTCTTTCCTGCTTTGTCAAAGATCAGTTGGCTGTATACTTTTGGGTCCACTTCTGAGTTCTCAATTCTGTTCCATTGGTCTATGTGTCTGTTTTTGTGCCAATACCATACTGTCTTGAGGATGACAGCTTTGTAGTAGAGGCTGAAGTCTGGGATGGTGATACCTCCCGTTTTGGTTTTATTTTTCAGTATTACTTTGGCTATTCGGGGTCTTTTGTGGTTCCATACAAATTTTTGGATAGTTTGTTCTAGTTTTGAGAAGTATGCTGGTGCAATTTTGATTGGAATTGCATTGAATGTGTAGAGTGCTTTGGGTAGTAATGACATCTTAACTATATTTATTCTTCCTATCCATGAGCATGGAATGTTTTTCCATTTCTTTGTGTCTTCTTCAATTTCCTTCATAAGTTTTCTATAGTTTTCATAATACAGATCTCTTGTATCCTTGGTTAGGTTTATTCTGAGGTATTTTATGGTTTTTTGTGCAATATAATCACACTTTCTAAAAGTAAATACTGGTAGAATTTTTGTTTCGTTTTTATACTTCCAGACGTTTTTCTATTATGAATACAAATATACAGGCAAACGTACAGATATACAGGTAGAAATAATGTTTTTTATACGATTAAATCCGAAATTGTGGGGCGATGTTCATGTAAGGTCTTAGAGCTGTGGTTTATTCTTTTTGGGAACAAATTATTATTTTGAAAATCACTCCTCTGTTGATGGATGTAATTGTTTTTAGTTTACCACTATTTAAAAAAATTTTGTAATGTTCATTTATTTTGAGAGATAGAGAGATAGAGCACGAGCAGGGGAAGGGTAGTGAAAGAGAGGGAGACACAGAATCCAAAGCAGGCTCCAGGCTTTGAGCTGTCAGTACAAAGCCCTGATGTGGGGCTCAAACTCACGAACTGTAAGATCATGACCTGAGCCAAAACCAAGAGTCAGATGCTTAAGAGACTGAGCCACCCAAGGGCCCCTCAGTGTACCACTATTAAAAGCAAGGCTATAATCACCATCTTTGCATATTTATGTGGGTATCTGTGTAGAATTTATTCCTTAAACCATATTGCTAGGTCAAAAGGTATTTAAATTTATATTGTTACCAGTTATTTCCAAATTTCCCCTCAAAAGGTCATTATTCTAATTTATACTCCTGCCCACAATCCATTGAGTGCTTAGAAAATCATGTTTTCACATTAAACTTAACTCAGTGAAGAAATGGGGTGATCACACTCCAAAGTCCTCTGAATTAGCCAAAAATCCTTTACAGAAGTGTCTCTAATATCTTATCTTCCTCTGATTAAAACTTCTTTGAAGAACCTATTTGAATTTTGTTATCATTTGATTTACTGCTAATAATCTTGTTTTACAAATATGCAAGAATTTTGGCTGTCTTGTCGGTTTAAGTATATGGATTTCTAGAACTTCAGATGCAGAAGGGATTTAAAGAACGTTCAGATCAGCTTCTCATTGTATAACTGAAAAAGAAAACCAGAGTAGCTGGGTTTCCCCATATACACCCAGTAATCTTCTGTGCAATTGCTTCTTCCTGATGTTTCTGATACTGACAGAGTCTGCTTGGCATTATAGCAGCCTCTTTCTTGTTTCCTACATCTTAAGCTATAAGATTTTTCTGAGCAAGATCATGTCTTATTCATTTTTGAGTCCTTAGTTCCGAGGGTATACACGTGACTTGCCTAAATCTTTTTGAAGTTCCCCAATTCAAGAAGATGTAAGAGATTTATCAACCAAGTGCACTACATTTTGGTCCTCATGTGTATGTATGCATTGTTTTAAAAAAAAGAGAGAGAGAATTGGAGAAATTTGAAGACTAATTGGATATTTGATGGTACTGAGAAATTATTGCTATTTTTTTTTTGATAATGTCATTGTAGCAATGGTTTTCAAAGAAAAGGTCATGATGTCATGAGTTTTAGAGGTGCATATTGCCATTTTTATGGGCAAAATGATACAACAATTGGGGTTTGCTTACAAACAATTCAGGTTTGATAATTGTTGAAGTTTGGTGATGGGTATGTAGGAATTGTTGTATGATTTTCTCAACTTTTTTATATGTTGAAATTGTCTATGATAAAAATAAAAATGCTTTGGGGTGTGGATAAATGAATATTTCAAGTTTATTTTTTAACTTAAGCTGGAGCAATTTTCCTCATTCCCACCTTTACCTTCATTCTCTTCTAGTTGCCTGGCTATAATAGAAATGTGTTTTAAGTGAGTTTTGAACTATGAAGGATACAGACACCGTTTTAATGTAACACATAGGAGATATATTTGTAGTAGATTCATCTTTTCAGTAACTAAATTCTTACTATTCTTCAGATGTCCAAGTTGAAGCCCAAATAACCATGAGACTTGGATTCCCCCTTCCCCTCTATAGTGTTGAAACAAATGGAAGCATGAATGGTGGATACCCCACATTGGATGCACTTCAAAGGAGTTGGGACGTTGTCATGAGAGGAAGTAGAGGAGGGCGAAAGGAAGAGGGGAGTGAAGGCTCATGAGAGTGGAGAAGAGCACAGAGTCTGTTATTAGATAATAACTTTCTCTGTCTCCATTCTTCCCAGGATGATTGAGCTCTTAGGAGTCTTTTAAGACTTTCTGCGGTATAATCGTAACTGGATCCCTGGACACCCTAAGACATTTCTGAACACCAGCTTACCTCCCAGGTGGGAGCACTGTTTGCACCCAGTTTTCCTATGTTGCTGACATTGTACAAGGGCCATCTATGAATTCAGGGAACTATTGATTAAGTTTTTCTATGCCACTTAGCTGTGTGTCAGGAAAAATACCTAGTTAAAAACAAATGGAAGAGTAGATCCGCAGGGGATACCTCTCAAATACCAAGGATATTTATGTGGCATACAGTTTCCTTGGTAACTCACAGAATGGGGAGCAGGAAGGGCTTCTGAGCTTGCTCCCACAGAGACGGAGCGTGGTGATTGTGGGAGGCTGTGGTTTCTTCTCTACCTGGCTGAAATTCACAGAAGACTTGCTACCAGCCTACTTTTTTGTGCTTGTGGAATACTCAGGGAATCACTTGGAGTTAAGATTCTTCCAACTGCACATTTCTACATTCGAACGTTTAGGAGACTAAGTTGCATGATTTACATCGACTTCCACTGTTAAGTCAGAGATTGGTTAGTCTTATTTTGGGTTCCACTAGCTTAGATAGGTGTAGTCATTTCATAGATTTTCTAAGAGGCTAATCAAATATTTACTTTGAAAATAACATTCTATGTGAAAAAACTATTGGGATGGGGATTATTTGATGTACAAAAATGGATGCAGTATTTTTCAATGCCTGAAGACAGAGTTGGTTGTTTCTCTTGGTAGGGCTGAAATATCCTGCACAGTAAGATTTTAAGTTAACGTTGAATGTATGCACACTGTATATACTATGTACTATAGATACCATACATATATACACATACCTTAAAGGGTGGAAAAGGAATATTGATAATAAATGCAAAAAAAAAAAAAGTGAAGATTCTTAAAGACCTGCAGAACCTTAGAAAACTGTTAACACGTTAATGAACTGAGGATAAGATGTCAAAATTGGTACCTTCAAGCTTTTCTTTTAAACCTGTAGTTTCCTTTATAACCCGAGTAGAAAACTTTTAGCCTCATCCTTCTGCTGATGGAGATAACACCTCAATTTCTGTTAAGAATTGTCCTACGGATTTTGGATTAGGTAAGAATTGCTCAGTTAGGCCTGTTTCATGTGGGAAGAAAGATTGAGAATGAATCTTTTGTTCAGGAAATAGACTGGAACTAGCTTGGGGGCCAGTTCTTGCTTGTCAATCATGTTCTTGTCTTTTCAAGATAATGCATCTGTTTGTTTGTTTGTTTGTTTTTTCCTTCTTAGCTCCTGGCTAATAAGTGATCCTAAAACTAAAAAGAACTAAAAAAATCATCTGTAATGGCAAGCTTAGTGATATTAAGCATATATTGAGCTTAAATGCTCCAACTTGCAAGGACTAGATATTAGGTGTTTGTGTGTCAGTTTGAAATGATAGGTATTCTGAAGGTGAGCTATGAAAATAACTAAATGACCAGAAAAATGTTTCCCAATATTTTCTTAGGAAAAATAATGTCTTTTCTTTAGAAGGAGAGGGCCAGTGTTATTTTCAATAATTTGAGATCTAGAAAAGAAAGGAAACTCTTACCTAGAGAATCCCATGAGGTGATAGATCCATCAGGTTCTTTTACACCCAGTCTGACCTTAGGGACAGCAGTCCATCCATATCATACCTGCCTCAACTGACTGGCATCCAAAGCCTTATCAAAACCTAAGTGGTCTTTCCTAGAAAACACCCATTTATCAAGGATAATGTTGCCTCCTTTACTGATGCTTGCAGGTTGTACAGTGCCTGAGAATTAAGTCTGTGCCCTTCTGATCTGTTGTCCATCCTCTCTCCTCACTGCCTGCCTTCCTCCTCCCTCTGAATTAAAATACTTCTTTGGCCAGCCAAATGGTTATATTAAAAGACAGAGAGAAGAAATAGGAACTGCCGAGAAAAAATATTTCATGAGAACAGTGTCTGCTTTAAGACCTCTATTATTGAGAATTATTATTGAGAATTATTTTCATAGTCCTAATCAAACTATGTCATGGATCTAAAGAGTTCTGAAGAAATTTATTTGGGAGTACTAAAGCAGGAACACTTGTAAGAACTATACAGATGTGTCTTTGCTTACCAAGAGACACAACTGAGCCCACCCTTCTCCTGGTGATGTTAAATTCTCTTGTTGCAGCATGGTTTTATGTATGGATCGAATGGAGACTTCTATCCGAGGCAGAAAAGCAGAGGAAATGAGACCTGGAATCTGATACCATAGGAAGAATGAAGAGTAGGTATTTCTTTTTAAAAATGAGGACCTGAAAGGGTAATGAAATCTGTTTTCTTGATTTGGGGGGAAAGAGTATGCAACCATTACAAAGTCATGGACATTTTTAAAAAATATTTTTATTTATTTCTAGGAGAGAGAGAGAGAGACAGCATGAGCAGGGGAGGGCCAGAGAGAGAGGGAGACACAGACTCTGAAATAGTCTTCAGGCTCTGAGCTGGCAGTCAGCACAGAGCCTGACGCGGGGCTCGAACCCACGAACCGTGAGATCATGACCTAAGCGAAAGTCGGACGCTTAACCGACTAAGCCACCCAGGCTTTTTTAAAATAAGATTCTCTATTCTCATTATTTGGCATCTTTTTGGTGAAAAAACTTTCACTAAGAGTGTTTTCAATGTATGAGTTTTAAATTACTACCGGTATGTGCTAAAGGAAACATGTGAATGGGAGATCACTATTTTCACTCCAAGGCTCTAGACGAGAACAGTAGTAGATATTTGGGTATTTGGGTTGAAAATTGCGAACAATGAATAAAGAAAGAGAAGAATATGTTGGGGATTATTAATTATTCGATAATGCAGGAGAACTAGGCAAGGGATATCAGCCATTTGGAGCCATATGGGAACTGGTAAAAAGAGTCTCTTCAGTGCAGAGGAAGACTGAGAAAAAGTTTGCTTAAGAACAAGATGAGAATTCAGTAGAACTAGCAAGAGAATGTGCACTTTCATGGAGAGAGAAGTACATGGAGAGAGAAGTAATTTAGGCAAGTAGAGAATGATAAGCAGAGTTTGAAGATTGTTAAGTGCTATGGTTTAGAAGTTGTTCAGAGATTGGAGACTATTAAGAACTATGGTAAACTCCGCATCTCCATTAAAGCCTCATAGTTGACTCTTTGCTTATTGTATAATATGGTCGAAAGATATTATCACCTAAACAGCTGGCATTAGAGTTGCTCTTATAGAAGGAACTGTCTTTGGCTGGAATTTTATTTAAGTGTTTACAGAAGACATGCTGGTTCCAAGGCATCAGAGGGAAGGATGAATATGCTAGTGGAAAAGATTTTCTGCCCTTCACACAATGAGAAGAGAGCTGAAGGGACAGAGAGGAGAGAAAGATGGAAGAGAAATGAAGCATAATGTGATATGTAATGACTACTGTATGGGGGAAGGCCCAGTCTATACATTTGCTAGCCTGCTGACCAAAAAGCTCTTTTGGGCAAAGAAATTTCTTAGATTCAGATACCTTCCTGGTCCTGCAAAAACCAAAAACAAATCAACAACAACAATAAAATACATAATCCAAGCCAAAATAGTAAGCTTCTACACAAAAACATCTTCAAAACATGTCCCCCACCCACCTTTTCTTCCATCTTGATTGCTGTTCATAATATCCTACGATGTAGAAATTGGCAGCTTCAACAGACTCTAGCTTTTTAAAAAAAAATCTACTATACTCCCAAATTCTTTGTGTGGGTTGAGCTTGGGGGCAAGTGGTAAAGGAGTTAAATCCCATCTTCAGTGTGATACTATGCAAGAAAAAGCCACTAATCAAGTCACTAACTCCGGTTGGGCTTTTTTTTTTTTTTTTTTCCTTCACGTGGTACTGAAATGTCTTTATTTTTAAAAAGATGCTAGAGACATCACTATATCAGGGCCTGTCTGTAGCTGCCTATCTGACACACTTCCTAAAGTGGTTCTAGCCTACTTTTTATTTTAATAGTTTGAACTATCAAGCAAAAACCAAATTTAATTTGGATTCAACAGAGTCCTCCTACCAGAAAGGTTGATATCCTTGGTCCGAGGAGATTTTTTATTTCCTGGAGCCTACATACCAAGTCTATCTGAATATACGAAATGCACTATTTGTCATCATTTCTTTTTCCAATTTGGAAAAATTTGTATGGTGGCAAAACGTTTATAAATAAGTACAAAAAGAGCCAGGACATCTGGGTTGTAATCCTAGATTTACCAGTAACTTCCTCTGTAATATTGGTAAATCAGCCTACATTTCTGGATATGAGTTGCCAGATTTACAAAATTACAAGACTGGATTTGATTCTCCTCAAGGACCTTCCTCCTTCAAATATCTATAAATGTTTGAAGCTTCAACCAAATCAAATGACTGTTTGGAAGTCTTATAAAAATATCCTCAGGCTGCAGTCAACCCCAGAAAGAGCTGATGCTATTATTTAGGTACTTCAAGTCATTCAATTTATTTAGTTTAATCCTTAGATAATTAAAATAAGCGAGTCAGAAACAATAAAAGAATTTGAGCAGTAAGGCAATAGGAATGGGATCTAATCAATCACCTTTGAAAATAATCACTTCCTAGAGTTCATCCAAAAAGATTATATGAAAACAAGTAGTTAATTATTGCAGTAGCCACAATCTGGCCTAATTTTGAAAAATAACACATATTTTGAAAGGAGAATGAGTTCATGTTCGAACAGCCTAGTCAAGAACAAGATAAAATACGCAACATCACTGGTCATAGAAATGTAAGTTAAAACAAGAAAATGTTTTGCCTATGAGATTTGAAAAGCCTAAATAGAACATAATAACTAATGCTAATAAATATAGAGTGAGTGGGGAAATGCGAGTTAAAGCAACCAGATGCAGAATTGCTTGGAAGCAAAGAAAGATAAATTGTGGCTCAAGTACTGCTATCCTCTTTAGCCTCAATAGTATTCAGAGAACAACCTCGACATAAATTAGTGAAAGAGGTGGTGCCCTTCACATATATTTGTATAATACATTGTGGTGTGTGTGTGTGGAGTGGGAAGGGAGAGAGAGAAAGGAGATTCTATAGGTTATGAGACTTATTCCTCTACCAGTGGGAATCTTAAAAGATAAATAAGAATAATTAATCTGTATGAATACTATAGAATATAAAAAAAAAGAGAAAGAATTACAATTCCCAGTCACTGGATGACTTCTAAGGGAAAACTGGGATTGTGAAATTCACTGAGAGATGGTAGTGTCAGCCTAGGAGCACTTTGAAGCCTTGTGTGAGGACTGAGGGCACAGAGAAGGGACGGTAGCCACTGAGCCCTGATGAAGGGTGCAGTCCTCAAGAATTGTCAGTGATGCTCACGTGTACTCCATCTCACCAGAGAGAAGAGTGTATGTCCCTACCCAAATAGATGGCAACAGTGGATGTTGAAAACCTGAGGACTGCTTTTCCATATAACAAATGTTGAATTTTGCAATTAGGAAAGAATGCTTCTGGGCTATAAGCATATAGCTATACAAGCTATAACCTTATAAGAGGTACAAATTATCACTGGGGAAAATTGTTCTTTGAGGGATAGAGTTCTTCATAAACATAAACATGAAGGTCAGAATTTTACATAAATTATGGTAGCTCTTTCTCCCAAGTTAGCTTAAGTAAGAGTTGGGAAATCTTGAACAAGACTTCCAATTCAGGTAGGATGCTGGGCTAAATAGTCTGAGGGATCCTTTCGCTGGAATATAGGGAGCTCTTTAATAAATTGCCCAAAATATAATATTTAATTCATTATAAGAACTGCTACGAGGTAAGAAAAACATCTAAGGGCAAAAGTAAACTAACAAAAATAAAAGTCAAGGAAATAAAGTCCTAAAAAAAGAACACAAACAGAGGGAATGGTAAAGTGTGGTCACATGAAGGAAAACACCTATAAAAACACTGATATCTAGAAATCAGCCTCTGGTAAGGTAAGAAAGCTAAACCTGAGAATCCGGCATTAAGCTGTACCAAAGAGAGTTTAAGCTTTTTTTCTCTATGGAAATCTGACAAAGCCCATGGTCTCCTTTAAATAATAGTGATCCCTAATGCATGAAATAAAACACATGAAAGTATAAAGAAAACAAATTACCTAAAAATATTATTATCAAAGTATTTTTTAAATTTGTGATTTAGTAATACATGTGCTTCTTTATTATTTTATTAAATAATGATTTCTAGTGGTGGCTCTAATAACTATAATTTTAAAGTAGCTACAAATGGACATGATACTTTTTGAGATTCTGCAACTATAGAAATATAATATGGAAATATCCGTAATTGTTACTAGTCATAA
Source organism: Hyaena hyaena (assembly GCF_003009895.1). Taxonomy (NCBI): domain Eukaryota; kingdom Metazoa; phylum Chordata; class Mammalia; order Carnivora; family Hyaenidae; genus Hyaena; species Hyaena hyaena. Next base: position 295,023 of record NW_024081780.1, on the reverse strand, counting down.
ATACTAGTTTGGCTTTTTACTACTGTGAAAGAAAGAAAGTTAAATTATGAGCTAATTATTCATCTTAAGAAGAGAGTAAAAAAGCAGCACAATATACTCGAGAATATACAAAAAGACTATAATTAAATTAGAAACAAATTAATAAAAAAGAAATTAAAGATAAAGAAGCAGGAATGCCGAAACCAAATGTTGTTTTTTGAAAAGATTACTAGAACAGATCTCTGATGAGATGAATTGAAATTAAAAAAGAGAAAAATATCTAATACTGAATATAGAAAAGGGTTATAATTACAGATACAAAAAGATCCAAAAAGTAATACCAAGTATATAGGCTTGTATCAATAGATTTGCAAACTTAAATGAAACATACAAACTCCTAGAAACATATGTTTTACCTAAACTGACTCTAGAAGAAATAGAAAGCATGAAAATTTCTTTAACTATTAAATTGATCTCAATTTTCCCACAAAGAAAAAACTAGTTGTAGCGTGCGTCACAAAAGAATTCTGCCAAACTTTCAAGGCATAGTTCTAATAATATACACCTGCCATATAATAGAAAAAGGAAAATAATATTCTCTAAACACATTTTAGGAAGCTAATAGAATCTCGTTTCTAAAACCACACAAGGACACCATGAGAAAAAAAAAATAGACTGATCATCTTACTTAGGAACATGGATGTATGCAAATCCTGAGCAAAATATTAGCATATGAAATCTAATTATGGATAGTAAGATCCTATATCCTTAATACACAATTTATTTCCCCCCAAATTCAAGAGTGTTTTATTTTCTAATGCATTATATAAATTAAATTCATGACATCCACAGATCAAAAGAGAAACAAATATATGACTTTCTCAAAAGTTGGAAAAAAACTGATAAAATTCAATACTCATTTACTGTGAAAAATTTTCAAACTGGAAATAGAAGAAACTTTATTAACCTACAAAGCTATGTATTAAAGTGTTTTTAAAAAATTAGCTGTAGTAAAAAAGAGAAACATTCTCTATACAAGTAAGAAGACAAGAATGACCAACAAAATTGCCTCTGTTCAATATTATTTTCTATGTTTCAGTGTATTAAGTATAGTAAAAAAAAGATACAAAATATCTTTATAAAAAAGCTATAAAGAAGGAAGAAAAAATTGCCATTATTTGCAGAAAATAGTTGCCCAGAAGAAACATCCAAAATTTATTTAGATTGATTAGAATTGATAAGAGATTTTAACAGTGTGTCCAGCTGTAAGACATACAAAAGTTAATTGAATTTTTATACACCATCTAAGACAAAAATGCAATTCAAAATGGCCATCTTTGTAATAGCACAAAAGTAAAAGGGTGCATAGGAATAAATCTAACAAATACTGCATGAGACTTTTATAGAGAAAAGTATAAAACTTTTTGAAAGACATTAAGGAAGAATTAAATAAATGAATAGATACATGAATCCAATTAGTGTATCAGAAAATTTAATAGCATGAGATGCCTGTTTTCTACGAGTTAACCTAGAGATTCAATGCAATATTGTAAAAATACCAGTAGAAATTTTTGAGAAACTTTACATGCTGCTTCTAAAAGTTCAAGGGAAAGCTAAATGGCCAAAAGGTTCCTAAGAAGAATCTGGTGTGGAAATTTGCTCCAGACAATTTCAGCTTACTCTGGATTTGCAGTGTTTATTTCAGTAGTGTTTATACTTGGTAGACAAATTGACTCATCAATAAAGGTCAAGGTCCTACAAACTGAACCTACATTTATGACATTTTGATTTGCAATGGAGGTAGCATTCTAGATCAGTGGAAAATAAATGCTCACATTTTATCATGTTGCAGAAAACTGAAATTTGGTTCTTACCTCACACCATATACATAAAACAGTGTTGGTTTATTTCTCAAAGGAAAAAAAACCTTTTGGGAGAATATATAGATGATTTTTAAAAACTGTATGATGGGTAATATTTCTTTTTTTTTTTTGATGGGTAATATTTCTTAAACAAAATGCATAGGAAACAAAATATACAAGAAAAGGTGAATAAAACGGACTACATCAAATTAAGTACTTCTTTTTGATGCAAATTTACCAGGAAAGAAGTAAAAAGATAAGACATTAAATTGGAGGGTATTTTAATAATATGTAACTGACCAAGAATGAAGAGCTGTGTTATGGACATATAACACATATAGGGAAAGTGAGGACAGCTAGCTTCCAGAGCACTACTTTAGGAGCTCTAGAACCCATGAGCACACATACCATTTGAGATGCTACACCACATTTAATCAAATATTTTAAAATGCACCTAATTTTCATAGAAATCTATTTTTCTATAAAAGTGAAAGTAATTTATTATTTAGATTTTGAAATTATTTGTCCATAAAGAATTCATCTGATTTGTGATGGAATTGTATCTCTGTCACTGATTCAAGCAATTCTGACCAACTGTGTAAAGCCAGGGACTTGCTCTTCCTGCAGAGGACAGAAAGGCCAGCAAACTGGGAAGCTTATTTGCCTCAGTTTCATGCAGGATTCCTCTCCCTACTTTGGTCAAGTTAGCCCCACAAATTCTGGGATTTCAGCTAAACCATGCGGTTCTGAGTGTTGACGTGGGCACCAACTATTTTTGACTTGCCCTGTTAGTGGGCAGGACCCACCAACTGCTCACACACTAGCTAAACGCAGCAGCTGCCTCTCAGAAGAGGTGCCAAATGTGATATTTCACTGCTTTAAATAATCAGATACTTGTGAGTCACGAACGGTGCTTGGGACGCCAGCCTGTTGGGTGTTTGTTGGTGCTGAGGATTACTAAGGAGAGAACAGAGCACGATAAGTGAGATTCTACGGCAAGTATCTTTCCTTGTATTATGAGCAGATCTAAGAGAGGGGAAGGAGGGAAGGATTCCAAGGCCCCCGTTTCCCATTCTGCATCCTAGCCACAATTCTTAGAGACTTGGTTAGAACTCAGCAGTTATTTCAGCAGAGAGCAGTGGCTCATCTGTTGGGGGTTCTATAGCCTGAATTTCCCCCACTGAATGAGAGATTTGACCAGAATGACTTCCAATGTGTTTTCTAGCTACTGTAAAAATAAATGATTTTTTAAAAAATCGCATTTGTGGAAATAGGGTGGTAAGAGGCAGATGATTTTTCATATAGAAGAAATGGCTCTTTCAGATTAAAAGCAGCTATTGCCTCTGAAAAGGGATAGAAATACATTTAATCCTATCCCAGGAGTTCTAAAATATCAACTCCAATCTGTGTTCTCTAAACTCACTGGACTGACCTTGCAAGCGGCACCAAAATATCTGGTCATCTCAGTGGGAAGATTAATCAACTGATTATTGGGGTTGGGGGATGGGTCTTTCCTTTTCATTTATTTTTAGAGGGCTGCATCAGCATCTTTGAATGTGTGAAATGCCCAGTCAGTATGCCATTTTCATTAGCACGATGCAAAATGCCTGAATTGCACCATTATGAACTGGTTTGAAATTTGGCAAATTAGAGTCCTATTTTAGCCTTACACTTTTTAAAAAGTAAAGGAAACTTGAAGTGTATTTTGAGCCAATGTCGTTAACTTAGGGGGTGTCAGAGCTTGTGCAGTTCAAGGTAAATAAGAACTAGGTCTTACCCTTAAAAAATAGATTGTGGTTCCTTGTGATGGTCGTTCCCAGCATCCCTCATTCCTATTGGGAGAAGGGGATGGTAAGACCCAGTTGGAGTAAACAGGCCCCTGGGCCTGAGGACAAATTGTAGAGATAACAAACTGGGGGGCCCTTGGACCTGTTTTGATTGGCCTATGTAGAATTTTTAAAATTAAAAAAAAATTGTTTCTAACAGAACAGTCTGATTTTGTCACACAAAAATTGTCTAACTCGTCTTGAAAAATCAGACAATATGGCAACACTGGGCCCAGATTCCTTAGTGGCACCCATTACCTGAGGCAGAGTATCCACAGCTCTCTGTAGGTGGGAGAGCACCCTTCCGTGCCTCGTTTTACCCATTGCTCCCTATCCTCTGGTTCTCCTCAGCCACTGAGGTTATGCATCTGGTCCCGTAAGATAATCAAATGTGCTGATTATGGCATAGAATCTTTATCTGTAGAGTCTCCATTCAATGGAACTCCACCACAGCCCGTTTTCTCATGGTGTCTGTCTTCTGGCCCCTCCCATCTCTTATCTTTAAAATTTTACATGTCATAAAGCTCAGATGGGATCTGTAGTACCATTGCTTCTTTATCTTAATATTCTATCTGATGGCTTCTTATGTAGTTTTCTGGGATCCTGAGTATCGATAGTTTCTGTTGGCCAGGACTCTCTGTTCTGTTGAATCTGTCTTTGATATATAGTAGCCCTTTTATCTGTATATCAGCATCTTCACTGGCCCTGGTTGATATGTTCATAATCTGTCACTGGCTATGTAGCTCCCTAGGTACATATTAAGTTCATTATTTGCTTTTCTGAACAGGATCAAAGCATAGACTAGTCATTTCTGTTTTCTCCAGAGCTTCCTGTACAAATGGCCTTCTGTGGAATCTTCCAGAGTGAATTCCTCTATGCTATATGGTTTTGGGGGATATATTTTAGGGGAAGTTATTAAAGACTTTACGATTGTCTAGAGGAAGGAAGACAATCCCAACTCTCTTACCTTCTTAAATTTATTCTTGACTCGGAGTCAGCTAACTCTATCCCTATGGGTGGCTTCTTAATGAGAACCGTGTAAGACACACTTCTTTTTCAGCAATGTCAAACTTCAAGTTTCTAAGGAACTTGGCAATGGCTTCAAGGTTTTCTGCCTTTGTAGCGTGTGCAATAGGGCATATATAAAATAGAAAGGGACTTACCCTTAAAACCCAAAGTAAATATTCAAATTATACTCCACTAAAATAGAAGTGATCTATGTGGATAAAATTCATTTGTATGATACCTTCAATCAGAGCTTTTATTTATTTAGTGTGTTTGACAGACCAAAGGGATTCCCACATTACAGGTATAGAACCCAGTGCTGGTTTTCCATAGTGGTGATTATATTCATATGTTAGAATAGCTTTTTATTTCTATTTTTAACTGAGCTTTCTGATGTCTATAAATCTTAGATTTGAGAAAAAAAACCCATATTTAGCATGACAGAATGATGTTGCTGAATGGAAAAATTGGGAAATATTATCTAGATTTTTGTGTGATAGACCCAAATCAATGGAGATAAAATATTAACTATGTGCAAGGATTCTAACTCAGAGACTCCACTTCGAGAAGTTCATTCTAAGAAAATAATTAAGGACTTACTTATAGATTATGCCAACAGATTATTACCAGAGCATTTTTTTTTTGTAACTGGAAATATATTACAAAATATTGATATAAATGTTTGAAAACACAGTATTAGCTAAATTACTTATGTTACATCCATATAAGTTACCTACTAAAAATAACAATTTAGTCAAAAGGCTTAGAAACATTTTAGACATTGAGTAATACGGTTTTGGTTGAATATAAAACAGTCCAGTCACACAGTGGAATATTATGCAGCTATGAAGAGGAACAAGATCCTCTGTCAGCTGATAGGGAGTGACCTCCAGTGTGTGTTCTTAAGTGAAATAAATGAGGTTCAGAAGAGTAGATTTAATACAAAACCATTTGTGTATGCATATGTGCTTGTATATAATAAAATATTATACTCAAAATAGGGAACAGATATAAAAGCAAAATTTTTCTGAAAATACCTAATTAAATAATGTTGACTTTTGAAACTTATAATTTACATTTTCAAAACTAAATTGAATCAAAAGCATACAATAGGTAACCCCTACAAATTAAAAGACTGAAATGAATGAACTTAACTTCATGTCAAGGCAGTGGTATTACCCACAGAGAGAATGAAATATCTTATGGGGCTTTAGAAACAGCCTCTTGAGTATATGTATTTAGTGTAATATAGTCTAAGGACAAAAAGAATTGCAAACACATTTTCAGGTTTATTCCATCCTCTGGCTGTTAGTCATAAAATTGGGATTATGATTTTAAAACTTTTTCATCTACTAGAGATAATGTAAGTGCGCGGTAATTTTAATATCAGCAGCCATAATTTTTGATGTCTTAGAAATGAGATACACGTTACTCTAAGGCAGGTGAAGGCAGGTGAAATAACTTCCAAACAGCCTCATGTCTTCTTAACATGTGAGTCTCACTCAAACTGCTCCCTCTCTCCTAGTTGTGCTAAGTTGCCCTTGGTTCCCAAATGGCCCCCTCTGGGTTTTCTCCCTCTTTGTTTTCTGTGCACAAGCTTTACCTTTCCATTCTTTGGGAGTGTGACTGCTTCCTGCCCCAGCCCTGTCTCTCTGGCACTTCTCCAAGCCCTGGCCCTCCCTTCCTCCATTTCTCTTTCTTAAAGCGAGCACTCTTTCCATGACCATGACTCTGGGTATGGACCATCTTCTGCAGCTATTTTCAAATAAATGAATCAAGGAACGTAAAAGGTACAAATGGGGTTTTAGAAATATTCCAGCATTTCTGATCCAATGTTAAAGTCATCGGTTAGGGCTGTTCTGGTTTTATCAATTGCCTTTTCTTTAAACAAACCCAGTAAAACACAGAAGCATAAAATAGACAAATTACAGAAGGATCCTTTTCAAGAGGGGCCTAATGTTTCAGAAAGAAGTTGGTTCAGTATGTTTTTATTGGAACTTGACCAAATGCGTGCAAACTTGACTCAACCAAAGGCGTTGAGGGGAAGGGTCACACACAGAGTTAACTTTCCAAGCTAGAATGGATTAATGGGAATAGAATATCAAAGCCTGGCAAGTTACCAAGTGTATTACCAGACACTTATTACACTCAAAAATCAATGTTATATGCTATTTTGAGGATAACACCAAGAGAGGAGAAGTTATGTTTCTCTTTTGGAAGGATTAAATTTACTCGGGAAATATAGAAAGCTGTGTATATAGCTTAAGTGTGTACTACATATGCTCACACATAAAACATATACTTTCTGGGAGAAAACAGAAGAAATGATTAAAAGTGGTTAAAGCAGGGGCGGCTGGGTGGCTTAGTTGTTTAAGTATCTGATTTCAGCTCAGGTTATGATCTCACAGTTCGTGGGTTCGAGCCCCGCGTCGGGCTCTGTGCTGACAGTTAGCTCAGAGCCTGGAGCCTGCTTCAGATTCTGTGTCTCCCTCTCTCTCTGCCCACCCCCCCCCCACCCAATCACGTTGTCTCTCTTTGTCTCTCAAAAATAAATAAATGTTAAAAAAAAAAAAGTGGTTAAAGCAGAAGAGATACTGAAAATGGGGTGAACTGAGTCAACTTATTATTCTTCCATATTATATGAAATTTTAATATATGCATGTTTTATTCTTGTAATAATAAAGCAAATCATTAAAACTTTTATCTGTATCTATCTGGCGCCTGACATAGAGCTAAGCGGATAAGAGGTACTCAATGAATATTTGATATCTTGCTATGCATGTGAGATAACTTTTAAAACGTTAACTAGTATAATGATACAGTTTAAATTAAATCTGTGCAAAATAGAATAGAGGAGAAAAGGAGTGGAAGAGGCAGATTAAATGGAAAGAGTTGCTTAGTGGCATGGTCCTGGTGACTCCTACTGTTTGGGGGAGGAGGGTTCTACAGGGAAACACATTTGTAAACCCATTGTGTAAATATTTCCCCTGGGGCTCAGGCACCTTGTCAGGGAGAGGTGGGTCCTACAGGGAACCCCTTCTGGGAAAGAAAGCTAAACAGCAATTCACTTTAATGTCTTGCTTTGCATTCAGATGAATATGCAAAACGAACCTGCTTACAGTATCGCTTGGAAACCGAAGTTAAATTATTTTAAGTGGCCAGAATACAGACCAGCTCACGAGTTTATCTCTTTTTTGAATTGTGTGATTTTATTATCATTTTGAAGTGCTCCTGATTCGTGTATTCTAAGGACACGCATGAGGGATACAATGCTTCTTTGTGCTTATTTTCTGTGATATACACATATCTATTTTTTAATGTTTATTTATTTTGAGAGAGAGAGAGAGAGAGAGCGCGAGAGCGAGAGAGCACACAGGAGGGACAGAGAGGGAGAAAGAGAGAATCCCAGCAGGCTCTGCACTGACAGGGGCTTCACATGGGGCCTGATCTGACCAACTGTGAGATCACAACCTGAGCTGAAATCAAGAGTTGGATGTTCAACCTACTGAGTCACCCAGATGCACCTACACATGGCTATTTTTATATGCCTTTTACATTAATTGAAATTTAAATATATAAATGATATTGAAAAGTAAAAACCATACTTGCATGTGTGTATATATAGATGTACATACATGTATGTATATATGTTTGGACTATCTATCTGTTTATCTACCTACCTACCTACCCACCTACCTATGTGCTTATCTACCTACCTCTCTATCCAATCCATCCAGCCCCTAGTCTTCTTACTGGAAAATAACATTATTAAACCTTTAGATCTAACATGGAAATCTCATTTGCTTATACACACATTTATTAATTTCTTTCTATCCATTAGTTTCTTTTATACACTGGGTGCCAATGGGTCTATGAAAATAAGAAGAAAGAAAAACACTGAAAGTTGTAATGTTACCGGGCTGGTGGCCTCCTCGCAGCTTCTGAAGTCGGTCCGAGTTGTCACCCCTTAAATTATAGCTACTTGAGTCTAGCAAAGACAAGGAGTTGACTGGTGAGTTGTGATTTGTGTCAAAATCCAAGATCCTTCTTCATGTTTTCTTAGAGTTAGCTTGCTTGATCGCACAGAGTTATAATCCTTCAGAATAAGATCAATGAATTTGTAAAGAGAAAGAGAGACATTGTTGCTTTTCAAAAAAAAAAATCAACCTAAGCATTAACGGAGCCCTCAGTATGTTTCTCCATGATTCCATGGCCATGATTTTCTAGTACACAAAATGATGAATGATTCCGACTGTTCACACGGTTAGTTCAGGGGGAGAGGCGGTGAGATCATTGGACTGGGGGGAGGGGGAGGTGGAAGGTGGGGGATGGCAGGTGCGAACACATCACAAAGTTGCTCAGAACATATTTGTCATTCAGTGTGGTTCCTGTTTCAGCAGCACTGGCATCACGGGAAGTTTGATAGAAATGCAGAAACTCAGGTCCGCCCTCCTCACACTCTGCCTTTCTCTCTGAAAAATAAATAAACATTTAAAAATAAAAAAATAAAAAGAAGTTCTGACATAGATGCAAAAGGGGTGGAAAGTACTACTTTTTTTTTTTTTAAACCAAATGCCCAATATCTCAACTCAATGCATTGCTTCTCTGTTAGAAGATGCTGGAACATAAACATTCTTTAGGTGGGTTAGGTATGGAAACTAAGTCGAGGCTCCTCTTAGTAGTGATCATAGCACCGCCGTATCTAAAAATGGCAGAGCTGCATAGCAGAATGCATGATCTCAGATTCTACCTGTCTGATGAGGAACTCTTTTTATCTTGGGGAAAAGCTGAATGAGATTGGACAGAGAGCAGGGAGTATTCTTTACATGAAGTGTGGGGAGGGCTGAGCATTCCTTTCCTCTTCAACAACACAAAAAACAGTTGTTAGTAGTGTCGGAAAGAAAGCTAATTACTTGCTTCACCTTGTGCCACCTTGACAAATTGTTACAAAAAGATATAAATAAATTATTATCACTTATTACAGGAATGAAGTGAGGTAGCCTGTAGGAAAAAAAAAAGAAAGAAAGAAAGAAAGAAAGAATCTGCAGTATCTGCTAGATCCTGGGAAGAGATGAAGAACTGTGCTTCAGGATGGGTGGGGACAAGGGATGCTCCATAGGCCTCCACAGAAGTCTGGCCTCCCCTCCTCTGAAGTGCTACTATAAGGAGGGCTGAGTGGTTCAGTACATTGAGCATCAGACTCTCGATTTTGGCTCAGGTCACGATTGCAGGGTCGTGGGATCGAACCCTGCCCTGCATGGGGTTCCACACTCAGCATAGAGCGTGCTTAAGATTCTCTTTCTCTCTCCCTCTACCTCTCTCCCTCTCTCACACTCTCTCTCTACCCCCCCCAAATAATACTATAAATACAAAAATAAAACATATTTAAAAAATAAATAGTGTTACCAGTAAAATAATTCTGCCCTCACCATTATCCATCACAACCCAGAGACTGAGCGGATCTCTCATTACCAGTCCAAAGTCCTGAAGATGAACACTTAATTGGTCCAGCTTGGTTCACATCCCTACTGCCGACCACCGTCAGTTCGAGCCATATCACAGCACTCTGATGCTGAGTGGAGAGATGCCTACCAAGTATACAGTACACCCACCCTTCAGTCTCAGTTTTCCTTGTCACTAATTGGAAGGGGTCATTTTCCCCCAAAGAGGTAAAGCACTTAGCGAGAAGGGGATTCTCCACATTAAGAAACGTTTCCTCATAGGATTTCAACCACATGACCTACTTAATGGTATGGACCCACTCAGTCCTCAGCAGTGGGAGGAAGGATGAGCAGTGGGGGAGGAAATAAAATGTCTGTGGGGAGACTCTTTCAAAGAAATGGGTTATAGTGCTTCCTTAGGAAGTGAGCAGAGTTAAACGGGAAACTCTGCACAAAGCCCACCTCGGCTTCTACAGAAGAGACCTCATGCTCACTTTCCCTGCTGCGTCATCTGGGAGAAAAAACAATGCCCCTTGATAAACATTCTGGGTAAGGAAACTACTTCGGGGCAAACAGTTTCTTTTTTAAAATCGTTTTTAGATTTTCCCTTTTGTAGGGCATTTTTAGGTTTATAGCAAAATTGAGAAGAAGGTACAAAGATTTTTCCCTATCCTCTCTGCCCCTTCCCATGCATAAGCTTCCTCATTTTCCACATTCCCCCACCATAATGGTACCTCTGATGAACTGCCTTGACACCTATAATCATCCCAAGTCCATAGTTTAGGTTACAGTTCACTCTTGGTGTTGTACATTCCATGGGTTTGAACAAATGTATCAATAAGGACATGGGTCCATCGTTATACTATCATATGGAGTAGTTTTACTGCCCTAAACATTCTCTGTGTTCTGCCTCTTCATCCCTTTTCTCCCCCTTCTCGGTCCCATCAACCGCTGATTTTTCTTCCCATCTCCATAGTTTTGCCATTTCCAGAATGTCATATAGTTAGAATCATATAGCATGTAGCCTTTTCATAATGGTTTGTTTCACGGAGTAATAAGCATTTAAAGTTCCTGCATGTTTTCCCATGGCTCAGTAGCTCGTTTCTTTTCGATGCTGAATAATATTCCATTGTGTGGAGGTACCCCAATGTATTTATCCTTTCACTGAGTGAAGGACATCTTGGTTGCTTCCAAGTTTTGGCAACGATGAATAAAGCTCATATAAACATCTATGTACAGGCTTTTTTGAGGACCTAAGTTGTCAACTTCTTGGGGTAAATACCAAGCAGGATTGCTGGGTCATACGGTAAAAATAGGTTTAGTTTTGTAAGTAAGAAATTGCCAAACTGTCTTCCAACATGAAACTCTCTTCCTTGGGTTGTTTTCAAAAGACAGGTGGCAGGTATATTCATGACATAAATTTTCTTCCAAGAGAAGAAGACCAAAAACACTTGATAAGGAAAAAAGTTCTCAAATAACAGAAGGGAGCTGTGAAAGGAAACTCCACCAAAGGAGCAATTGCTCGTGGCCAAGGTTCTCTGACAGGAACCCCATCAAAGTTCCCTCTTCACGATGAATTAGCAAAATCCAAAGATTCATTTTAATATCTTTAGAGAGAAAGCATATTTTCTAGGCTTGGAAGAGATTAAATGAATCTTTTAGAACCATCTCTCCATTCTTTATCTTTTCCTTTATCTCAGAAGTACATCAGTTGGGAGACTGTCCCAGTCTGTCCCCAGTCTTGCTACTGTTTTGATTGCTGCGGCTGCATTCAGATGGGCTATCAAGATAGAAACTTAGAGGTTTGCGGCGGTGGTAGTGGGGAGTGCAAATTAAGAAAGAAGACCCAGTTTTATGGCCCTTGTTGCTTTATGGTCCTCCTCGTGAGTGACATTGTGTGTGGTGAGCAGATTGGTTGGTTAGTGCTGTGAAGATTAAGGGTGAAAGAAGACCCCTCTGAAGTTGCATAATTAGCTTCAAGTGCACAAAGTGTGCTTTTAAACCTATTCTATTGTAATTTTAAAAGAGCCAATAAAACCGTGGATAAAACAGGGCAAATTCACTCCTACAAGTAACTTCATCTCTTTGTTTACGGAGCTGCTTTAGATCCACAATCAAAGACATCCAATAATGGGAAAAGGAAGTGCGTTCTCTCTTCTACTCTATTTTGTCTCTTGTGGTTCACAGAATTCAGGACACTAATTATAAAACCTATTGTAAAAAAGTTAAGCAGTCAAATGAGATAATTTACGATAATTCTGAACCTCAATGTTTATAACTCAGACTTGTGAGGTTTTGTGCACACGTGCCCAGTCTGGGATGGCTTCTATGGAAAGGTTTGGAAATGCTAACTAGGCTAGCAGTTTTGGGGGTGTGCCCACAGAGTGCTTCTGAATTTTGTGTGATCATGTACAAATTCAGTACAGTTAGCGCTTGATTACTTGGTTCCCTGTTCATATAAGAAGCCAGAAGCACAGGAGAGGAATAGCAAAGCTGTACAAAAGGGATCCCCTGGAGAAATACAAAGATGGCCTTATTATCTGGATGATTCATTTATTCATTCAACAAATACTAACAGCATTTACTTAGTACTTAGAACAGTTGCAAACACACAAGAAAACTTGCCCTGAATAGGGTTTATTGTCTAATAGAGGATGCATATATTAAACAAATAACAAAATAAATTTATACTTAAATTATGATAAGTCCTGTGAAGGAACGTTCCAGGTTGCTGGGGAAGAGTCGAGGAAGGGGCCTTGATTTGGCAGGCTGGGGTTTTAAGAAAATACCCAATATCTTTGGGAAGCCAGAACTTTCCTGTTGTCCGTGTAAAGCCATTCTGTGGTCTCTCAGTTTTCCGGAGGTTTAAGTTAGCATCAGAACCTGAGAATGAGGAAGGCAGGCTCTGGGAGAGACTGGGCTGAGCACAGTTTCCACCGGCTCCCACCCAAATGCATTTTGCTTGTTTCAGACTCTCAAATCTGCCCCGTATGAAGCCCCACCTCCCATCCTTAATGTCACTGCCCTGATACTGACGCTCCCTCCTCATCCTTCTTCCTTGCTAATCTAGCACATGGTGGCTTTTCTCTTAACTGTGTATCTTTACAACAGAGGCAGACCCGGAGGGATCAATTACAGTAGTGGAATGTTCATTGATCAGTTTCAAACAGAAAAATATCCAATTACACAATTACTGTCTATGCCTTTCATGTCAAAAGTTCTTAATTTCAAAAGCAGGTGACGGGAAGAGGGAGGTGGGTGGGTGTAGTGTGTAGACAGAGGTGATAGATAAATGCATCTGGTGACACAGAGGAATGTTTTGCAAGTATACTCGGCTACTGTCTGTATGTGCCAGGGCTCCCGTGGGCTGTGCTGCTGGGAGTGAATATTGGGGGAGCAGAGGGCAAGGTTTTACCTTAAGTGAGGTTGTTAAAATGACAAACATCGCTGTCAATTTCCACCACTTTCCACTTTCTCACTTCTCACAGAATTACCCATCATTTTTTAACTGGTTTGAGATAATGCTTTTATCTTAATAAAGATCAGTCCGTGATATATTGTTAATATAGAATAATAAAAAGACAAAAATAAAATGATACATAATCCAATCATCCATAAATAGTCCCTAATCCATTAGGGACGTTTACCATAGAGGTAAAAGTTGCTTGTAGAGAAGATTTTGGGGAAGGAATTCTGTCTTCAATGGCACTAATGTTAAAATGGCATATTTTTCCAAATATTTAATTTACATTTTTATATAACATTTACTATATATTTCAAGTGAGTTTCTTAGGGGTGATTTTTTTAAAAAGTTATTTGATTTTGTTAACTGTCGTTTTATTTTTATTTTTAGTAAGTGTTATTTTTAATGAAGTCTGGGAACTTGTCAGATTTCTTAGGAACTCTTCAGTTGATTTGAGGTGGGTTCAGTCAATTATTAACACTTCATCCAAGATTTTTTACTTCATAGTGCCGTGGTGAATTCAGAGAAGATGCTAGATAAGTGTGAGACTTGATTGATGAAGTAGAGAAATGTGAAAGCAGCTTTTTAAACTTCAAATATACACACACTTACGTATCATTCTGAGGTGTACCTTTGTATTAATATTGATGTAGGCATTCAAGAGACTAAATATTTTTGTAAAGTTTTACTAATAATAGAAATTGATACTCGACATTTTACAAAGCACCTGTGGATGTATGACTTCATTTACTTAATTAACACCACAACCTGGCGTCAAAGGTGACCCTCACACAATTGATGGAAGCACTGGGATTCTCAGAGGTCAATTCCTAAATTCACAGAACTACATGATGGGCTGAAACTCACTTAGCTCTTCAAGGCGTATGCTATTTATGTCGTATCACAGATAAGGAATCACAAAGCCATCATCCAGGATGAGTCTATCCCTCATTTTATTTTCCTCTCTTTATTGTCCTATCTGAAAGACACAAATCATTTGAAAGGCTAGCCCTCTCTCACACACAGAAAGGATGCCAAATGCTGTTAGATCAGCTCTCCTTCCTAGGGATAGAAACCTGCAATCAGGGCGTTTCTCCACTAGGGGGCACAACTCTGAGCTCGCCCTTCGGCAGCAGTGCCCACGTTGATGAGTGTCATCAAACACTCCATGCTCTCTTTTCATCAGCTTTATAACACCTGGTTGAAAGTCTAAAGCCGTGGGCATAGAATGCAATGAAAAACACTTTTAACTCTAAATGGGAAAAAAAAGAGTTTTACTTTTCCCTGCTTGGCAATGCTTTCTCTATGATATATGTTGTAAATTGTGGCATCCGTTAGAACATGCTGTTTCACTATTAAGCAAAGCTTTTCCTTGTCTCTAGCGTTAGATTGACAAGAAGAAGGGAAAATAGAAGTTCCGTTGTTTAGCCACATTATTTCTGTCGACCTAACACATTTTAGGTAAATTACTGTATCTTGAAATGAGTACAATAGTTTACATTTGCTAGACTTGATGAAAATTAAAGCCATAGAAATTCCCTGAGGTACAGAAAAGCAAGCCTGGAAACACTTTAGAATTTGAACTACTTAGTTTGTAAATAATAAAACAAGGTCTTGGGGCGCCTGGGTGGCTTAGTCGGTTAAGCGTCCGACTTTCGCTTAGGTCAGGATCTCGCGGTTCGTGGGTTCGAGCCCCGCGTCGGGCTCTGTGCTGACTGCCAGCTCGGAGCCTGGAGCCTGTTTCGGAGTCTGTGTCTCCCTCTCTCTCTGACCCTCCCCTGCTCACACTGTCTCTCTCTCTCTCCTAGAAATAAATTTAAAAAATTAAAAAATTAAAAAAAAAACACCCTAAGTCTTAGCGTGGGAAATGACTTGCCGTTAATTACCGGGCTGCCGGAACCAGAAGCGAACCCAGAGCCCAGGTCTAGGTTCACATGGTCTCATCCTGTCCACAAACATGTGCACAAGTGTCTTAGTGACACTTGCCACCAAATCCTTGGGTGGTCTGATTCTGTCGTGTTAACAAAGCCTGATGAGAGATTCTTGACAAGTATGTTGTACGCATACATGTTAATTTCCATCAGGAAATGCTATGTTGTGCCAAATTGGTTGATTCACAGCTAGATACAATTAGAGGGGCTTTTGTGCCCCTGTGCCCCTTATCTCGTGGCTACATCTCATTTCCTGCCTACACTCCTAAAACCATCCCAAAGATGCCTTCTTCCTCCTTCTCATCTCCAGAAATGGAGAGCTCACAGTTATCTCAAGGATTATCTAATCCTTCTGCTTGGTAAAGTAATCCCGCCTTGCTTCACTTGGGTGAGAGAGGATGGCTTAGGAAATGGGGTCAGGGATCGGGGGAATAATTTAAGATTGTTGCCTTTCTTCATCTGATGATCAAGAAGGACAGAGGGGCTATGTGATTCATCCAAGGCCTTGAAATTATATGTCAGAACAGGCATTATATAAAGCAATAGACACCTAATTAGGCTTGCAGTCAAATATTATCAATAATGACTCCACAGAAGTGGTTCCTGAAGCCGAGAGTCACTGGGACTCTTTTTTCTTCAAATCTTTTTCTAATTTCTCTGTAAGTACTGTCTAAACAGCTCTCCAAAATATTCCCCTTGGACTCTTTCCTCTCTATCTCTGTCTTATGCCTTTTTCACCCATGTGCTTTTAGGACCTTCCAATTCATCCCCCCTGCCCCAGTACTGGTGCAGTTAGCCGGACCCTGCGCCAAAGCAAATACAATCATGTCCCTCCCCTGATTAAAATTCTCTATTAGCTACCCATTGTCTGGACTGACAGCTGCTTAACTGCAATTCAGAGAAGAATAATTCTATCTGTGGAGCCAGAATATGTTCTTTCCCTCTTCTCCTCATTTGCTTTCCCACCTGAGTAGCTTCCCCTCTGGTCTGTCCTCCTTGCCTTGCTGAAGAGACCGGAAGCCGAGGAAGGTTTCCCAGGAGCAAACTCAGCCTTAGCTTCATGCAGCAAAAAGAGGTATGATATTTTAAGATATGAGCAGCAGAAGCCTGTACTGCCTAGTGAATCAAAAAGATTCTAAAAGACTACACCTCCAAGAAAAAAATTATATACATACATACATACATATGGACATAGATATGTGTGCTGAACAGTCACTGGGCTCCTGGTGTGTCCTGTCCTACATTCCGCGTCCCCTGGGGAACCACCCAAGTGTTGGGTGACCTTTCTTTCCTCTGCTTGCCATGCTGTGTTGCCTCTAAACATTTATATTTTTTAAAAAATATATTTTTATTTATTTCTAGGAGAGAGAGACAGCGTGAGCAGGGGAGGGTCAGAGAGAGAGGGAGTCACAGACTCTGAAATAGGCTCCAGGCTCTGAGCTGTCAGTCAGCACAGAGCCCGACGCGGGGCTCGAACCCACGAACCGCGAGATCCTGACCTAAGCGAAAGTCGGACGCTTAACCGACTAAGCCACCCAGGCGCCCCTAAACATTTATATTTTGCCTCTTTCTTTTATTTGTGGTGATTTTATATGTGACAGGTGCTAACAAACTAAGGGAAAGTGATGGAAAGTCCTATTGAAATGACAAACGCAAGGCTGTTCATACAAGCAAGTTCCCTGAAAATAGTATCACATTCTCAGTGAAACATTTAAAATAGGAGATAGTCAATAACAAGGATTTTTCAGGCTTCATTTCAGCCCCGATTCCTCATGAATCCACCTTGGAGATTCATTCGGTCAGATTTTTGAACCAATAACCAGAGCCCCCGCCCACTACCTCCCACCAGGTAGGTATAAAAGATGAGGGGAGTTTTCTGATTTTTCCAGCAGGCAAGAAGTCGAAGCAAATTCAGGCGGTCATTCAGTGATGCGTTCATTCCACATGTATTTATCACACAGCTACCGGCAGCCAGTACCTTGCTGGGTTTGAGGCTGGAGATGGGCAGATGGTTAGCAGTACCGCCTTGTCCTCTGTCACGCCCCACTGGGAGGAAGGTGTTCTTCAGGGAAACTGACATGTAATCAAATAGGCACATGGTGTGTTATATGCTGTAGTTTAGAAAGTAAAGGACCAAGGACCAGAGTGCAGAGAAAGCCTAGAGCTTCAGAAGGCAAGGGAGGGAGGCTTCTTGGAGAAGGCAGTGGAGGGTGAAGGAAGCTGGAGACGTCCCCCAGGAAGAGGGGCAGCCTGGGCTGGACTCTTGGGTTCCTTCCCATCAGGCACATGCAGCAGTGCAGACGGACTCACTGAGGTGCATGGGTCCAGTGGGCTGGGGTTTCTCAGGGGCCAGGGAGCCAGGAAACACTGATGCATTTCAGGAAGGTGACTGGGCAGGTGTACAAACTTCACCTATAGTTATCTTTGTCATTTGCCCTTTGAAAAATATTTATTAGCCCCTTTTACTTAATTAATAGAATATTATTATGTTTCATTTTAATTATAAATTATAAATAAGCCTAAAGTGCAGAGGATACCATTCTCTCTGGTTAGGTAATATGTCACATCCATGGTTTGACATGCAGACCAGTTTCTAGGTGACAGAAATGAGAAGACTCCTACCTAATGGTAGGCTGGGTATCTGCCTTGTGTGACATCAGGTCTGGCTGAAGGTAGAGGTCTGAAAGGAAAGAAAGCCCACAGAACTGAAATGTCCCTAGAATTTACTTTCCCCATCAGCGGTGATGACACACCAGAACTAAGGTGTTTCTAGTGTGAAAAGGAGCCTGACCACAGAAGTATGAGGTCCTGAAAGTGAAGAACATTCCTCACATCAGGCGATTCCAAAGGTGTGTCAGTGTGGAAGCCCCTTAGAGGTGGTTTATTTTATGTCCAAAAGACACACATTTCTGGAGAACCATTGGAGAGATACCAAGACCTAAACCTCAGTTTGTGGCTTGTCACCCAGGAAGAAGTAGAAGTGTGTCCAGGGGCACTTGGGTGGCTCAGTGGGTTAAGCATCTGACTCGATTTTGGCTCAGGTCATGATCTCACAGTTCTGTGAGTTCCAGCCCCAAACCAGGCTCTGCACTGACAGTGCGGAGCCTGCTTGGGATTCTCTCTCTCCCTCTCTCTGTGCCTCTCTCTCTCTCAAAAATAAATAAATAAACATTAAAAAATATGAGGCACTTTGGTGGATCAGTCAGTTAAGCATCAGACTTTGATTCAGATCATGATCTTGCAGTTCCAGAGTTTGAGCCCTACATTGGGCTATCTGCTATTAGAGCCTTGGTTCCCCTCTCTTTTTCTCTCTCTGTCAAAAATAAATAAATATTTTAAAAACTGGCTTTAAAAAAAAGAAGTGTGTCCAGATGTGTGTTAGACACAAGTCTCCATGTAGTTCTGCTGTTGTTTTGTTTTGCTTTTTGTTTGTTTACTGAAGGTAGTCCACTTGTGGTATGAGTTTTGGATGACACAATAGCACTATAGGGAGATTTTCTCCTTGACTTAATCATGATGATCAGAGAGGAACTACCTTTGGCGGTGTGGCGTTATATTATTTAACATCTATATGCTACGTAAGTCATTTGGGGAACCTCCAAGAGCACGCATTGCACTTTTAGGGAAACGCTGGCCCTATTTACATGTTTGTACCTTATATCAGTTCAGTCTTAAAATCTTAACAGATTCCAAGAATCTATATTGGATCCTTGTCTTAGAGCTGCACAAAAATGGGTGCCAGAGGACGATCTTATAATGATGTCAGGCAGTATCAGATTCATCTTGAATGGGTTGTGAAGTGCCTTATGTTGATTCTTGTTCACGTCTATCTATCAATCAATTGACCGATTGACCTATCAATCAATTGACCTATTATCTGTCAGCAAATCATGCAGTTTTCTTATTTGGGGTACGAATTGGCTTGCAAGATTTCCACTGCCTTTTTAGATGTTGGAAGCCATTTACCCTTCTTTCCACCTCCTTGACCACTGACACTTAAAGGCTAGATCTACATGAGTTTTAAAACTTTCTAGCTGTTTTTTTAAAAATTTCTTTGCTTAAGACATGCCATTGTATAGATGTTTGCTTCTAGGCATATTTAAAATATTAGCAATTTAATGTGTTTAAAGCGCTAAAAAATCTATAGTCTTATTTATACAAGGGCAATCGGTTTTACTAATACTTTTTCAGCAGAAAAAATAAGAGGTATAAAAGGATGACTGTCTAGCTGAATCTTTTTTCAGCAGGAAAAAGAAGAGGCAAAAAAGGGTATACATATGACTGTCTAGTTGAATCTTTAAACGCCTCTTAATGACTATGACTTTCCCTTTTTGTACCTTCATGTTCTTTTATACTACTGATAATTTTTATAATAAAATTGTGAAATGTAAGTGCTTGACACTTGAAGAATTAACACTTAAATAATTAAAATCATATAATCCACAAAATAGATTTAATATGAGTTTTATATCATTATATATGTTTATATTAGGCAGCACATCCTGATTTTGTCCGTCGTTGGGGGGCTAACAATTGGTTCTTCCCACTACACATGTTTTTCAAGATGGAGGCATGAAAAGAATGATTGCAAGTCACAATTATCATTTGGTTCATTGGTGGGTGGACATTGCGTTATAGTTGGATTGTTGCGAGTCTAGTTTATGGATACAGCTCAGAATGCTAGATAGATATAAAACGCGTTAAAAATCAAGTGGGAAAAAAAACTTCAGTGGCTAGACACTTGCCAATTCTTTCTATCCTAAAAGCATAATCCACCTTTTATATTTTTCAGTGGGGCCTTGCAAAATGAAAACATACATTTATTTATTTAGTTATTGTTTATTTACGTATATGCATGTCAACATTGCTTGGGGAAAAAAAACTCTCTCTCTCTCTGTCTCTCTCTCTGTCTCTCTCTCTCTCTCTCCCTTAGTGGGATGGTTTGTAAGCTGGTGAAGTGGTTGGCCGGTAGAGACTTTTGCCAGCGAATTGATCCATTATTTATAAAAGTTGTAAAGATAACACATCTCCATGGCAGATGCATCCAGGCTTTGTTTATACAGGGCACCTAAATCAACTGTCCTGTCATTAATTTTTATTTCCACTATCATGATAAACAGTGGCCGAATAATGAAGCAGATCACTGCCCAGTTTATCTGAGTCTGTTTTTCCAATGGCAGGAATAATTCTCTCAGATCTGTCATGGTTTAGCTATTTTAGTAACCTCAAGGAACAAATCAAATCTTCCATATTTCAATCCAATTGATGTTGCAAGGATCAGTGATTATTTCACTTAAGAAAATGGATACACTCCGACTCGGCTGCCTGTCACTCTGTACCTTTCATTCTGGCATAATTTAGTTGTCCTTCCATCTGTTGTCATGAAATCAAAGAAAGGACAAGAATAATTAAGATTCAGAGTGTGGAAGATTTGGGAAAAAATCCCATGCAGGTTCCATTACTTTGTATCATCCTGATGCTGCTTGGCCCCCTGTTTGACATTTAACACACAGGATAATGATTTTTACCTTGCTCGTCCAAGGATTCTGGGAATTTTAGACAACATTAAGATGTCTGTCTTTTTTGAAGGATGAAATCCAAGTGGTGCCAAGGAAGTGTAACAGAATGAAAAGGTCTCCAAAAGGCTGTCCCATTCACGTCCCCAGCTCAGGGCTTCAGGCACTCAGAACTCTCCAGCAAACGTGCCCCTGCGGAGCCATTTTGCTTGCTGCACAAGGACAATTTTTTCCCAAAAGGACAACCAACTGATAGAGAATAGTCAAGTTACTGTTCCCCTTTGGTGTATATAATGAAACACTGATAATCTAAGGATATTTTTCTTTTGTACTCTTTTAATTTCAAGTTGTACTTTTTATAATAAATATTGACTTGAGAAAGATGAAGTTCTCTCAAATGAGGTTGTTCGGCAGTATCTTCAAGAACTCAATTTATTTTTTAAAAATTTTTTAATGTTTTATTTATTTCTGAGAGAGACAGACAGCGTGAGCAGGGGAGGGTCAGAGAGAGAGGGAGATACAGAATCCGAAACAGGCTCCAGACTCTGAGCTGGCTGTCAGCACAGAGCCCGATGCGGGGCTCGAACCCAGAAATGTGAAATCATGACCTGAGCCTAAGTCAGATGCTCAACTGACTGAGCCACCCAGGCGCCCCTCAAGAAATCAATTTAAAGTAATATAGCCACACATATATAGACACGTCTCTTGGAGGGGAGGAGCCCAAAAATAGATAAATGGTATAGTGAAAATCCATAACCTTGCTAGTTGAACTGCGTCTCCCACCCAGGTCCCTCATTAAAAACCACCCGATGCTAGGCTTTGTCCCAAATTTTCCACATTTGTACCCAGGGTAGGAATCTCCAAACTGATTTTATTTCCAATCTGGTGGGGAGGTAGAGGTGGGCAGGTTAAGGAGGGTGGAGGAAGAGGTACAGGCAAGGTCACCGAGAGAAATGGGGTGACTGTCCACACAGCCCATTCTGGGGGAATTTTTCTAAAAGGAGATAAAGAGGCTATGTATTTCCTCACAGCTTGGAATGCTCACTGTCCCAAAAGGTAGATTCTCACAAACATTTATCTGAGAAGGGAATGTCTTAGTAGATGGTACAAAGAACGGGGAGCTTGCTCTGGAATGGTTAGAGCCCTGCTTCTCTCTCAAAGCTGTGGGAATATCAACTACTGCACGTGACAGGGAGTTTATTATCTGTTAGCTCCTGAAGGGGAGGTGTCAGCTCCCTGTCACCTGCACTGAGCTCAGGGCAGCTTCCTGCAGACTGAGGTTGACTCTTTGACAAACTTTTGTGGAAGTCTTGGAAACTGAGGTGAGTTTGAATAGCCCCTTTCCCAATATCCACGCATCTCATTGCCCAGGCTCAGTTTGGACTTACTAGTAGAGTTAATAAATTGTGTCTTGGCCTGAGTCCTAATGGGTAGACTTTTATTGCCAGAGTCCCAATGTCCACCACAGGGCAGTTCAAGAACCCTCCCTTCCCAGTGCTCTCCTAATCCCTGGTTAGAAACATTCACTAATCCTATGGCTCTAGATCTGCTGGTCCCGAAAGGTCCTGGCTGCAGCCCAGCCCAGCCTGCCGCATTCAACCTATGCCTATGGTCTAAGTAAACATTACTGATTCTCTATAAAGCAGATCCCTCTTAAACAGGACATAAGTCCTCACAGCTCTCTCAACAACCTTTCAGCACTCAGGCACAAATGCACCCTGGAGTGTACAGTCACAGCCTTGCAGTTCTTTTTTTCTGGGGTCCTCATTTACAGCCACCGCCCTGTTTTTCTAAAGAGATACAGAGGAAATGAGTTTCTCTAGCCCTACAAACTCCCACTAATATGTAGCTCAACAGACTGCTGCATAGACACAATCAGATACAGGCTTATGTGTTACTGCTAGCATCCAGACTGTAACTCCACCTCTAATCCCACCTGTCGTGGTTGAATTCCACCTGTCGTGGCTGTCTATGTTTTAGAGAAGTAACTTGCAAACTTTAACATGGTTACGAATCACCTAGGGAACTTGTTAAAATGCAAATTCTAATTCAGTAGAGTAGGAATGGGGTTGAAGATTTTGCATTTCTAGCAAGTTCCTAGGGGGTGCCAGTGCCGATGGTCCATGGACCACACTTGGAGTAGCAAGACTCTAGAGAATGATAAGGCCAGATACATAATCTGGCCTTCTGGCATTTAGGATATATTTATGTCTTGACATTTCCATTTGTGTATATTCAGTGCTTTGGCATTTTCAAGCCTGTTATTCATTATTGCACTTGTGCCTGAGTCCTACAGGGCAGCCTTTGTGACAGGAGCCTTATGATCACCATCTTCTTTTGTCACTATCCAGAAAAAGGGATCCAGATAAGACATCTTAACCATGAATGTTTATCCTCATTATACTATCTGCTGCTTCTCTCCTTATTTCTTCACCTCACCCAGACCTTTTTCCTAGTGCTTTCTGTGAAAATTAAATTATTATTCAAAACCTGGTGCAGTAACCAGTATGTGCTAAAGGCTCAATAAATATCGATTTGAATGGAAACATCCCTACCAGGCCCTTCTCCCCAGAGAGCAGGGCCTTCCCGGTAGCCCTGACCTTGGCGGCCACCAGACCACCGAGCAGTAGGATTTAGTGGTGTGGATTTTCTCCGAGCTCCCTATTGTGTCTTCCTGGCAATCACTTTTCAGACCTCATGCCAGAAACCTCAGTCACTTGAGATTCATGCCACCTCACTTCTGCCCTATGGCCTCTCTTACCATTCATCACTTTCTGGATTGTTTGTTAAAGTCATCATATAATTCACTCTATTGTTTCCACTGAAGCTCTTGACATTATCATGCATGTGATTATCCAATTATGTCTCAGCTCTGACAACCTTCACCTCCATGCTGCTTTAGACACCTTCTTGCATGGCTACAACTTGACTTGGAATACTGGAGTCTACCACATTGAATTGTTTCATTGATTTTGCTGATTACAAAATAATGCAAGCTCCTAATTCATTAACGAAAGCCTATCTTTATAGTATAGTCTAGAAAGTGAAAACTATATAATTCTAGCCAGACGAAACTAACAGTTAAAAACACAGTTTGACACAGATTGTTTACCCAAATTGAAAGGTATGAAACATACAGTATAGCATAGCATTTTGCAAGTATATTTCAACCTCATTTTCATGTAATACTATAAAATGTCCTATTAGTGCAAATGAATGCCTAATAATAAACTCACCCTTTTAAACAGGTTTCTAGTATTTCACTTTATAAATAAATGATACTTTATTTAATCCAATTTCCTCATAGTAGGCATCGAACTTGCCTGCACTGTTATAGCCATCAATGCTTCCTCAGACGTTTTTGTATTTCTTTTCTGAACTCTTTCCTAATTTCGTTATCACGTTATTCTAGTAGTGAAACTGGATCGAAACCTATGTACAATACATTAGGTTGTATTTAGGAAAGTCGCAAACTTTATTCTACAGTGTCCCCATGTTGCCATTCCCCAGCACCGATGAATATTGTATTTATTGTGCATTTATTTGGAGCGCCTTGGTGGCTTAGTCGGTTAAGCGTCCGACTTTCGCTTGGGTCATGATCTCGCGGTTCGTGGGTTCGAGCCCCGCGTCGTACTCTGTGCTGACTGCCAGCTCAGAGCCTGGAGCCTGTTTCAGTCTGTGACTCCCTCTCTCTCTGACCCTCCCCTGCTCACGCTGTCTCTCTCTCTCCTAGAAATAAATAAAACATTAAAAATTTTTTTAAAAAAAATGTGCATTTATTTGACTAACGCTCAAGTTTTACATATTTTTATACATTAATTAGCCATTTGAACATACAGCTGTGTAACTACAACCTTCACAATTTCCTCTGTATAAAAGAGAACAGGAGGAGCTTGGAGTTTTTGATCTCTTGAATTAGGCTCTAAGGGTTTAATTTCTTTTGGCTTTAGTATGTAGATCCAGCTTCTGGAATTTTATTATTTATTTACTTATTATTTTACAGAGAGATAGAGCATGAGCAGGGGAGAGGGGGGAAGGAGGGAGAGAGAGAGAGAGAGAGAGAGAGAGAGAGAGAGAATGAGAATCTTAAGCAGGTTCCACGCTCAGCACAGAGTTTGATCTGGGGCTTGATCCCATGACCCTGGGATCATGACTTGAGCTGAACTCAAGAGTCAGACCCTCAACCCACTGAGCCACCCAGGCGCCCTGATGCTTCTGGAATTATAAATGCATAGGATGTAACTTGCAGTTAAAGTAAAACTCTCATGCCAATGACTTTATGACTTTCAACCCATTATAAGGATAGTTGGAAGCCAAATCTCTGAATATAAAGTGTTTAGTGAATCTTTCTTCTCACTCTCTGATTTTCTCTCTCATTCAGATGCTGCATTCTCATTCAGGGCTGCATTCAGATTTATGTTTTAATCAGACCGAGTCAACATTTAATTTTCACTTAACTATCGTATTCAGTGAAGCAAAGAATGCATCCTCTTAAGAAACACAGAGAAACACAAACAGAGCGATGAAAGGAACCTTAGACATGCCTTTCTCTGAGAGCATCGGTTTGGAGCGTGGCACATGTCTGGGCTCTATTCATTGGATCAACTCAAAAGATCAGTCCTTCTCAGAAGGTCATTTCTTTTCCTCTTACAGCTGTTGCTGTAATTGTTCATGTTATTCTATTTTTCCACAAATTCTTTATTAACTTGCCAGTTACCTCCTCTCAGTTTTCCCTTAGAAAATTAGAGGGGAGCATTAAATGTATCCAACTCGAGTTAGGATTTGGGTTTGACAATAAATTTACTAGATCTTTATAGTCTTGCTAACCTCCTCGGCACCCTGCTCACTTTACTTATTTTTTCTTCACAGAGCGGTTTTCCCTCTTAACCACATGGGCAAATCCTGTGGCTGCCTTTCCTTGATTTACCTCCCTTTATTAATGGTGGGAACAAGGAACCAAGACATTTGACTCTAAAATATATTTGAAAGCACCGTCTCACAGCTCTTGGCTCAGTATAGTCAAGAAGTATTAAATTGTCCATCCTCGTATAAAAGCTTTCTTAGTCACCCAAACCAATGTGAGGGCTAGTCCTGGACTAGAATGCTGCCTTTTGAGAAGGTTGGTGAATTATGGCATGCCACACATATATGACTCTTTTTTTTTTTAAACTTTCACATCACTACGTCATTGCATATGCCATCTTTCCCCCTCAAGTTTCCCTCACATCACCCTGCCCTTTTTCTTTACCTCTATAGATTTTCTACCAGTAAGTCTGGGATGAATTCCACTTCCTCATTTCCTAACCAGTGACATCATTCCCACATTTCCCCTGGAGGTAGGATTCCTGTTGTGATATCTCTGTGATTTGATCACACATGCTTTGCACAATTACTTGCAATGACAGGTTACATGGTATATCAAAAGATAGTCCTTCTCTTCCCTTCCCTTCCCTTCCCTTCCCTTCCCTTCCCTTCCCTTCCCTTCCCTTCCCTTCCCTTCCAGTGTAGTTCCCGTACAGTGTCACATTCATTTCAGGTGTACAATGTAGTGATTCAACACTTCCATACAACATTTAGTGCTCCTCACAAGTGCTCTTCTTCATCCCTATCACCTATGTTACCCCCCTACCCACCCATCTACCTTCTGTTAGCCATCAGTTTGTTCTCTATAGTTTAGAGTCTATTCCATGGTTTCTCTCTGTCTCTCCCTTTGATCTTTTGTTTTGTTTCTTAAATCTCACATATGAATGAAATCATATGGTACTTGTCTTTCCCTGACTGATGTATTACACTTAGCATTATACTCTTTAGCTCCATCTATGTCATTGCAAATGGCAAGATTTCATTCTTTTTTATTTTATGGCTGAGTACTATTCTGTGTGTGTGTGTGTGTGCACGCGTGCATATATACCACATCTTCTTTATCCATTCATCAGTCAGTAGACACCCGTACTGCTTCCATAATTTGGCTCTTGCAAATAATGCTGATATAAACATAGGGGTGCATGTATCCTTTTGAATTAGTGTCTTTGTAGTCTTTGGGTAAATACCCAGGAGTGTGATTACTGGATTGTAGGGTAGTTTAAAAAAAAGAGAGAGAGAGTTCAGACCATCATGAACTAGCTTCTGTATCCAACTCCTTTCTTATTTTAAGGTGTTCCTACCTCTTTGTAACTTACAGAGATCCTAATTTTCAAAGCAGTATGCTTTCTGTTTCTCTTTTTCTTGCATGTTACAATGCTTTGAGTATTGCTAAATTGCTGACTCTCTTCACCTCAGTCTTCTAATCAATGACATGTTTTATAGAATCTCTCATCATATTTGTCTCTTTTTTTTAGGTAGCATCCTTATAACCTGCTATTCATAACAACATAATGTTTTCAGTGTGGTCTGGCTGGTATGGAACTCAATGAGGCTATGATTGCAAAGTTCTGGATGTTGACTTTTCTTCATGTAGTCTAGTTTTTGGTAATTATTTCACAATTTGACTTGTTCTCTTAGCGATAAATTACATATGTGTAAGTATTCACTACCCTCAATATTCCCTGATACTTATTTTCAGTCAGTAGCCTCTCTACCTTTGACCCACGGCAACCACCAATCTACTTGATGTTACTCTAGGTTACTTTGCAGTTTCTAGAATTTTATATACATGAAATCATAGACCCCACTCTAATCTACCACAAAGGATTTTTCTCCTTTGAAAAATATATGCTCTTTTTTTCGTAAAAGAAGCCAAATTATTTCAAAACTGTGTTTGCAGAATTAAATTTTTAAGCCTAACTTCAAGAGGTTTGTCCTTTCCAATTTCTTCTTGTTGGTTTTAGTGCAGCGTTCCTGGCCATCAAAATGATTTTGAATCCTGCGTCTGTCATCTGAAGTATTAGCTGGTGAGCCTTTCTGGCTGTAAGCTTTGTAGTTGTGATAAATAAATTTCAATACATTAACGCAGAACACAGAATCATAAAATATTAGAGTGGAAAGAACCTAAGTCATGGATAAAATAGTTGGTCAGAACAACTAAGGGTAAAATCCCGTGCTCTGTCCATCTGATTCAGAGCCAAAGGGCTGGTGCCCTCCCCTCCCTTTCTTTCTACCTCATCTGAAAGTCTATAGCTATTAGTGGATCTATAGATGTAGATGCACACTTGTTGTAATTGTGTTTGAAAATTTTTTTCTTCTTTTTTTGAGGTATAATTCGCATTCAATACAATTCACCCATTTCAAGTATATACTTTGATGAGTATTGACAAATATAAACATTTATGTAGCCATTACTCCAATCCCTGTGCAGAATATTTTCATCACTGCAGAAGTTTCCCAGTGCTTTCTTGCACTTACTACCCCTCGGCCAACCACTGGTCTCCTTCATGTTTCGATAGGTTAGTGTGTGCATTTTTGATCGTTTTCTTGGGATAGAATCATGCAGTAGGTACTCTTTTGTATCTGACTTCTAGAATGTTTTTGAGATATATCCATGATGTTCCCTGTACCAGCAATTCCTCCCTCTTTTTTAAAGTGAGGAATAACATTCCATTGTTTATTCATTCACCTGCTCGTGGCCATTTGAGTTGTTCCCAGTTCTAAGCTATGATGAATAAAGTTGCTATAAACATTGTTGTACAAGTCTTTCTATGGATGTGTGTTTTCATTTCTCTTGGGTACAAACCCGAGAGAGGAATTCCCACATCATATGTTTAATTTCATAAGAAACTGCCAAAGCATCTTGCAAGTGACTTCACCATTTTATGTTCTTCCCAGCAGCATATGAGAGACCTAGTTACTCCACATTCTTACCTATGTTTGGTCTCCCTTTCAGCCATGCCATGGAGACACGGTAGTAACTCATTGTGCTTTGTGTCAGCATTCTCCTGGTGACTAGGGATGGTGATCACCTTTTGGGGTATCTTTGTTTTGTGTTTTTGCCATTCATACATCTTCTGCGAACTGTTTGTTCAAATCTCTTCCCAGGAACAATCTCAATCTCTCACTCTCTTTCCTTTTTCTCTCGTTCACTGAGAGAATTATTCCATTTTCTTTCAATCCCTACCTTTGGTTTAGAATGGGATATATCTGCTTTTTCTGAGCATGAGAATCTTTCCAGTTTCCTCCTCGACAGTAAGCCCAAGGCAGGGGCTCTACTGGGTGAATATGTTAACTGTAAAGAGGGAAGAAACACTCCATGAAAATGTGTGCAAAATGCTTATTCACCACATTATTTTCATGGTCTAATCTTTCCTACAAAACAAAATAAACTAGTTTTTAAGAAGCAGTGGGAAATTTCTACTGCATAAATATTAGTGTTTTGAATCCAAAGAAGTCAATAAAGCTGAATTAAGAAAAAAATCTCTCCTGTGGTTTTTTGGGCTGATTTCATTGAACTCGTTAATAAAAACACAATGTTCAGTACAGAAGATTTTTAGCATCTCTTCATGCCTTCTGCTTTTAGTGACTGAAAGCTTTAAC
Source organism: Hyaena hyaena (assembly GCF_003009895.1). NCBI lineage: Eukaryota > Metazoa > Chordata > Mammalia > Carnivora > Hyaenidae > Hyaena > Hyaena hyaena. The sequence continues at coordinate 265,534 of NW_024081780.1, read as the reverse complement.
TCGTCTTGACAGTAAACTACGTTCTACATTTTCTGTGATCAGATTAGAAAGTTTCACCTACTTAGAGATCTGTTTTGCCAACTAGCTCATCTGTGGGGAACAACTTGAAAACTTTTTTCCTAGAGATTTGCAATATGAAAACATAGAAGACAGACAGGGAGGTTGAATAATGAGAAAATGGTTAACTGGTGAAAAGTTATAGCTCTGTGGTGCCTGGATGGTTCAGTCAGTGAAGTGTTTGACTTCTACTTCGGTCATGATCTCATGGTTCATGAGTCAAGCCCTACACTGGGCTCTACAAAGACAGTGTGGAGCCTGCTTGGGATTCTCTCTCTCTCTCTCTCTCTCTCTCTTTCTCAGCCCCTCCCCTGCTCACACACACACACACACACACACACACACACACACTCTCTCTCTCTCTCTCTCTCTCAAAATAAATAAAACATAAAAAAAGATGTGCATTCTTCATCTATAAGCTTGTCAGGCCACCGGACAGGAATCCGTGTACTGTGTAACATGGTTCCATGACTATACACTCTCCAGAGATTGCAAAAAGTATGTATTTAGCATGCTCCCTTCAGGGGCTTCCCCCCCTCATCCCCCTGGAGCCCTACTGCTCTCCTGGTGACCCTTTGTCTTCATGGTTTCCCCTGGGTATCTTATGTTCCCACAGTAATGTGATTCTCATCCAGGGCACACCTTTCAATGGTTCTTGTCTGAATTACCACAATTCCAGATTTACAGGTAAGGAGACAAATATTAGTCCCTCCTTCATTAGGCTTCAAACTCATTGAAATATGTAAGCTCAGCTTTTGTGAATTTACTTTTATCTCCTATTTTAAATATCAGCAAATTATACTTTTTCATTACCTTCATTGTGTGCCACGTAGACAACACTAAACTGTCTGAGGGTCTCCGTTAGTCTGATTTGGCAGTTTGTATCTTCGTTATTTTTGTTTATTTCAATTGCTGCTTTTTATTTGTTAAATTTGTTAATGTTTATTTCTGAGAGAGACAGAGCACAAGTGGGGGAGGGGCAGAGAGAAAGGGAGACACAGAATCCAAAGCAGGCTCCAGGTTCTGAGCTGTTAGCACAGAGCCCGATGTGGGGGGCTTGAAGTCGTGACCGCGAGATCATGACCTGAGCTGAAGTTGGACACTTAACCTACCTAGCTAACCAGGTGCCCCAATTTGCTGCTTAAAAAAATCCCTTACAGGAGTGGTGATGCATAAGGGCACATGTACCCCAATGTTCACAGCAGCACTTTCAACAATAGCCAAATCATGGAAACAGCCTAAATGTCCATCAAATGATGAATGGATCAAGGAGATGTGGTTTATCTATACAATGGAATACTACATGGCAATGAGAAAGAATGAAATCTGGCCGTTTGTAGCAACATGGATCGAACTTGAGGGTGTTATGCTAAGTGAAATAAGTCAGGCAGAGAAGGACAGATACCATATGTTTTCACTCATATGTGGAACAGAAGAAACTTAACAGAGGACCATAGGGGAGGGGAAGGGGAAAAAATAGCTAAGGAGAGGGAGGGACGCAAACCATACGAGACTCTTAAATACTGAGAACAAACTGAGGGTTGATGGAGGTGGGGGAGAAGGGAAAATGGGTGATGGGCATGGAGGAGGGCACTTGTTGGGATGAGCACTGGGTGTTATATGGAAACCAACTTGACAATAAACTATAATAAACAAAATAAAAATAAATAAATAAGAATCCCTGTCTTAATCTGTTTGGGCTGCTATAACAGGCTGGGTGGCTAATAAACAACAGAAATTCATTTCTCACCATTAGGGAGAGGCTCAAAGTCCAAGGTCAAGGCACCAGCATGGTAGCCTTCTGATGAAAGCCTTCTTCTTGGTGCACAACTGTTGCCTTCTTTCTGTGTCCTCATATCATGGGAGGGAAGGGATTCTCTCTGCAACCTCTTTTATACAGGCAGTAATCCCATTCATGAGGGTCTCCCTCTCATGACCCAATCACATCTCAAAGGTCTCCCTTACTAATACCATCCCTTTTGATAGTTACAATTTCTACATATGAAAATTTTGGAAGGGACACATTTAGATTTTAACAACCCCTTTACCTTCCACTGTATTTGGATTTCATTCTGTTATTTTAACTTTTCAAATTGGATGCATAACTCACTATTTTTCAAGTTTTTAAAATTTTCTGTAATTTTGAAGACCAAATTTTTCCTTTGAGAACAACTTTAACTACATTAATGCATTTTTAATATGCAGCACTGTTATTATTATTCACTTGTAAGTATTTTATAATTTCCATTATGATTTCTTCCTTGAATTTTTTTAAGTTTAAGCAACCTGGAGGGTTTTTGTCCTGTTATATTTAAAATCGCTTGCATTATACTTAGAAAACATGTTCTGTATTTTCTCTCTCTCTCTCTCTCTCTGTGTGTGTGTGTGTGTGTGTGTGTGTGTTTGATTTGTTTCATGGCTTAATATATAGGTAATTTCCATAAGTATCCTTTTATACTGAAGAATCCATTCTGCAGTGTTGAATATGTGGTTCTATACATATCCATTGATCAAGCTTGCGTGGTTCAGATTTTCTCTCTCTTATATGATCTCGTTTTTATTTGATTGATGTAATAACTGAAATTCAGCCACCATGGTGGTAGATTTATCAATTTCCTCCTATACTTCATTCAACTTGTACTTTATTGTTTTTTAAGCTATATTATTTGGTGCCTTCAGATTTCAAATTGACATATCTCTTTGGTGAATTGGATTCTTCACTTTATTAAAGACGTTTGCCTTAGGTTTTATTTAACTGAAAGCAATAGTGGTTTCATTTTGATTAGTGTTTGCCTGTTATATAATTTCTGTCCTTTCTATTTTATGATATGTGTACATCTTTGTAAGCAATATAGACCAGAAATTAAAAATTTTTGAAAATGTTTTTTAATGAATGAATTTATTTGTTATTTGGATTATTAATTTTATGGTGTCCATATCATCTTCTTGTGCGTTCTACTTGCAGTACACCTTGTTTCCTTTTTCTCTTTCTCATTTAATTTGGGATTAAATGATTGTAGTTTTCATTTTTCTTTTATTCTTATTTGGAAGTCATATACTGTATTTTTAGGTTACTAATAGTTACTCTTGAACTAGTAACTTAATTGCTAATAGTTACTCTTGAATTAATAGTAACTAATAGTTACTCTTGAGTTACACTTAATTTTTAAAATAATCAGTATCTTTACCCTTCTTTCTATCAAAACAAGTACCTTAGAAGGCTCTCATTCAAATAACCCATTTTTCAAATATCATTGTATTATCTAGTGTTTTAATATGATTTTAATGGTGATAATCTTTCAGATTATACATTGTAATTACTTTCATACATGTCTATGTTGACACATTTATCTACATGTTTACAATTATTTTTTGTTGATCATTGTCCCCTTTATAGTAGATCTTTTTTTTTTTTTTTCTGGGATCATTTTCTTTCTTCCCAAAGTACATCATTTAGGCTTTCCTTTGATGAGGGTCCGTTGGTGGTAAAATTCCTCAGGATCATTTATTTTTACAGCTGAAACTATTTTTACTTTGCCTTCATCTGGGAAAGACTGCTTTTTCTGTGTATCCAATTTTAGGTTGGCAGTTACTTTCTGTCAATTCTTTGAATATATGTTATTTCACTTTGTTTCTAGTTTCCATTGTTACTATTGGGAAAGCAGCTCTCAGGATAAATGTACCTCTTCTGTTGGTCTTTACTTTTTTTTCTTCCAGTATCCTTTTAGATCTCTGCCTTTGGTGTCTGCAATTTACTACCATGGATCTAACAAAGACTACTTTTAGTTAAACCATGTGGTAGGGCACCTGAGTGCTCAGTGGATTAATCGTCTGACTTTGGCTCAGATTATCATCTCATAGTTCATGGGTTTGAGCCCCACATCAGTCTCTGTGCTGACAGCTCAGAGACTGGAGCCTGCCTCAGATTCTGTGTCTCCCTCTCTCTCTCTGAGCCTCCCCAGATCACGCTCTGTCTCTCAAAAATGAATAAAGGTTAGAATAAATTTTTAAATAAAATTATATGGTACTTGTGTACCGACTCTGATGATTCATTTCTTTCATGTATTTTGAATATTCTTGGCTATAAACTCTTCAGGTATTACTTTTCGGCAGACTCTTACTGTCTCCTTATGTAAATGTCATCCCAATAAACTTTTCTAACCATTCTTTATGGTATTTGTCCTTTTTTAATCCTTTCTTTCATATTTTGCATTTCTTTGGCTCCTCATTGCATTTCATAATTTCATAATCTATAATTTTACAGATTTATATCCCAATTTACTAGTTCTATCTTCATAAATGTTTACCTTTTTTAAACTTGTACACTGACTTTCCATTGTAATTGTTGCTTTTTAAAAATTTCTACAGGTTTCATTTTATTTTTTTATCAAATAATCTTGTTGAAAAAATATAAAAGACACATGCACTTGGTCTCTCAATGAAGCATTACTGTAACAGCAAAAGAATGAAACAGACCAAACACCATGACTAGGGGACTGATTGTCTAGTGTGATATGTCCATACAGCAGAATACTGTGCAGCTTTATAAAAGAGTGTTGAATGTCTCTTTATGTTATCTCTACATATTACTATGAAATGATATTCAGATACCAGCAAAAATGTTTTACATTTATTTATTTATTTTCAGAGAGAGAGATTGGATAGAGAGAGAGCACTGAGAAGAGGCAGAGAGAGAGGGAGAGAGAATACCAAGCAGATTCCATGCCATCAGCATAAAGCCCAACATGGGGCTTGAACTCATGAATAGTGAGATCATGACCTGAGCCAAAACCAAGAGTTGGATGCTTAACTGACTGAGGCGCCCAGGTGCCCCTAACAAATTCTTTTTCAAACTATGCAGAGTTTTGTGAATATAATATATTAAAGATTATATATTGTTTAATTAAAAACCCCACAAAATTGTCTTAAAACAATAATTACGTATCATTTTCTTCTGTTCCTGTGGGTTGACTGAATATTTCTTCTTTTTGCTTGGAAGGAGTGACATGCCAATGAACAGCCATCCGCATGGCTACGCTCACATGTATGAGCCTCAGTTGGCAGGGCTCAAAGCAAGAAAACTTTCCATTAAGAAGTAAAAGCAAACAAAAAACAATGAAAAATCATTTTTTTTCTTTTCTTTTACTGAATCGCAGAAAAGATTTTAAAGATTATTTGAACGTGTCAAAAAAACTCAGTAGTCAATATGAAAAAGCTTCTGCAGGCCAAAATAGGCCAATTTGATAATCCATAAGAAAAAATACATGATATATGCTTAAATCTATGAGTTAATCATAATATTAATTTAAAAAATAATGGTGTTGGGCGCTTGGGTGGCTCAGTCGGTTAAGCGTCCAACTTTGGCTCAGGTCATGATCTCATGGCTGGTTAGTTCCAGCCCTGCGTTGGGCTCTGTGCTGACAGCTTAGAGCCTGGCATCTGCTTCGGATTCTGTGTCTCCCTCTCTCAGTCCCTCCCCTGCTCATGCTATGTCTCTCTCTCTCTCTCTCAAAAATAAATATTTAAAAAAAATTTAATGGTGTTATTTGGCATATTTGGAAAATGCTGTGGATCGAATGCATTGCTTTGAAATTTGGTAAAAGAGTAGCATGAAGCTCTGGAGCTCCTGGGTGGCTCAGTTGATTGAGCATCCGACTCTTGGTTTCGGCTCAGGTCATTATCTCACCGTTCTGTGAGTTCAAGCACCACATTGGGCTTTGCACTGATGGTGTGGAGCTGGGATTCTCTCTCTCCCCTCTCTTTCTGCCTTTCTCTCTCAAAATAAATATTAAACTTTAAAAAAAATAGTATCAAGCTTTTATCCTGTCTTTCCTTTATGTATCATGCTTCAAGGTAATCAAATGTTGGTAAGAGAAAGTTCTCTTTGTAAATGCATTTGAACCAATGAATGAAGAAAGAATGACAGAATTGAATACTGCTATTTTTGCAATGAAGACTGAAATAATGGATCTAGGCAGTAATTATGAGTTGTTAAAATAAAAAGAGACAAATAGACATTACATGTCTCTTGATAGAAGTATGCGACACTACCATAAAAGATTATGCCAAAAAAACAAAACAAAGACAAAAAAACTTTGAATCAAGGCTTTAAATCTAAGTACCAATGTACAACATATAAGAAATAGAGGAATGTTTAGTTAAATGACACCACAGAGAGGCAATCAATAACATTCATATTGTAATTAACTAGAGAAGATAAATGCCTCATTGCTTCAACAGATAGATTTCAAGAAAGGAGAAAAAAAGATGAAGGAATGAACTGTTGATTAAAACAAACTTAAGGGACATAGAAACAATCACAGTGTATGGCTCTCATTTGAATCCTGATGAAAACAAATCACAAAATGTAACATTATGAGATAACTGAGGAAAACAGGAGTCTTTTTTAAGGGTGAGAAGGGTATTGTGGTAGTATATTTTTAACGATTATCTTTTAAAGATAAGTACAAAAATGTTTATGGATTAAATAAAATGATGTCTGGAATTTACTTCAAAATTCAGTAGGAAAAGTGAGGGGTATGTTATCAAATAAGACTTTCTACAAGTAGACTGCTGCTGTACATTATTGATGGGTAATGGAGATTTGTTATATTATTGTTATATCATTGTCTCTATTTTTGTATATGTTTGAAGATTGTGATTTAAAAAAAATTGATGCTGTAAGGAGAACCTAGTTTTCTGCGGTGAGTTAGGGATTCAAAGAGAGGTAGGAATAAAACTACTGTAGACTAGAAGATAAACTGGAAAATGTTTATGGTTTGTTACCAGCTCATATTTATGATTGCCTGTTTCATTTCTTGAAACACGTTAAATCTTTTTTTAAGTGTATTCTATTTACAAAAAATTTTTTACATTTAAAAAAATTTATTCTTTTATTTTTTAAATTTTTTAAATGTTTTATTTATTTTTGAGAGAGAGATAGAGACAGCGTGAGCAGGGGAGGGTCAGAGAGATCGGGAGTCACAGAATCCGAAGACAGGCTCCAGGCTCTGAGCTAGCTGTCAGCACAGAGCCCGACGCGGGGCTCGAACCCACGAGCCGTGAGATCATGACCTGAGCCGAAGTTGGACGCTTAACCGACTGAGGCACCCAGGCGCCCCCCAAAAAAATTTATTCTTAAGAGACAGAGTGTGAGTGGGGGAGGGGCAGAGAGAGAGGGAGACACAGAACCCGAAGCAGGCTCCAGGCTCCTAGCTGTCAGTATAGAGCCTGACATGGGGCTTGAACCCACGAACTGTGAGATCATGACCTGAATGGAAGTCAGATGCTTAACCCACTGAGCCACCCAGGTGCTCCAGTTGTATTCCATTTTTCATCATTGTTACAAGTTTGGCGTTTCGAGGTCTAGTTCTACTCTGTTGTGTAACGTATGTTCTTCCAGTGTTTACTCACTAGGTCCTCAAAGACTTCCTTAAATCAGGAAAGAAGTTAAAATAACATCACTTCACGGCAAAATATTGATAACAAATAAGAGGGCTTTCAAGTCAGAAAAAAAATGAAGCCAGAAGTTCACCACTTACCATCTGAATTTAGACAGGTTACTTACTATTATTTTTTACATCCCAGCTTACGCATCCTCAAAACCTAGATGGTAATACATATTTCAGAGAATTCCTGTGAGAATTAATGAATAATTCATGGAAAATAACACAATACCTGATATGCTTAAGTACTCTAAAAAAGCTCTCTTCAGTTTGAAAATAGAAAACACACCTGTAACATGTTGAGAGGGAGAGAGAGAACACAGTGATTTTTCCTGACTTCTACACCCTTTGCAGAATTTGTGTGAAGGTGAACGTCTGAGACCCCACTGAAGGGACACAGATAGGTGAAGTTAAGACAGTCATTTTGTTGGGTAATGTGAGCCATGGTATCACTTCACAGCACTGTGCTGGCAGGGCTAACCCTCTGTGACTATTGATTTTCTCCTGGCTACTTCCCTCTTCTCCTAGGTATATGGAGCTTTTAAGACATTTTAGCTAGACCATGTTTTTACATGATGCATTTTATTATTTATTTTTTTAATGTTTATTTTTGAGAGAGAGAGAGACAGAGTGTGAGCAGGCAAGAGTCAGAGAGAGAGGGGGACACAGAATCTAAAGCAGGTTCCAGGCTCTAAGCTGTCAGCACAGAGCCCAATGAAGGGCTTGAACTCACGAACTGTGAGACCATGACCTGAGCTGAAGTCAGGCACTTAACTGACTGAGTCACCCAAGTGCCCCAACATGATGTGTTTTATTGATGATAGAGTTAGAATCTACACTCAGGGCTTATTCCTGAATACCCAGAGATAATTGATGACTGTCCAATCTTGAGAACTCGCTGTGGCTGCTCACCTATGGAGTTTGGGGAGAAAGGAGGCCAGAAGCCAGGCAACGGGACCAACAGTCTATCCATCTGAAGTTTTCTAGCTAACAAGCCACTCGAATGAAAAAGCATCCCAGCCAGGGGAGAAAGGGAGAACGTTCTAACCAGCGAACAATGTGATGAGATATTTCACTGATTTGTCTTGGCACTCTATCAACACACTGGCACCCAGATTCAATCCATGGGGTTTCCCTCCTCAAAATAAGCCTTGCTCAATGTTTAGACTTATTTAAATGTATTTGAATTTTCTGCTTGGAGACATAAATTCATGTATTTAAGGGAAATCAACCACTGGGAACAGATAACATGAAAAGAAAATGTTTGAATAATAAAATAGAGTAAAACATGAGCCTATCGAGTTATAGCACATGTGTTTATTGAACCACGAAGGGGAAGAATCACAAAAACTATACATACAGGCTCTGTGGCAAGAGCAGGCATCTTTGTTGGTGCTAGGAGGTGCATTTATAGTCCACCTGCCTTGATAAATAGCAATTGGGCAAGTGCATGCCACAGAATCATATCTTAGATATTAGAAAGAGCACTGAACCATCACAGGTTTGTGGATTTGGGACAGCCAAGTCATAATATAATTTTACAGGGAAGTCACATTCTCATTTAAGAAAAAAGGAAATGATCCTTTCACCTTAAGGTGTGTTTAGCCAACAAAACAAGTACAGGAATCCCTTGCTTTATGAATGTTTGCATTATGCCATTCTGCTTTTATGAAGGACCTACATTACCAACTGTTTTCACTAACTAAAAGAAATCTGATGAGGATTTTCTTTTTTTTTTTTATTTGAGAGAGAGAGAGGCAGAAGGAGAGAGAGAGAGAGAGAGAGAGAGAGAATCCCAAGAATCCTAAGAATCCTCCACACTCAGCACATAGCTTAATGCAGGGCTTGATCTTACGACTCCAGGATCATGACTTGAGTCGAAGTCAAGAGTTGGACGGTCAATGGATTGAGCCACTCAGGCACCCCAGAGGGCTTTCTCTTTTAGGAGAAAAGGCAAAAAAGCAAAGGTAGCTTCAGTTAGCCCTTACAGAGGCAGCACGTACCCTGAGCAGTGAGAGTGGTCCCACCCAGCTCCTGCAGAAACTACACTCACCATCTCAGCATTAAGCCACCAGAGCCTTGAACTGTGTCTGTGAGAGTCTGTGCTTTCTCTCAGTTTGTCTTGTGCAGCTGCTAACAAGATGTAGCCTAAGGTATCTGAAAAGCTTGAGAGAGGTGATTTTTTGAATTTAGGAACATTCAGAGTTTTTTTCCATATACATTAATGGTAACTCCTTCTTTGCTGTGCCATTTTAGTTTACAAAAGCTTTCATGGAAGCACACTACTTCCGGAAAGCGGGGGTAACCTGTATGACTGCAGTAATCATTCTATACATTTTATACACTTCCTCTTTGCTGAACACTGGAGAAAGTCTGAGACAATGAAAAGCAATACATTTGTTGCCTTGCTTTCAAGATGCGACTTCTCTTTGAGGAAACTGAACTAAACAGCTCTGAAAAATAAGTAACAGATAACAAGATAGGACAAAGCTGTATGAGACCCGATGTTTGTGGCAGACCTAACATGGAGACCTTCCCTTCTTCCATGCAGGTGAGAAGGTTAGTTGTGACTTCCATCAGTTGTGCCTCTCAGTTTCCTGGCTTTGGTCCTTGTAAAACACAGGTCACCTTGATGTCTCCTTTCATGATGTGAAAGACGATGGAGCTTGACAGCGCAACTGTTTGCAGCGATGAAAATTTGGTTTTAACTGAAATGTCTCCAACTATGGTATGAATAAAGATTCTGGGCCATCTATCCAAAAGAGTATGTAGCTATTAAAATGACTTTGCAGCTCTACATGTACTGAGCTGAAGAAAGGCTGTTATCCAGGGAGACAGCAGGTTATGGAATTTTTGTAAAACTATTATATGAGTAAGATATTTTTCCTCCACATTTTGGCTATAAGACATGCCACATTTTCAAATTTCACTCCTCTGTATAGTTAGGTGGCAGGTAATCTGACATTGTTACCAGGGATTTATAATAACAGAAGACCTTTGCAGGGACTGGTGTAAGTCTCCTGAGAGATCACTGTGGCCTTAGGTGCTCTGCCTTGTTCTCTACTATCCAAGAGGACGCCCATCCCAAGGGACCGAGGTGACCCTCTCTTCCCAGTGAAGTGAAACTTCTCTCCTCAGGGGATTGGAAGAGAAGTCGCAGGTTGGCAGATTGAGTCTGTGAGACTCAATTTCTGATTTCCCTGGGAATGAAAAAGTGAAGCCATTCTCATTCTTTCTGGTCTTTTTATAGTGATGAAAATAAAGAAAAGCCACGAATGAGTTTCCCTGCCATTCTTTAATGCCCGTAGTTTATTATGTATGCATTATATGATATAAAAGTTGAATGTCTGGAAGGATATGTAACCAAAATATTGACAGGAATTATTCTAAAATGTCCAATTATGCTTTTATCTTTTTCCTTTCTTTTCTTTTTAAAAAAGATCTGTCTCATCTAGTTTTTCTCATTTTTCATTTTGTAATAAATATAGGTCGCTTCTGTAATAACAAAATGATTAATTTTGGTAATAGACTCTTATTCTTCTGTATCTTTAAAAGCCATTTAAAAATCTTTCATAAATAAGGGATACATTAAAAAAATTTTAAGTTTATTTATTTTGAGAGAGAGTATGTGAGCAGGGGAAGGGGAAAGAGAGAGAGAGAGAGGGAGAGAGAGAGAGAGAGAGAGAGAATCCCAAGCGGGCTCTGCACTGTTACCACAGAGCCTGATGTGGGGCTTGAACCCACAGTGAGATCATGACCTGAGCCTAAATCAGGAGTCAGATGCTTAGTTAAGTGAGCTAACCAGTTGCCCCAAGGGGTGCATTATTTTAATGTTTATTTACTTATTTTGGGAGAGAGAGAGCGCACACGTGCATGTGAGTGGGGGAGGAGCAGAGAGAGAGAGGGAGGGAGAATGAACCGTGAGATAATGCATGATCTGAGCCAGAATCAAGAGTTGGATATTTAATGGACCAAACCACCCAGGTGACAGATTTTTAAAAAAACATTTTTAGTTCTTACGATGACACTATGATGTAAGTATATTCTCCCTCATTTGCCCATATGGTAACTATTTTATGAGGGATTACAGTTGTGTCCAAAGTCTTAGAAAGTAGTAAATTGCAGAGTGAGAATTTGGAGTATGCCTTCTCAATATAAATGTGTGTGTGTGTGTTTTTACCAATCTGATTTTAGGGGAAAATACTAATTTGAATAATTTGTTCTTGGCTAATTTAAATTTATAGGATGCATTTGCAAGGCAAAGAGTGTCTCTATCTTGTGGATCCTCTGGAAACCTCATTTGCTCCTCTAGAGGGGAGAGAATTATTCAAGGAAGGGGAAGATACAAATTTAGCAGCTTGAAACCACACGGATTTATTATCTCACAGTTCTGTATGTCAGGAATCCAGGGGCTCCAAGAGCTCTATTCCAGGTCCCACAGGACTGAAATCAAAGGCTCTGGTTGCTCTAGGCTTTGATCAGAGGCTTTGGGAGAAGATGTGGTTCCAGAGTCATTCAGTCTGTTGGCAGAACTGAGTTCTGTGTGGCTGTAGGAGTGAGGTCCCGGTTGCCTTGCTGGCCGTTGGCCGGGGGTCATTTGCAGCAGGAGGGTCCACTGTGGCTCCCCCTGAGTCTTCCTGAGTAAGAAGAGTTAGATGAGTCAGAGACCTGACTCATCTCTTCTGCCCCAGCTCTTCTCTGTCGTTAGCTGGAGAAACTCCGCTTTCAATGAGTCACGTAATTAGATTGGGCTCCCCTGGACAAGACAGGCTACCCTCCCTAATTTAATCCATAACTTTGATTATATCTGCAATCCTCATCACAGCCCGACCTAGGCAATGTCTGAATAACCAGGAGACAGAATCTTGGGGGAACATTGTTAAAATTTTGCCTGCTGCAAATATTTCCCCCCCAAAATCTGGAGATAGGAGTACTCACGTTATATTCAAAAGGTTAATGCAGTTTTGATAACCTCCAAAGCTATGCCTACCCATGTGATACATTTTAGATATTCAGAGAGATGGTTCCCCAAACCCACACCTTGAGTAGTTTTGTCTGTAGATATTCCAAAACAGGGTTTCTAAAGTCTCGTATGAGTGTCTCTGTTCATCCTTGCTGGTAAAGTGGAGCACAAATGTGTTATTCCCAAATAATCCATGATTTCATTGAGAGCTGAGCCTGTGGAGGATTCAGGGGTAAATACAAGGTCCTAAGACCTTGTTAGTATCCAGGTGACCTGTTTATCACATAAGCTTATGGGAACAGTTCCCAGTACAGCTGACTGTTGACTCACTTGTAGACATTTGTGTTCATCTAAACTGTATTCATCACGAGCACTCTGTACAGGATATGCAGTTTGACCATGAATTTGGTTTCTATGAACATAAACTGAGTTCAAAGAGATAAACTTCTGGGACTGGATAATCATGAAGTTCCCTGGAATTCTTCCCCAGAGAAAAAAGAAAAAAATTCCCATTTCCCTCCTCCCCTGTCCTTCTTTTTAAGGAAATAACCCACTTTAGCTTTATAAACTTTATCCTGACCTGCCTTAGACCACTTCCAAAAGAGTATTCCTATCTTTAAGGGGCAGGCATATTCCCATAAATTAGCTCAAAAGTGGACCCAATTTTGCCATTAGAAATTATAGATACATTCCTCTAGCGATTTGCTCTCTTCCTTAGGGAAAAAAGAAAACTAAATAGAGGTAACACCTGGCAGTATATCAGAAGACAGAGAGAGAGAGCGAGAGCGAGAGAGAGAGTGATAAAGGGCAGGAGACAATGGAGAACCTGAGAGGTTAGACAATACATTTGGACAAGGAAACTTTAGTGAATTCTGAAATGGAGATAAAATGAGTAGATATTATTAATGTAAATACACGTTTTGGAGAAATTAGTAAATAGAGCTTTAAACTTTTGGTATTGAAAAGACTAAATTTCCTTTTTAAGGAGACTAACAAGAGTAGTAGATTATGGCTCTGGTTCTCAAGGAAGGTACACAGAATTTACTTTGCCTTTTATCCAATGTCAAGGGGCATGCGTGGTGGGAGCAGAGCCTAGCAAATATGGTAGGGAGGACCATGATGCTAACATCACATTGTCAACTGCTATCATGGTCTGACATATGATAGGCAATTGCTGTCCTGGTCTAACACATGATAGGCTTTTTGGTTTCTGTGGGGGGGTGCTGGTGGAGGTAGGTGTTTGCCTTAGGAGGTATATTAGTAAGGGTTCTGGAGAAGGAGAACCAATAAGATGTTCTTATATGTAGAAGAAATTTATTTTAAGGAATTGGCTCCAGTGATTATGGAGGCTGACAAGTTCAAAATCTGCAGGGTGAGTGGCATGCTGAAGACTAAAGATGAGCTGATGCTGCAGTTCAAGTCTGAAGGTTATGCATTGGTGGAATTCATTCCCTCTTGCTCAAGGGAGCTCAGTCTTTTGGTCTATTCAGGCCTTCAACTGATGAGATGAGGCCCACCTACATTTTGGTGGGGGACTGTAGGGGGAGAATCTGCTTCACTGAAAGCCCACTGATTCAAATGTTAGTCTCATCTAAAAACATCCTTAAGGAAACATCCAGGATAGTGTTTGAGCACATATCTAGGCACAGTGGTCTAACCAAGTTGACATACAAAATTAACCATCATAGGAGAGTCCAAGTTTGATCTTTTGAATGTGTGGTCTGAATTCTTACCAGTTTAGAAAATTTAGTTTACATGATTGAAAAAATAACGTTGATGCTACTTGTATTTCTAGGTTTAGATTACTTAGCCTAATAGCACAATTATATGTAAATGGTTTCATATCCCTTATAAATACTAATATCTATTATCCCCGAGTACCTATTACATGCCAGGCACTGCACTGAGTGTTTAATACAAGCAACCTATACAATAGATTATTCCCACTTCATAAATGTGCACTTTGGAAGTAATTGATTGACCTGTGTAAGAAAGAGTTAAGTAGCAGAGATGAAATCTAAAGTCAGTCTTCTCTCCTGAAATCTTACTTTTATGTCATATCACTCTGCCTTCCATATACCAGGAGCACTAGCTAGAAATCTGTCACTTTGATCTGTTTAGGCTATCCTCAAGTTGGCTTTTCACATCATAGCTGAAAAAAAGGCAGGAACATCAGATATTTTTATTATTACTTAAATGTAATTAATATGGTCAATGGAAATTGAAATGTTTAAGGAAATGTTTCACGAGCTTGATTATTATGCAATAGTCTTTAATTATTAGCTGAAAATGGGATATATTTTAGCATTCTCAGATGGCTCTTATCTAATTAATATGAATAACATCACCGCCAACATTTCTTGAATAATTGTGTATACTCTACATAAATGGTTGCAGCAAAGGAGCTGTCAGAGCAGCTAAATGATTTTCTCTTGTGTTGGTAGAAGCACATCTAATTTAAACCTCAGTCTGGGCTGGCCGGGCTACTGTCTTCCTGAAATTCTATTAAAGTCACTGCTCTATATCTGCCCCTCTGTGTTCGTTAGCAAGGACCATGTGACAGCTCCCAAGGAAAGGAATCTGAGTAGTCCTATAATTTATTTGTTCATTTTATCCATTTATGAAAGGAAACAAGAGCGCCAGCCATTTGGGAAAGGATTTACATAATTTAATTAAATGCGATCGCTGCCTTCCTATCTCAATATGCTGATGCAGTTGATAACATCCCAGATGTTTTTTAGTCCTTGTCTCCAATCTACCTTGAAGTCCCCAGGCACACATGAGGGCAGTGGGGGTGGAGGAGAGGTATTAGAACTGAGCCCACATTCTGTCGAGATTAACATATTCTTACATTATCCATCAATTCTGACTGGGAAATGTAACAGACACTTCTGGTTACCAACCCAATAAATATGTTCTCCTTCCTTGCTGGTTGAGTCCTGATTTTCCACTGTAACTCAGGTATAGAATCTGATTTGCTCAAGTGAATCATAATATTTCCATTACCTTTTGCCACTGGTAGGTTTAGGGAGGGGAACATGAGGAAGTCCTGGGATCCTTAAATGTAAGAAGTTGACTAAGGCCTTTGGGTGAAAGATTTGTTTTCAAAAAAGGATACACAAGAAGAGATGTGTCCCTCTTTCTACTGCATCTGGTCACCTCTGGATGGATGAGATGCTTGGGGCAGTGGTAACAACTTAGTGACCACGAGAGAGGCTACCGTGAGTAAGGGACACACTGTTGAGTTTAAAGTAAAAAGAGATCCCAATATTTAAATAAACTGCTTGAACAAATCAATCTGGGAGCTGTCCTCTCTATCTTATTATTTGCAATAAAAATGTTTTCTAATGTATTAATCTGTTGAGTCAAGGTTTTTCTGTGACTTTTGCCTGAATGCATCCTTACTGAAATGATTGACCCTTTGGATTCCTCTTGGTGGCTGTGTCTTTCTGGGAAGGATGTGTGCCTTATTTACTCAATTTTTCTACCAGTGACCTTACTCCTGGATATTGGTGAGTCATGCACATAGTCTCTCAGTTCTCGAGAGGCATATGTTGTGGAGGATGTGTTACAGGAAGGCAGGCTCGTGCTACACTGTCAGATCGCTGCCCGTGAGGGCTCGTAGTGTGTGTGCAGAACATAAACCAAGTATAGTTATGGATATGGATGCACTCATGGATGAACCACTACTGCCAGTTTCTTCTCCAACACACATACACACACACACACACACACACACACACACACACACGAATGTGTGCTCACAGGGAGGGAGAAATACCCTCAAAGAACCTAAACACTCAGTTGGAGCATATGATTGAAGACATTCACAATCTTACATGTGTCACAGGGAAGGGGGAATTGGTCGTGGTAGCTAATAGGACCACACAAAGTGAAATGGGCCCGGAATATCACCTTTATTGTAGATAAAGACCAGGATGAAGGGCCTGGCTTTAGGTGTATGAATCAAATGGAATTGTTAATACCAGACTCGAGAATCAGGCAACTTATCAGCCTTGGCTCAGTGAGGCTTACAGCATGAAGGAATATAAGAAGACTCATAATTTTGGTGGGCAGACCCACTCCCAAGATCAGGAAAAGGATTGAGCTGAGCACACTGCAGTGGAGTGAGCTGTGTTCCCCTTCCCCAAGTCCCTATGTTGACTCCCTAACCCCTAATGAAGTGCTATGTGGCGATGGGGCCCTTGGGAAGTAAAGGAGTTCAGATAAGATCATAGCAGGTGGGTGAGGGGACCCTTTTTTAAGGGGAGACATAAAAGGGTTTGTTTCTATGTAAAAACATAGTGAGAAGGTAGACATCTGCCAGTCAGGGAGAGAGCTCTTTCCAGGAACAAAATAGGCTGTCGCCTTAATCTTGAACTTTCCATCCTCTAGAATTGTGATAATGGACGTCTGTTGTTTAAGTCACCCAGTCTATGGTATTTTATTATAGCAGCCGGAGTTGACTAGTAAACATATCATTTATTCTTCCGAGACTTACCAATCACATAAGGACCTTCTTAATGAATAAACAGGCGAAGAGCGCCCAAGGGTTATATTCTTTTGACCTCTAAGAAGACAAGAAGGACACTTCAGGAGTGGAAAGGATGTGCCCATTTTTTAAACTGTCTTTCTCTTCTTCTCGATGTGAATCTCTGTGGGAGCATCCAGTGGTTGGTGGGTGGGTAAAGGGAGAGCTGAGATCCTCTCCAGAGTTCAGTAATTCTGCTGCAGGTTTGGAAGTTTGTTTTTTTTCTGCCTTAGAGAAAACGGCCTGGTTGGTAGATAAAAGAGGGAGAGAGTGTGGTAATGGTTGTTGGATGCACCCCTGCAGGAAAGAGGAGCTCCCCCACCCCAGTCTGGGGTTACCAGTGCCTTAGTGTCATGTAGATACACAGGGTTTTAGGCTTTTTGATTTTTTACTTAGAAAGCTGACGTTCAGATAGGTGAGTAATAGTGCAATGACCCAGGTTATTCATGGAAGTGTTGGGGCTCTTCATGGTCACCCACATCTAGGAGTCAAAAAAAAAGCACTTTAACTTCCACATAACAGGTGAAGTCTTTGATGATTATAGTTTGAACTCTTTGAAGCTGCTAATCTCAGGAACAAAATTTACTAAGCATGAAATGTATATTGTTCCTTCCACTCTCATAAGTTTATTAGTAAGTGTCCTTTAGTTTTTAATTGAAGAATGAATGGGAACTTTTTTTGAATGTCAGCAGATTTATAGGCAGAAGCACTTTGTATCTTTGGCTTTAAATTGTCCAGGCTTCTTAATGGAGGGTTAAGAACGGTCTTATAGTACATCTCACATAAGTGGGACAGAAGAGAAGCCCACATTTGTTTTCATCTTAAAATCTTTCAGATGTATAAATGGGATTTTGCCAACAGCATTTACCTCTGAGAAGATGACTGGGTTAGCAGGGAGTAGCGGCAGAGGGGAACTCATATGTATATTTTTTTTACTTTATATACTTCTATTTAATTTTCTTTGAGTTATGTTATAAACTTCTGAGATTTGTGTCTCAGAAAGAGAGCTATATAGACACTTTTGGAAAACAGGTATACATGGAGATTGGAATAATCCTCTTTTATTCTATTTTGGAAAGTTATTAGGTATTCAGGAAAACACCCATCAGAGGAAAAGTTTAGATACAGACAGCAAAGAGATCAGTTTCTGACTTCTGATTCACCTCTTTCTGTTTGCAAGAGGTTCTGCAAAATATCGGATATCTTTGTTTCCTCTTACGTGAAATAATGGTGATAAAACACGGCAGAATACTGACTAGAAAGAATATACGGTTGTGTCTGTCACAAGGTAGATGGGGTCCTGTCCCAGTTTACCCACTGTCCCACTCCAAGTTTTAAAAAAAAATTTTCAAAATTAAAAAAATATGTATTTATTTTGAGAGAGAGATAGAGAGCATGCATGTACTTGAGCAGGGAAGGGGTGGAGAGAGAGAGAATCCCACGCAGGCTCCACACTGTCAGCACAGAGCCCGATGTGGGGCTTGATCCCACGAACGGTGAGATCATGACCTGTGCCGAAACCAAGAGTCAGTCATCTCACGGACAGAACCACCCCGGCACTCCTCTCCCTCTCTAATTATTATTAGCACCCCCTGTTCATTCTCAAATCATTTGAATTGGAGATTAAATTACATGGTCACCCTGTTATAAGCCCTTGAGGAGTTTGGACTTTATGCCAAACTTCTGGGGAGCCTCTGAGGCAGAAGAATCTGCCCCAGAGTTAGTATGGGCTTTGAAACTTTCAACAATCAAAGGGAATGTCTGCACAGGTCCCATGTTTCCAGAGCAGGCAGTGGTGTACGCTCAGAAGAAATAGACTCACTTGGCCCAAGGAGGCACTGAAAGATGAACCGGGTGATGGAGGGAGACAGGTATGAAATGAGGCCACTCTGGAGCTAAGCTTTCTACAGCTGCCTGCCTCGCTTCTGTGGCTGGTTTGTTTGCTTGTTCAATTTCAGTACCGACAAGTATAAAACTGTTTGAAGATTCCCACGAATTCAGCTTAAGTTGGATTCACTGGCTAATACAGCGTTGTTATTAGAGACTGAATCATTCACTCTGAAACCATTATCTGACACATTTCAGACATAAACGTTTAGAGGATGTGCCATTCTTCCTGTTTTTATTTGCTGGACAGACTACTGACTTCAGAAGGTCATACAGCATAGGAATCAAAGGGGGGGGGTCATCCCTGTGCACATGCGCAGACACAAAAGCCCAACCCCAGGTAAAGGTTTGGACGTAGAGAGTCTCAGGTGGAGACATCAGCGAGATGCTCTCAGTTTTCGGAAGCAGAGACTACTCTGTGAAAGGCGGGTGTATCTTTGCTTGTGGAAGAGTCCAGAACCAGATGATTCCATTCTTGTTCCAGGGCTGTCTCAGCATTCCCCACGAAGCTTCCAAGAAAACATACCTCCCCAGATCTACTAAATTAGAACGGGTGCGTGGAGGGGTAATGGGTCTCGAAAACCTTCCCAATGAATCTGTCGTGGACTCTTGATTAAAAACTAATCATCTAGGCCTGTGGTCCTGAACCTGTGGTGGGAATCGGAATGATCCGAGTGAAACTCGGATTTCTGGGCCTTATTGCTAAGGCTTCTGATTCATTTGTCTAAAGTCAGGCTTGAAAATACCTATTTCTAACAGGTTCTGGGTAAACCTGCCCACACTTTGTGAACCACTTCTGAACATTCTTCTTCATCCCTATTCTCACTGCTTTCTTGCAAGAGGTCTTAATTTATTTCTGGCCCAGATTATTACTTTAGGTTCCCATCTTGTGCCACTACCTTCCACCCCAATTGTTACTAAAGAAATCTTTCCTTTTTTTTTTTAATTTTTAAAAATGTTTTATTGGGGCACCTGCGTGGCTCAGTAGCATCAGACTTTGGCTCATGATCTCACCATTTGTGAGTTCGAGCCCCACGCTGGGCTCTGTGCTGATAGCTCAGAGCCTGGAGACTGCTTAATATCTGTGTCTCCCTCTCCCTCTCTGCCCCTCCTCTGCTCACACTCTCTCTCTCTCAAAAATAATTAAAAATTTAAAAAATGTTTTATTTATTATTTTTGAGAGAGAGAAGCGCAGGCACAGGAGGGACAGAGAGAGGGGGATGGAAGATCCAAAGCGGGCTCTGTGGTGAGAGCAGGAAGCCCATTGCGAGGCTCAAACTCATGAACTGCAAGATCATTACTTGATCCAAAGTCAGATGCTCAACCGAGCCACACAGGCGACCCTAAAGTAATCCTTCTAAATAAAAATCATATTAAACTCATGCCCTAAAGTGTTTAATGGCTCCCACTTAATCAGGTCCAAACGTCATTTGTGGAATGATGCTATCATCCCTGCTACCATGCCAGCCTCTTCCCTTGCCATTAAGCCATGCTCTGATGCTTGCTCTTCAAAGGAGGCCAGACTCTTCCAGAAGGCAGTACTGTCATTATTGCTGTCACAAAGCACAGACTTGCAGAGTTCCTTTTCAAACTTCTATGTATCCACTTCCAGCTTGTGTCCTTGCGCAAGTTATTTTTACTTCTTTGTTGATTTCCTCATCTGTAACAGTTGCCAACATAGTGTCTACCTCTTAAAATGATAGGAAATTAAGTACATTAATTATACACACACACATTATATATATATATATATATATATATATGGAGAGAGAGAGAGAGAGGGTGCACATTTGGAAAGGTGCCCAGCAAGTAGTATACACTTAAAGGTTAGCTGCTGTGGGACCATGTCTTTCAGAGAATCTCCCACTCAGCTTGGAATACCAGTTTGCATAACACTTCCTTTGAGGAGACAGTCCTGTATTCTCTATAGAAAGTGTTTCCTTCCTCGATCTCTTATAGTATTTAGTTCATGTTTCATAACACTTGGGGGTTCTTTCCATTCATCCATAAACCTCTAAGGAGAGATTTTTTTTTTTTTTTTTTGTTATCCTTTGATGATATTGCCCTTCCCAAAGCCTAGCCACAGTGCTTTTCGTTAAATGGTCACTTTGCTGAACAGCCAAGTAGGAGACTCTAACCGTTGGATCCTGAGATCTCTGGAAGCAGAGAATCATGATTATGAAGCGAGAGAAAACCTGATGCCTGAAACAAGGAAGCAAGTGCCACACGGAAGAGAAGCTGGTGGCCAGTTGCTTCTTCCTTTTGTTTCAAACCTTAATATTGGCCATTCACAAGTTCTACTCTTATTTTTTCTTGGAAAAATTTAAGAAGGGAAAGTCTTAAAGTGATGAAGAATCAGAAATAGTGGATGTTTTTGTGTAGGGAATTAAAATAACTCAGAGATTTGGAGAAGTTTTATATGGAGTGTATATATATATATGGTGTACAGCTTGATACATTTTTGCAAGGTGTACACATCCATGTAGCCAACACTCACACCAAGATATAAATATTTATTTTACCCCCCCAAGCCTCTTGTATAGCCATTACCAGTCATTCTCCCTAAAAACAGCACTGATTTTATTTCTAGAACAAATTTTGCCACTTTTTGAGTTGTACATCCATGAAATTATACCACAAGTACTTCTGCTCATCGTTTTGTCTAAGAGACTTAGCCCTATATTTGAGTAAAATAATAGTTTATTTCTTTTATTTGTATATAGTTTCTATTATTAGAATATACCATGATTTATGTATACATAAATGTATACATTGTACTGTTGATGGACATTTGGGTCATTTATAGTTTTTGACATTTAAAATAATGCTGTTGTGAATGTTGGATGTTTGGATGTTGTGAATATTGGATGTTGAATGTTTGACTACTGGATCACAAGTCCAGTAGTCAAATTGTTTGGACACAGTGTGGCAGATGGACTGTAAGGTTACCCTCAGTCATTTCTGCCTTCTGGTATCCATGTCTTCATGTTATCTCCAGCACTCCCACAATGAGGATAGGACTTATAGCTTGCGTCTAACCAATATCATATGGTAAAAGTCATGAGATGTCACTCCATTGATTAGGTTACATTATGTGGTAAAGGTGACATGTCACTCCTGTGATTATGCCATGGTATGGATGAGCAGAGTGGAGCAAGAGGTTCTGTTTTTGGCTTGATGAAATGAGCAACAATGTTAAGAAAACACCCTTTAGCAAGGAACTATGGGTGGCCTCCAAGACTTAAAGCTAGCCTCTAGCCAACATTCCCCCCTCCCCCCACCCCTCTGTCCCCAGCAAAACCTGGGGTCCTTAGTCATAAGGTTGCAAACAAACAAATTCTTCCAACAATCTGAATGCTCTTTGAAGTGGATTCTTCCCCAGTTGAACTTCCAGATGAGAATACAGTCCAAATGTTTCCTTTGATTGCAACCTTGTGAGACCCAGAACTGAAAATGTAACCAAGGTGTTCTCAGACTCCCCACCTTAAAAGTGTAAAATAATAGATGTGTGTTGTTTTGAGCTGCTAAGTTTGTGGCAATAAAAAACTAATATGCATGGAGTATGCACATGCCAACCTTTAGTAGGTAATGTCAAATTATTTCTAAAGTGGTTTTATCCATATACACTAGCAGTGAATGAGTTTAAATTGCTTCATATATTTGCCAATATTTGATAATCTCAGGATAACTTTTCATTTTAGCCATTCCAGTGAGTATGGTTCAATTAGCATTTCCCTGACTGACATTAAGCATCTTTTCACATGCTTATTGACCAATTGTATATCTTCATTTGAGAAGTACTTGCTCATGTCTTTTGCCAATCAATTTCTTATTGATTCATTTTTATTTTTTTAATATTTTTTAATGTTTTATTTATTTCTAGGAGAGAGAGAGAGAGACAGCGTGAGCAGGGGAGGGTCAGAGAGAGAGGGAGTCACAGACTCTGAAACAGGCTCCAGGCTCTGAGCTGGCAGTCAGCACAGAGCCCAACGCGGGGCTCGAACCCATGAACCGTGGGATCATGACCTAAGCGAAAGTCAGACGCTTAACCAACTAAGCCACCCAGGTGCCCCTGTTTTATTTATTTCTGAGAGAGAGAGACAGCGTGAGCAGGGTAGGGTCAGAGAGAGAGGGAGACATAGAATCCGAAACAGGATCCAGGCTCTGAGCTCAATGCGGGGCTCGAACCCATGAACCGTGAGATCATGACCTGAGCTGAAGTCAGATGCTTAACCGACTGAACCACCCTGGTGCCCCGTATAGAAACTTTTTAATAGTGGTCTCGTGTTTGTGTGATCCAGTAACTTTGCTGAATTCGTTTATTAATTCTAATAACTTACAGGTTACTGGGGATTTTCTATGTACAAAATCATGTTGTCTGCAAATAATCACATTTTTATTTCTTTCTTTCCAGTCTATTTACTTTTATTTCTTTTTCTTGCCTTATTGCACTATCTAAGACATCCAGCAAAAGGTTAAATGGAAGTAATGATAATGGAGCATCCTTATTTCACTTTGGATCTAAAAGACTAAACAATCAAAATTTCAACATTAAGTATTATCTGTCTTGTAAGTTGCTTTTACTTTATTTTTAAAAATTTGTAATGTTTTATTTATTTTTTAGGGAGAGAAAGACAGAGCATGAACAGAGATGGGGCAGAGAGAGAGGGAGACAGAGAATCCGAAGCAGGCTCCAGCCTCTGAGCTGTCAGCACAGAGCCTGATGCAGGGCTCGAACTTGCAAACTGTGAGATCATGACCTGAGCTGAAGTTGGATGCTTAACCAACTGAGCCACCCAGACACCCCTAACCTGCTTTTAAAGATAGCTTCCTATTCATAGTCAGCTAAAAGTATCATCAGTACTCACTGAATTTTAATGAATATGTTTTTCTGCACATTTGAGATGATTAAATAATTTTTCTTAGTTTTATTAATATGGTTAATTATGTTGATTGAGTCCTAAATGTTAAAACAAACTTGCCTTCTTGAAATTAGTAATTCCTTAACTGTTTTTAAAGAATTCATCAGTGAAACCATCTGGGCTTATTTAATTATGAAAAGGTTTTTAAAAAACAAATTAGGGTGGCAGCTGGGTGGCTTAGTTGGTTAAGTGTCCAAATCTTGATTTTGGCTCAGGTCATAATATCATGGTTATGGGTTTGAGCCTTACATGGGGCTCTACACTGACAGCATGGAGCCTGCTTTGGATTCTCTCTCTTCTTCTCTCTCTGCCTGTCCCCACTTGCACACTCTCTCAAAATAAATAAACCTTACCAAAAAATTCTTTAAAAAAAAAACAAAAAAACAAATTAGAGACACTTGGGTGGCTCACTTGGTTAAGTGTCCAACTTGTTTTTGGCTCAGGTCATGATCTCACAGTTCATGAGTTTGAGCCTGGCATTGGTCTCTGTGCTGACAGCATTGAGCCTATTTGGGATTCTCTGTTCCTCTCTCCTCTGCCCCTCCCCCACTTGCTCTCTCTTTCTCTCTCTCTCTCTCTCTCAAAATAAATAAATAAATACCAAAAAAGATAAATTCTTATTAAGTATTGGAATATTCAAACATTTGAAAATTTTCATTTTTCTCTTCTCTTTAGCACATGATTATACATTGTGTTATCATTCTTTTAACAGTTAGTCTAGGGATTACATATGTGTATTTTTGACTTATTAAATCCACCTTGAATACATTTATTACCAACTACCAGAAAAAAAATGTGAAAAGCTTTAGGACACTTAATATCTCCTTTCTTTGTACAACTGCTGTCATGCTTTTTAATGCAAAATATACTTTAGGCCCTTGGAATCATTATTATGATTATGTAGTCAAGACTCATTTTTTTTTTTTTACCAGTTTACTTAGCCTTTTCCATCTTTATTCCTTCTTACCTGATTGTGCTTCTGCTTAGAACTGTATTTCTTTCTTGCCTGAAAACTCCTGCTCGTGATAAATTAGCTTCCTGAAAATAGGAATTTAATCTTAATCTTCATTTTTGAAGGATTTTTTACTGAGTGTAGAATTCTAGGTTGGGAAGTGTTTTCTTTAAGCACCTTAAAAGATAACTTTCCAAAATGATCAAAATTCTATTATTTCTCTTGAAGAATTAGCTGTTAGCTTTGTTGTTGGTATTTCAATATAAATTTTATATTGGCCTCCAAAGAGAGCTTAATAATTCATTCTTGGTTAATATGATTCCACTTTTTGATTGGGAAAATAAATGAAACTGATGAATTTTCAGTACTGGAGAATTTACTGGAGCATACACAACACTGGATTGTTAATTGAACTATGATTCAGTAGATCTGGTTCTAATTTTTGTTACCATTAACGAGTTACGTGACTATCAGCAAATAAAGTCCTCCATTTTCTTACTTGTCAAATGAAATTGTTGAACTGGTTGAAAAGACCACTTCTCTTTCTATTATAATTCTATGATTCTGGTCAAAAATGCTCTTCTAAGCAAGAGAAGGAAAAGTGCAAAGGAAAACATTTAAATGTCATTATCATATATGTCCTACATGTCAGTCTATGTAATTCTAAAATCTCGTGGTGGTGTGTAACTACCGCTACCGTACACAGTTGTTACACGTGAATGGAATACATTTCTTTCTGATAGTCTGTGTATTTTTATGAATGCAGCGAAGCAATCACAGGTTAGTTTAATAGAGTTAATTAGGATTTTCTGCACTTTGGAAAATGATTTTTCCTATTATCATTGAATGGACTTGGCAAAGAAAGCCATGTATGCACTTGACGCCAGTCCTTATTAGGTCACTTAAGAGTGCTGTGCTTCAAAATACGAGCTTAGTTTCAAGAGGACCTGGATTCAGATCCTAGCTGTGCAGACTGGGAAAGATATTTAACCTATATTCATCTTAGTTTTCTCATCTGTAAAATGTCCATAGTAACACTTGGACTGAGTGTGAGGATTCAGTGGAATGATCTATATAAAGCACTTTACATAGACTCAGGTACATATTAACAGTTTAACAAATAGTAAACTATCATCATTTACATACTAGAAGCTGGGGTAGTAACACAAGTGATGTCTGAAAAAGTTGCCTTGCTGATTTTGTATGTCCATCTCATCCTTTCAACTTCAATGCCTCTATAATCATTTTTTGTTGTAAAATCCACAGGTTTATACAATCAGTTTGAATGGGACACCACTGTCCAGAGAAACAACTTTTCCTCCCTCATGACAGTGAATGATGCTTTCTTTCTATTTATTTTAGTTAACTACTGCTACATAATGAAATGCCCCAAACCTATGTATTTTAAAGCAACAAACAATTGTACCTTACAGTTTGTGTTGACCAAGGGCGATGGTGCAGTTGAGCTGAGTCCTGTAGCTACTAGTCTCTCTTAACACTCTAGTCAACAAGTATTAGCTGGGGCAACAGTTACTTCCACACTCAGTTAGGGTGAATTCTGTGTCCAAGCTTACTAACATGGCTGTTGGCAGGCCTCAGAGCATTACCGATTGTCAGCCATAGATCCATTCCTTGACACGTGGGCATGTCTGTAGAGTTACTCACAATACGGCAGTTTGCTTCCTCCAGTGCAGGGAAAGATGGGCAGAGGGAGAGGGAGAGGGGGAGAGAGAGAGAGAGATGGAAGGCACAGTTGTTTGTTACCTAATCTTAGAAGTGACGTCCTATCACTTTTACCATATTCTGTCATTCAAAAGGAAGTCCCTCCCTTCAGTCCCTCCCTTAAGGGTGGGGATTACTCAAGGTCATAGATACTAGGAGTTGGGGATCATTGAGGGCCATCTTAGAAACTGCCTACCACACTACCGGAATGAAATTCAGATCTTTAAAAATGTTTAGTCTTCCATTCAGCTTGGTAAGGGGAAGGGAAGGAACACCAAATAGGCACTACATAGAAACTGTGTTACATGTGTTGGCATATAATACTCATCAACTTCATGTATTAAATATTTGTATCATATTGAAAATTTGGAAGAAGTAATGTAATCTTCCCCACCCCCCTAAAAACTCCCTCTAAAACCCCTCTGTTTAAATCCAAAGCCTAAAAAATTATATGTTAATAGGATTATTATTTTTAAAAACAAACAAGTAGTTTTTTCTAGATGACTTTAAATGATAGAAAAGATGTAGATGCTGGGCTCCAAATTTCCCCAGGTCAAAAGGGTAGGACAGTATATTGCCACACCTGTGCGATTCAAGAACCCAACGGCTTCCTATTGATCCAGGAAACAGAATTGTCTCCAAAAAACAGAAGAACTGATTAAAATTTCTGTCTCTATGATTACTTACAGCATCTGCTTTGAGCCCTGGGGTCCTCCCTTATTCTTAATCCATCTAGGGTTTCAAAGGTTTCTTTCTGCACCTGGTATCAGATGAATCTGTGACTCTCATCAGAGAAAATGTTAGAGTTAATTTATTCCTCAGAAAAGCCATGACACCTCTGCTCCCCAGAGCTAACTGACATTGCAAATGGAGTTCAAACTTTCCTGTTCTTCTGCTGTCTCTTTGTATAAGGCACATAGCATGGGGAGTTAAGAAGGCAAGCATGTTTAATACAAATTAGTCAAGGGATGTTTAATTACAGAGAATAACATGTAGACACGTAAGGCCCTTTAACAAAAGTTTCACCGTGAAGCCTTGTACCTTGTCATGTTTTGGCAACCAAAAGAGTTGTTGAGAACAAATCAGTCTTTCTGGATAGACATTATCTTCTAATTTTGTGACTCCAAGAATAATTTGGATTGTAGAACCCCAAGGAAATATTGAAATCTACACTCTTTCTAGGAAAATGCACATATTCACATGCATGCAAAATTTAATACATTTTAGAGGTTTCACAGACCCTTATTAGTTTATACATGGATATCCAACTAAGAAACAGTACTGGGATGGAAAATGGAAATTTGTTTATTTATTTTAAAACGTATCTATTTATATTACTAATTCATATATATAATATTATAAATTATATATAATATAAGTTACTAATGTATTTATATATTTATTAATTTCTATATGTTTATATATAATTTATAATTATTTGTTTATTTATCTAAATATACTAATGAGGACGTATTTACTGGAAGACATACATGCTTATGAGGAAGGCTTTTGAAACTTCCTTGAGAGATCTCAAGTGCTCTTATGTGAGGACAGGGTTGTGGCGTATTATGGAATAAAAGAGGTATTTCCATTGTAATAGTTCTCAAACTTTTAAATAAAGAGCATAACCTGTGAAACTTGTTAAATGTGTACGTCCCAAAGTACATCATAGGGAATATAGTCAATAATATTGTTATAACTTTGTATAGTGGTGGATGGTAACTAGACATACTAATCATTTCTTAATGTATATAAAGGTCAAATCTCTTGGATCCATGAAACATAGAGTATTGTATGTAACTAAACTTCTTTCTTTCTTTGAGTTTTTATTTAAATTACAGTTAATAGATAGTGTAATACTAGTTTCAGGGGTACAATTTAGTTATTCAACATGTACTTATAACACCCAGTGCTCATCACAACTATATTTCAATTAAACAAACAAACAAAAAAATATATATATAGTCTGGAGAGACTTACCAGAGTTAAAAGAAATGTGCAGCAGTTGCTAACCCAGGCGGCCCAGGAACAAGCTGGGAGTAAGGCTTAACACAGCTGCCACTAAACCAAGTATCAGACTTCCTGTCCCACTTGGATGGGCTAGGAGTTGTATGTCAACATGCCCTCCTCTCCCACAGGCTTTCAGGAGGCTTTCTGTATTCCATATGAAGTATATCTCTGAAACGTCCAGTGTAACTGGAAACAAAAAATGGACCAGATAAAAAATAAGTCTTGAGATCTGCTAATACTAGACTCTAGAATTCAACAGAATTCCCTGCCAATCTCCAGGAAGACTTCTACCATGTGGGAGCGGTGAGAACTCTCAAGACAGACCATCCCAAGTGATGAGGGCCAAGCTTGGTCTGCTTTCATTCTCAGGTTGGGCAATCTGGTAAGTCTCTCCAGCTCCCCAAGGAGGAAATAAAGAGACCAAGGGTGGGGCTATGGAACATCTTTTGCTGGAGGAAACAGAGTAGGGGAAAGTGTTCCACCCAAACATCCTTGGTTCTGAGATTATTTTCATATATTTTATTAATTATAATGCTATCAATAATGGTTTTTTCCCCTCTTAAAGAGTCTCAGCCTTACAAAGACACTCAAATCATGGCTCAGTCAGTTGAGCATCTGACTTCGGCTCAGGTCGTGATCTCGAGGTCCATGAGTTCTAGCTCCGTGACCGGCTCTGTGCTGACAACTCAGAGCCTGGAGCCTGCTTCTTATTCTATGTCTCCCTCTCTCTCTGCTCCTTTATCCCTGCTTGCACTCTCTCTTTTTCTCTCTCAGACATAAACAAACATCAAAAATAAAATAAAAAATAAAAAAGTATAAAAAGACACTCAAATCAAGGCTGGCTCAGTCTCTCTTTGTCCTTTTCACACACACACACACACACACACACACACACACACACACATGCACATGCAC
Organism: Hyaena hyaena; assembly: GCF_003009895.1. Classification (NCBI taxonomy): domain Eukaryota; kingdom Metazoa; phylum Chordata; class Mammalia; order Carnivora; family Hyaenidae; genus Hyaena; species Hyaena hyaena. The sequence goes on along the minus strand of NW_024081780.1, from coordinate 236,130 downwards.
ACACACTCAGAGACATACCCATACACCACAGATATACAAGACAAAGTCAGTACAAAGTCAAATGTACTGCTTATATTTGGCATGGTGCATATGACAGTACACATCCTTTTTACGAGAAAATCACTCTGTAGGGAAAGAGATTAGAGCTAGGGGACTGCTTTCAAAAGTGCTACTTGAAGAGCCAGGAGAGCAGAAATCAAAATGTGATCTCATAATTAATGCATACAGTTTTATTATTATTTTTAAAATTTTTTTATTCTTATAAAGTATTTTTTTATTAGAAGAAAGCGTCCTGAATGTATTTAAAATATTAGACTAATGTCTCTCGGAAATACTCAAGAGTGACCATTGCCATGCTAGATAAGAGATATAGCAACACTCAATTAGCAAAGTATTAGAAACTCGGTGGAGGCTTCTATATAATTCTGATCCTGAACACATGGGGTGATTTTGAGTACCCTCATCCCTTCCCTGGCCCTCAGATTTTTGTTATGTTATGTTGTTGGGTAGAATACAGCCTTTTTCAGACAAAACCATACCAAATTGATTTTATAGGCAAGATGCTCTTCAGACTCCTTTGTTTGCCTTTTCCCATTCTTTGATAGCCAGTGTGGATCTCTGCGGGTCTATGTGGTGGTTGGGAGTGGAGGAGACAGAAGGCAAATTGGCCTTAACCCCAGGAAAGCCAAATTCGTTCAAGGATCATCAACAATGTTCTTCAGTTTCTACCCTCCAGGCCTCCTTCCCCTCCCCCAACACACACCACTCATGGAATGAGATCAGCCACCCAGATTTTATCCTCAGAAATGTCCCTAACCACTAATTAATGAATTTATCATGATTCTATCAATTCTATTCCTCGCTCTGTGTTTTGCTTTTTCTACCCCTGAGCTCTAGATTTGCTCAAAGGCCCCTTTTTAGTTTTGTGATGAAAGATTTATTCTGGCTGGTATAGTCACCCTGTTTTAAATTTCTAAGACCATAAAGACTCCCAAGAGAAAATTCTAGGGAGTCTCCAGAGTTAGGTGGCTTCCCCAGGATCTGGAGTGGTGTGGATCTGACCCTCCTTGGTAAAAATGCAAACATCCTTACAGGGAATGCTACTGCTACATGGGTTTTACTTTCCTTTCTGTATATGTATATGCCCCAGAGGTGTTTTTTTTTTTTTTTGATCAAAGATTCCTAGTTAATCGGATAGTCCCTGAAGCAGGGGGATTAGAAAAGCAGGACATAGATGGATGGAAGTGTACAGGACATATGAAATAGTGATGACAGAGGGTAGAGAACACAAAGAACAGAAACACAGGGACCAGAAAGCATCTCAGTTGCATCAAATCACCTGGGGGGTTTACTAAATTAGATATCCCGGAGTTCCACCCAGACCTGTTGAACAAAGTGGGGGGCAGGAGTGGGGACCTTCTGTATCTTAAACAACTTTGTAAAATGTACCTTATTCATATTGATATTTGAGAGTTGTAGGATTATAAGTTCAGGGGTAAGAAAATTAAAATATTGAGAAGCAGGGAAAAAGTGCCTAAAGGGATAAATAAATGAAGTACAAAAAATAGTGTGAGCAAAACATGAAAGGGGTATCACCTGGTTCTGCTTGTTGGGGCAATTTTTATGACCCGCCAGGGCCCATGATTTATTCTACTAGACCCCTGTATCCAGTCAGGGCTTGTGGCTGGTGTGGAAAACAACCAGTGGCTGATTGAATGGTAACTAACTGTGTTTCCCTTAACATAGCTCAATGCTCTTTTCTCTTTTTTTTTAAGTTATAAGATATTTACTTATTAAAAATTTTTTAATGTTTATTTTTGAGAGAGAGACAAAGAGAGACAGAGCATGAGCAGGGGAGGGGCAGAGAGAAGGAGACACAGAAATGCAAGCAGGCTCCAGGCAGAGTCCGACGTGGGGCTCATGACCTGAGCCGAAGTTGGACACTTAACCCATTGAGCCAACTCCTTTCAAAGTTCCTCCACTCTCAATTTGTGAAAATCCTGGAAAAAAATCAGCACAGCTGTCTGTTAACTTCAGTAGGACAAGAATGGTTTCTAATTAAACTCATATGTCTTTGATTTAAAACTCCATTTAATGAAATAATTCACCAACTTAAGGCAGCTGTTGATTACAGGAAAGTATATCTTGAATCTTTGTAGGTTGTTACCCTCTTCAAGGCCTCATCAACTTTCCCAAAAGGAATACAACTTGTGCCTTCTTAAGGAAAATTGAAAAATTTTCAACACTTGATTCCTTCCTCTTTGCGACTCTTAAATCATAGAGGCTGGCTGAATTCCAGATGTAGGCGGTCATTCTTAGATCCATTATTTCCAACCTAACTTCAGGGCCTGCTGGTTGATTCGGAGTGGATATAAAGGTCACATCCTCTAGATTATTGGGTAGCTAGTTGTAGCGAGCAGGTGAGATGGGCCAGCAACACCTGGTGGCGTTTCTCTTAGCCTGATTGGCAGTGAATCGTTTAGGGTCTTTTGCTCTTTGGGGTTTTCCTATTTGGCGTTCTGTTCCCACCCAGTTCCAAATTAGGAATACGAGGACCACATAAGGGTCTTCTCCTGTCTCTTCTCTTTCTCGGGCTTCTCAGGAGACTCCTCTTCCTAGGGCTTCCTCCTTGTGATTGCCTATTTTAAAAAGCAGTGTCAGGAAGAGCAGAGTGTGGTAGCTAGAGAGAGTTGTTTAGAAAAGGAGAGCTGGTGAACTCATCCCATTTGAGTCTCGGCCCAGCCAGCTGCTGATACAACTATTAAAACTCGGTAAACAATGTTGCTGTCTCTGAAGGTGGGCTTGATGAACGTGGCTGTACAATTCAGGTAAGATTCCGCACTGGGTATTTGTTAAGATGCCTTAGTTTGACTAAGAAGCTAACAGGAGGGGTAAAGACGTACATAAAGTACTTTCGTTTGAAAGACGTGATGTCTACCAGTTGCTTCTAAGAGTCATTTTGAGAGGTTGGTCAAACTACCAAACCGCCTTGATCTCAATGCCTACCAAATCAACTGCTTTCCCTTTGTGCGAAAGATCGTGTGAAATACATCGCTGACACGCATCTACACTCTCGTTCTTGGTGTGCTTTGAGGTGAGGGAGCTTGTGCTATTGTAAAAGTGACTTCATAAAGTTTAGGGACCCTATTTTGCTATGCTGGAGCCCACAGAGTTTACTTGAGAATTGAGACTGTATTTGTTTGCCAAGCATAACAAGCCATATTTGTGTGAAAACGCAAGTCATGTTGTTTTGACCTATGATGGCAATGTTTTACCCAAAGCAGAAGGCCTGAACTCTTGTTCTGCCTATGTCAGCATCATTTCAGGTGGTCTGGGGAATGTCCAACTCCTAGGATTTTAATTCTGTGGTGGAGAGTGGTGAGAATAACATTAAAGATGCTTCCTTTTATGTTTTCTGCTCTTGAAAAAGAGTTTGTTATCTGATCCAAATAGATCAAGCTATGAGAAGTAGTAGTTTCTATACACTTCATAATATAATCATGAGGACAAATTGCCCATAGAATTGAGTGGGATGCAATGTGCTAACAATTACCTTTCCTCGACCCTTTGAGGCAAATCCTATTTTTCATCATGTTATAGGGGGAGAAATTGAGGTTTAGGGCGTTTGAGTAATTTGAGACCATAAGGCTAATGACTAGCAGTGTTAGGACTAAAACCTAGATTTGTCTAATTTATATCCTTAACCTTGGATTTATGCACAGTTCTTTTTTATGAGACTCTGGAGAAACCAGTGTGGAATGTGTTTCATATGGTGTTAACATATAGATACCAGCTGGCTATATGCAAAGCTTCTTCAGTTTAAGAGATAGTGGAAAATGCCTGCCTATATATATATATATATACATACACACACACACACACACACACACACAACATACTAGCTCTCCTTCCAAGAAATCATCCCACTAAAGTGACAAATATTTGTCTGATTGCTTCTAGATGGGTTCTGATACACTGATGCATACCATAATTCTACACTACATTCCATTGTGTGCCAACAAGTCTAGTATCATGAGAACCAATCTAACTGTCATGCCAGTGAAATGTTCTCTCAGGTGAGGTGTCTCATAGCTGCTCCTGCCCTACCTTGATTCCCCACTTCACCGCCCTCAACTGGTTTACTCTTAATGTCTCATTCGGGAAGTGGGGGAGGTGGCAAGGTGAGCACAAAACCATCCAATGCAGCTGGATTCCATTTAGTTCTATTGTGTTGTCTCAGTAGAGACTGAAGTTCCCATGAAACTGAAGACTGGTAGATGGAGGCATGAATAAATGAGAGGCTATTCTTCACGAATACAGATTCTTGGGATTCTGAGAGGATTTATACTCGCTTCCAACTCCAAGATATTATTTCTGTTCAAGCAGATACCCACATTGGGAGTCACGTTGTTTGAAGGCTCTTTATTGATTCACATGTAGGTGCACTAATTTGAAACATAGAACTGACTCTTTGACATGTCTTTATTGATTTCAGTAGGTAAATTACTTGAAGCTCCCTTGTCAGTTCCCAACTAGAAAGTAATCCATGAACTAGTGATTTTTAAACATCTAGTTGGCTGGTGGATATTCAGTCAGGTGCTGCTTCTACCTTCATATCACCAAAGCTCAAGGCAGATAATCTTCAGTTCAAAATTGTTGCTTTTAGGTCTTTTGGTGTCATTCACAATGTGGTGAGTCACTTTTCTTGCTTCTCTGTGGTTATCTACCATTAACATCCTAAATATCTGAGCCCAATCTAAGTTTCAACTATAGATCTATAGTACATGCCATTTGAAGGCTACTGAAGCATCAAATGAGCCAGATTCTTTAAACAAGATTTTCTCTTTCAATAGATCAAGCAATGTATGAGTATAGCTATTGGAGCATTTGAATGCCAATGGCACTAGACAACTTTAGGTATAAACTACTATGTCACAATAGAGGCAAATTCAATAAAAGCACAGAGAGTTGTTAAGAAGAGAGCAGTAGCCCTTTGAGGCTGTTTAAAACAAGTTTCTCAGGTGTTAGAACAGGTAGGGAAAGAATAAAGTTATAATTTATGACCACAATTTATATTAACCATCATTAGATGTTTGACATCTATGTCAAGGTACTAAACATTTTACATTACAATTTTTATAAAAGAGATAGGCCTTTTTTTAAGTCTAAAATTCATAGCTATTAATAATAATTAAGACAGCTGGTGAAGTTGGTTTTCCATCAATGTCCATGGCTTTTAAACCATATCTTTTCCTAATTAAAAATCCTAGATCTGCATGGCAGGTCACCTAGGAAGCTCTTAAAACTGTGATTATCCAGACACTAACCCGGAACAACTAGATCATGAACTTTAGAGTGTAGAATCCAGATATCAATAATTCTGAAACTTCCACGGTGACTCTAACATGCATCTAAGGTTGAGAGATTCTAGTCTAGAATAAATACTATTTTTTTATTAAAATTTTTTTAATTTTTATTTTTTATTAAAAATTTTTATTTATTTTTAAGGGAGGGAGAGAGAGACAGGAAGAGAGAGACAGGGTAGGAGCGGGAGAGGGGCAGAGAGAGACAGAGACACAGAATCCAAGGAAGTCTCCAGACTCTGAGCTGTCAACACAGAGCCTGACATGAGGCTCAAACTCATGAACTACAAGATCATGACCTGAGCTAACGTTGGACGCTCAACCAACTGAGCCACTCAGGTGCCCCTAGAATGAATACTATTATCAAGTAGTTTAAGGAAAGTCTAATTTGATATACTTCTGACCACTAATTCTAAGCTTTGAAATAACACTCAAAGCTAGTTAGTGTATCTTTGCAATAAATAAATTTGTCATATTACAGGTGACATCTGTAACTTGGACAGCTCCAATTTAATCTTAGTATAAGCTAGTTAAAAGTTATCAGAAGCTTTGTTTCCTTAGTGCTCAAAGTTTAGGCTTTAGTAATCACTTCAAAAAAGTTGCTTTCTAGGTGAAAAAATATCACCAACCCAGTTAAAGGTTACAGTAGCTGTAATGGGAGCAGAGCAATGAATATGAGGAGTAGAATCTCAGATATGCTTTCTTTTCTTGGAAATTTCTCTTCCTTCCACAGCTTATTTGGGTCTAAGACTAAATTTCTCGTTTGAACTCCATTTGCTGTTCTCCTAGTTAGGTACTGAACCCCATAATCAACTCATTGTCTTATGTTGGCCATATAATACATCTAGAGTCTTAGTTTAGCTCAGAGGAACTTCAGGCTCAAAGTAACATGTAGAATATCTCAAAGTTCTCTTTAACCTTGGCCTTTTTACCTTTTGAGATAAATTCAGCTCTGTGTTCATAGATGTGTTTAAATGATAGCTCTGTGTTCAAATGATAGCTTTTTTTTCTCTTAGGAAAGAAAGAAGAAATTTTCCACATTAAATTTTTTTTCTCTCCTCTATTCCATGCGTTTCTTTTATTTTTTGCTCTTTTCTTTTTTTCTTTTTCTTTTTTATTTACCTTGGCATACTCACTTGGCATAAACCTAGTCTATTTCCTTCTTCAAAGAACTGTAATTTGAATCTAATAATCTGAAGCTATTAAAGTTTTTTCTTAAGCCTCTCATATAGACACTGCTTGCTTTAGGAATTTGATTTCACAAAATAGAAAATAACCAGTTAAAAGACTAATGTCATTCCCAGGTTCTATTTTTGTTACTGTGCTTTCCTATCACTTTGGTGAACTTTTTAGATGATTACTGTCATAGTTGACTATTCACCTGTGGGAAGTATATTAAGAATTTTTACATTAAGGTTATAATCCTTTTGCTGTCCTATTCCGGATTGCCCCTTCTAGAAAGTAGTATTGATGTTTGAAACTGCTATGAGACTTGAACTTGTAAGAAGAACCATCTTTCCCCAAAACTGGCCTGAAACCACTGGGAGAATGGTGAATGAGAAATCATATTGTGATGGGGAGGAAAGTTTTTTCTTTATCCTTCAAGATTCTTCTGGTTGGATTAAGAATTAAATTGGGGCGCCTGGGTGGCTTAGTCGGTTAAGCGTCTGACTTTCGCTTAGGTCATGATCTCACGGTTCGTGGGTTCGGGCCCCGCATCGGGCTCTGTGCTGGCTGCCAGCTGGAGCTGGAGCCTGTTTCAGTCTGTGACTCCCTCTCTCTCTGACCCTCCCCTGCTCACGCTGTCTCTCTCTCTCTCCTAGAAATAAATAAAAAAATAAAAATAAAAAAAATAAAAAGAATTAAATTGACATGACTCTCAAAAGTAAATAAAAACTTCATTAATTAGAGGGGTGCCTGGATGGCTCAATCAGTTAAGTGTCTGACTTTGGCTCTGGTCATGACCTCATAGTTTGGGGTTTGAGCCCCACATCAGCACAGCGCTTGCTTTGGATCCTCTGTCCCTCTCTCTTTCTGCCTTTCCCCTGCTTACACTGTCTCTCTCTCTCTCTCAAAAATAAATAAACATTAAAAAAAGAATTTAATCGACATGAAGCAGGTTAACAGGAGAAAGTCACATTTAATTATGTAAATATAGAGAATACTCATAAACATGAGATTCCAAAGACAATCAGGCAGAGTGGGGTGTATATGTCATCTTGAATGAAGGAGAGATGAGTAGAGGTCTGGGACTTCAAAAGAAAGGAAACCAATTCACAGGAAAATGAAATGTTTGTTAAACAAATGTTTTTTGGGCCTTTCAGAAAAAAATGGGACGTAGATTGAAACTTTGATCAAACAGACCTCACGAGGTCCCTCCCTGACTATCATACCGAGGTCATTTTATGTCATAGTTTTATGTCATAGCGATCTATGGTGATAACTCTCTTCCTGGAGCAGGTCCTCTATCTAAATTATTTTAGGCAGTTAGACAGAAGGTTAAAATTTCTTCCTGAGATTCTTGGGCTTTGTTGATTTTCAGCTTGAAATAATCTGCACGCCAAAGTAGCACATCCTGGGACAATTCATTCTGAAGCCTTGTAGTTGCTATTGGCTTTTGGAGTTGGGCCATAATTATTGCTGCTTTCTTTACAACATTATGGTACAGAAGACTGAAGAAATCTGTTTGAAATCGTTTTATCATCATCCTAAAAAACTGATGTATGTAGTCGGTTGCTGTTCTGTTTCAATGCTTCTATAAGGCTTCTTAAAACCGGAAGAGAAGCCATAGCAGATGACAGCAGTCCGAGACTATAAGGCAATCCATCTGTAACTGCATTATAGCTTCAACAATTTGCATTTTGGCTACAATGATAACTTCTTGTCTCCTGGCATCCCATTCCCTTCCCTTCCCTCTCAGTCGGTCCTTCTATTCAGTCAACTTGTTTTCAGCAGAAGCCCCTGAGTCTTCGTTCTCTCTCCACTCCTCTTCCCACCCTTCACACTTGAGCTCCTTGAGCTTTCATCTGCTGCCTTCTAGAACTTTAAGACTGTGGAAAGCTAAGATTGATTAGTGTGGGCGTATCAAAAGATCAAGGTTTTGTACACGAGACATTGTCTTTAAGTTGCTTAGACTGGAAGAGATGTGATCTTTGATTCTGGAATCTCATTTTTGGGTTGGGATTCATTATCAGTTGCATTGCTTTTCTAAGGACTCTTTGCATTGCAACTGGGACCTATGTTTCTAAAAATTTCATGTGCTCACCCAGGGATGGTTATCTACGAGGTAGAGAATGGTAAGTGTATGAGGGAAGGAGGAGCAGGAAAAAATAAGAAGAGCTAGAAAGCAGGGCATCAGAATTCTCTGAAGAGCTGTTTCCAAATACCATCTGTTTTGGCCACATCAACACCAAAAGCTGTCTCTAGAAAACAAACAGTTAAAAGGAGCAGTTGGGCTGAGGGCAAAGAGAAACAATGCTGGAATTTTCACACATGTAGTGGTGCATTTTATATTTAAGGCATAAGAAAGTCTTCATTGCTCTTAAAAATCCTAGTTTTGAGGAGGGAAAATTAAGCTCTGTAACACCTAAGTGCTTTCTTTAGCTAACTATCCTTATCTTTAGCATTATTATTGGGAGAGAAGAAAATAGGTTTTCCTAACTATGGCTTTTTTTGGAGAATAGCATAAATCTGGCTCTGATGATAGCCTTGGTTTATGCTCTCCTGGGGAGAGGAGATAAGCACAGTAACCCCCTTTCTATAGCACAGCCAGGAACTCACATAGGAATTCTTAAAGAGACAGGATAGCTGGACATAAGTTGCTTAAACAATCTTGTCAAGAAAATGCAGGAAAGACAAGTTCATTTGTTTCTGCTGCACAAGGGAAGCCACTTTTAGGTGACTTTTAGGGATCTGTGTGTTATCTGATTTGCATTGACCACTTCTAAGTTTGACACCTTGATGATTTCTCAGAGTAGAACAGTAAGCTCATTTTAATGTAAAAGCACTACTTTTTAGACAAGTTCATCTCTCAATTCAGTCCACAAATATAGCAGTAGGTCACGTGCAAAAGCAGCTTAGTGCATGGAAATATCAGCTGGGGAATGGGTTATGTGGCCAGAAAGGAGAACCGAAAAATAAATCAACAACTAGAACCAAACAGGTCAGTTCAATTCTCTGATTCTGGCTAGTATTAAAAACAGATTAAAGTACTTCTGTTTGGGGATGGCTCTCAAAGATTAGCAAGGATTGGAAAAGTCATTTGGAGTCCTGTTAGAACTCAGTTTGTCAGGCCCCATCACCAGAGTTTGATTTAGAAAAGCTGAGGTGAGGCCTGAGAATCTGCATTTCTGACAAGTTCCCAGGTAATATTCATGTTGCTGCTCTGCGGACCACACTGGGAGACCATTGGTTTAGACAGCTACAACTTTAGGGGCCTGATATTTTTATTTATTATTTTAATTTGCATATACTTGATTTTATTTTCATTATAATTTTAATTTTATAGGGCCTGATCTTAAGAACATTGATCGTACCTGCTGAAGAATGCATTTGCTAAAGTTTTCTAATTACAATTGTTGCTCTATAGAAATTATGGCAACATCACATACTTTCCACTCATCTGACTTGGGGCTTGATCCCACTCACCGTGAGATCATAACCTGAGCTGAAATCAAGAGTTGGATAGTTACCCCACTGAGCCACCCAGGCACACCTCCACTTATCTTTTTTTTTTTTTTTTCCAAATAGTTTATTGTCAAATTAGTTTCCACATAACACCCAGTGCTCATCCCCACAAGTGCCCTCCTCCATGCCCATTCCCCCTCCCCCCTACATCCATCAGTTCTCAGTTTTTGTCAGCATTCAAGAGTCTCTCATGGTTTGCCTCTCTCCCTTCCCCCACCATTTCCCCCCTTCTTCTCCCCCTTGGTCCTCTGTTAAGTTCCTCCTAATCCTCCTATACGTGCAAACATATGGTATCTGTCCTTCTCTGCCTGACTTATTTCACTCAGCATAACACCCTCAAGGTCCATCCATGTTGTCCACTTATCTTTTAATGAAACACTTTACTCTTCTCCGTTTCACAGTAGCTCAGAATTTTCCTCACCACTGGTAGGAGAGTGGGATATGGACCTAACTTCCCAACTCCTGTTCTTATTTTCATATACAGACTTGGGACTTGTTCTTCCTCTCTCTCTCTGTCCTGATACCCTCTGCAGCTATCAATACTGCGGCTCTTGGGTTTCTTCTCTGTTAAAGTGAGCTAGCACGGCCCCAAAGCTAGCATGGGCTACTACTATCATCTTGTAGTCCCTTGATGATATCTTCCAGAAAATGACTTCTCCACTTGAAACTCTGATACCCTACATTCTCTAAGGTGTTTGGCGGCTCATGGGGGAGAAGGTTCATTAGTGACTCTTTCGCAGTGCAATTTCAGGCACTCTACTATTACCATTCCTAATAGAGCTGTATCCTAAAAACTGTTCCTGGCAACTTCAACATTCTAGTGGCATACCTCTTATTTACTTCACATACCGTGAAACCTGGGCTAACACTTAGCAACTATTAAGGAAAACTAAATGGTGTGTGTAGGTAGCATCCCTTTCCCTTTTGAACCCATATCAGGTGAAGGACGCTGCCTTGCTAACAGTATAGATATCATCATTGTCCTATGGAAGGGACCATTACCCAATTAGCCCTTGTTCTAGCAGCAAGATTATAAGCCACAGGATATGGAATATGATTGATTGAAGCCATTTGGAGTAATCAGATTCTTCTTTGCCAGTAATTTGACTAAGGGAGGACATGTGACTAATTCTCACTAGTGACATAAGGGAATCTTGGGTCTTTTGGGGATAATTTTCTTCCCTCAGAGAGAGGGTACAAATACAGCTTTTCTCTCCACTCTCTTTATTTCTACTTTGGATACTGCTCTATGAAGATATATTGCTTGGAAACACTGCAGCCATCTTGTTACCATGAGGGAAAGGCGAGGTCATTTCAGAGATGCTCACTCAAAGCCTGAACATTACTGAGCCATGGAATCATCTGGGGGAACTGCCTAACTTTGGGCTTGAATCAGTTAAGAAAATAACCTTTAAGGGTGCCTGATGGCTGAGTCGGCTAAGCGCCCAACTCTTGACATTAGCTCAGGTCGTGATCTCACGGTTCTGAGATCAGCCCTGAGTCAGCTCTGTGATGACAGAGTGGAACCTGCTGGGGATTCTCTCTCCCTCTGTGTCTCTCCTCCTTCTGCTCTCATGCACATGTGGCACGCTCATGTGCTCTCTCTCTCTCTCTCTCTCTCTCTCAAAATAAATAAACTTAAAATAAAAGAAAATAACTTTTACTTAGGTCACTCTTGGGTTTGTTTTTTTTTTTAGGTAATTGAATTTTAATCAATTCTAACTGGTAACTAATGAAAGGTATATTAGGTCTTTGCTAAATAGCAAAAGCACAGGCCACTTATTTTCCAGGTTTGTTTTAGAGAATGGCCTTTGCTTTCCCAAAGGAGTAAAACTCACACTTCGGTTTCTCTAGGGAAGCAGATGAATAGCTCTTGGCACAAACTCCCCAAGGACAGTGAGAACAGTCTGGTTTTCTTAAGCCCTAATTAGTCTCACCTGGTTCACAGCCACCAGCAAACTTGTCAAACTGATTTTGTGTTTTTAATTACCAAGTGCTACGGCAATTACCACAATATTATGACAGTGCTAATACAGTATAGCCCAGCTGAAACACAGAGCACCCTCCGGAGAGAATAGTGGAGAAGCTTTTGGTTGAGCTGGTTCTGAACTTTCTGTCCTACCTAACAGATGAGAGGGTAAGGAGGTATAGGGAAGGCTCACTATGCTCTTCAGTCCCATATCATCGATCTGTTGTTACACTGCTGAGGTACCTGTTATCTCTGGAGACTCCCCTTCACAGGCGCTGCTGCTCAAACAGCTCAGGACTCCGTGACTGTGTGTTGACCGACTTCACTTGATGAAGGTTGAAAATTCTGTAACCAAGGACTATTCTCCCAGTTGGATGAAACTTTGGTTCTGATTAGGCCCTTCAGTGCCCTTCCCCTTTCACTTTGCCATGGATCCTAAAATCTTCTCTCTGGTCCTTCTTTTAGGTTTGGATTTTATATGAAGAAGTTACTGTGGTGGGGGGCAGAGTGGAATTGAAGAATGGCTGCTTTCCTCAGCCTGATCTTTACTCAGATTAGGACTTTGTGGCCATGCTAATGAACTAAATTCCTTTGGATTAGATGCTTATGCTATGTAGTTAACAGAGCCACAGACAAGTGAGTTACCTAAAAAAAAGAGAGAGAGAGAGACCTGCAATGTAAGCTACAAGGTGCTATGTGGTTCTTAGGAAATGTAGCACATGCCTGGGGGGAGGGGAGGGAAACAATATGGTCTTTCCCATGTTATGACAGTAATTAGGGACAATATCAGTGGTGGTGTGCTATATTGGGTTCTTTGATCACTGACTCTTAGGCTCCCAAGCTAATCACCTTTGGGCTGGTGACAAAGGTTCCCATACCTTTCTGATCAACAGAATCAATTAGCAATTTTCTTAAACTAGAGATGTATAGGTTCTACCCTGGAGCCACTAAATCAGAATCACAGCATGCTTGTGAAATACTGTTCTTGAGGAATTATTTTTAGAATTTAGCTTCCTTTTTCTATGATTCTAAACTTTAGATGAATCCTAGCGAATGCATGATCTAATGTTACTTTATGGGACTCTCATTCCAGAGATAATTATGTAGGTCTGGAGTATCGTCTCTCATTCTCATGGCTGTAACTCCTTTTTCTCAAAAATCTCTTCAGAGGCAGAAGGGGATGCAGTGGGTGAAGTTAGAATGTGGGAAGGAAAGGCACATTTAGGGGAAGGAAATAGATGACTCAGGTTAGTTTGTATTGTTGGGGAGGAAATTTTTTTTTCTGTCCTTCAAGATTCTTCTAGCTGGCCTAAGAATTAAATCAACATGAGACCGATTAACAAGGGGGGAAGTTTTAATTACATGCTTATGGAAGCCTAATAATAAAATTGAGACCAAAGAAATGACCAAGGCAGGCAGCTTTCATACTTTTTAGACAAAGAAACAATAAATCTGTAAGGAATTGACAGGACGAAGAAAATTTATGTTTGAGAGTTAAAATTAGTAAGGAATTCTAAACAGAATTTGGGCTAGGGTTAGTAAGTTAATAAAAGCAACAAAGTTTGTTTGTATAATTTCTTGGCCCTGAATTCCCCATCTCTGGTGATAAGGATTTCTCTTTACCTCCTGTTACAGAGATGCTACCTTTTACATGAGACATTTCTTTTCTACTTTGGGGAGAAAAAGTAGGGTCAGAGTGTTGTTGCACTTGCTGTTTTTTTTTTTAATGTTTGTTTATTTTTGAGAGAGACAGAGACAGAACATGAGTAGTGAAGGAATAGAGAGAGAGGGAGACACAGCATCTGAAGCAAACTCCAGGCTCTGAGCTGTCAGCACAGAGCCCGACACGGGGCTTGAACTCACAAACCTTGAGATCATGATCTGAGCTGACATTGGATGCCCAACCGACTGAGCCACCCAGGCACCCCTGCACTTGTTGTTTCTTAAGTAAATGGCACATGTTGTGGTGGCTTGCCCTTGGCTCTCACAACATAAAGTCATGAGAGGTGATTACATAGGAAATACAATGGTTGATTGGGATATAGAGAGCTATCAACGTGAGGCTAAGATCTGAACAGCAGCAAATCGTGTTGGTGAAGGTTTGATAGTATTCAGCCGTTTAGGGTAATTATTCCATAGCAATGGGCATCAGTTGGTGAGCAAAACCTATTCATCACCATAGTCCAGTCCATCTGGGTGAGGGTGGCAACTGATGGTTGAAAGCAAAGAACACATGGAAGACTGCTAAGTGGAAGACAATGACTGACTGTAGGGCACAAGGGAGAGAGGCACCAAGAAAATGATAACATTTCTCAACCTTGTGATTTGGGGACAATAGAAGACTGTAACTGAATTGGAAAAGATATTTGATTTGGGAGGGAGAAAAGTTTGTTTTTAACATTATTTAAGAGATAGTAGCAATCCACAGGTGAAGGAGCCATGAGCCTGCCTGAGGCTGTGCAGAAGGAGGTTATACTCGGAAGGCAGGTTTCATTCTGCATTTTTTGAGCTAAGCATGTTGCTTGGCACACACATACATTTGACTTGTGAGTGACTAGTAAGAATGGGAACGAAAAGACAAGTGCTTTAAAGGAGTTTGCTTAACGGGCTCAACCCTTGTATAAACAAAAATCGTTTTATTTTGGTTTCATTTTATTTTTCACCAGCACTATTTTGAAATATTCTCTGGATCTCATTTCCATGTCCTTGGATGACATTCTATTATAGACTCCACGGTTTCCTCATTGTTTTGATTATTAGAAGAGTCTCCTTTTGGTCATTTTCAAACTCTTTCATGTACTGAAGTTCAATCCTATGTGATTTAAAAGTAGAGTCTTAAAGTCTGATCACACTTTGTACTTCTCACCCTTTTGTGACCCGTAAGGATGCATGGGAAAGGGTATGATATGTCCCGTTACGTTTTCTGATCTTTCACTTTTCTCTTCCTGCCCAGCCCTCCAGACCATCCTATCATCACTGTTGGGCTAGGAGGACAGACAGTTGATAGAAAAAGTAGCTAATGTTTTACCTGGCTGGTGATTTGTTTAGTTATCTGGACATCAGGCACTCCAAAAGTGGCATATATTTGGGGATTCGGTAGTCAACTCTCTTACAGAGATCCCTCCTTGTAACAGTTTGATGGCATGGAGAATATGCTCCCTGACTGGCTACCGTGGTCTGTCTCACTTCGGTCCTGGCCAAGCAAATCAAAGTTGGACGAAAATCAAGCGAAGGACCAGTCTATGTTCCCTCATTGTTCACTCTTGCCAACCAACTTCTTTATGAGGTATATTTAAGATGTCCTGAGCCTGGCTTCATGCATTTTGTTTTTCTAAATAACAGAAGTGCACATCAAATGCCCTCTTTTCTTGCTTTGCCTTCAGGCTGCTTAAGAACCTCCTCCCCCCAGAATGCTTCCAGCTAGACATAGACATTGGTCTCTATGTCATTCTTTGTCCCTGAGTTTCATTAACAAATATACAGTTCTCACAGTGTGTGGGCTGAGGCCTGTGAGTTTCTGAAGCCCAGTCATCATCTAGCTGGGGAATGATGCCTCAGTCCTCTTTTCTCGCAGCTCCCCTGTTATCTTTTTTTTTTTTTTTAATGTTTATTTATTTTTGAGAGAGGGAGCGAGCGAGCATGTGCAGGGGAGGGGAGAAAAGAGCGAGGGAGACCCAGAATCTGAAACAGACCCCCCATTATCTTGAAGGATAGATCTCTTGGAGAATCTCTCACCTGGTGTGGAAGAAAGCAGAACAGAAACATAGTAAAGGCACTCTCCCCCCGAGCCTATGGTTCCTGATTCCTTGACCTCACATCAATATCTAGTCTTTTCTTTCTATAGGCTGAGGGTAGTAGGTGGATGAGGTTAATCCACCTTGCAATAGATCCTATGAGGCTATATCTACTTTTTTTTTTTTTTTTTTTTTTTTTTAGAATGTGGGCATATCAATTGCCTATTGTCCGGAGCTTTAGCTAAAAATCTGAGGTCACAGAAAAAAGTCCCTCAACATCCTAGTATACCATATAAACCAACATCATTTAGTAGTTCTACTAAATGCCTGATTGTGTTCCAGGTGCTGAGGATCACAGACAAGGTCTTTGCTTTCATTATGTTTGTGCTCTTTTTGGAGAGTAGGAAGAAGCTACAGGAAACAGAAAATAAATAGGAAAATAACAAGTTCATATCATGTTGACTATACAGAGTTAAAACAGGGGATCTGTCAATGACTGAACAGTTAATCTGGAGCAGGTGGGGCAGGCAATGAACAAGAGAAGAAAGCTATTAAAGCTATTCCGTGTTGACATTCACTTGACAGTGTGAAGTCCTGGGAATAGTTAGGCTCACACAATAGGACTGGGGTCAGACAAACACAACCAGCCAAATCGAACCTGCCATTTGTTTGTGAAAATAAAGTTAAGTGGGACACAGTCCTACCCATTTGTTAACATATTATCTGTGGTTGTTTTTGTGGGACAACCACGGGGTTGAGCAGAGGAGACCAAGATCGTACGGTCTGTGGTCCTAAACTATTGACTTTTTGGCCCTTTACAGAACAAGTTGGTTGACCCTTGATCTAAAAATAAAAGGTGTCGTGGAGTAGAAGCATGTGAATAATTTACCAAAGTAGAAGTTATTTTTATTCTTCGGTGAATTACAAGACATATTTTTTCCTGCTGTACATTCAGTCCATCACAAAATCATTGAACGCCTACCTGCAGTTGAATGCCTACCTACTTATCATTTATTGAATAAGCATCTGTTTAGTGAATAAGCATGGGATTTGCCTGGCCTGCCCATCAGATATAGTTAGCTTCTCACTGTGGTGGAGTATTTGATTTAGATGATCCAGAATCTATCATAAATATCAGAGCCATCTCAGAGCCAGGTTTAGATTCCCACTTACCAAGCGTGAGTTTTCTGGCATTTGTGGCCAGAAATGCCATCAGAGACGCTTAAGACCATTTCCTTGCATATTTATTTCCTGCCGTTTGGCTCCTGTGAAATTTTTTTATTTTTTTTTTTTTTCTTTTCTAGTTTGTGTCCTCTATAAAATGTTTGTCAAATATTGATTCTCTTCCACAATGGGGCTTGAATGCAGCTGATGGTCGTTTTGTTTCACAACTTTGATTCATGCAGCTCTTGGCTGCTACCAAAGTCCTTCTCTGAGTACTAGCTTCATCCAGTGACTTCAGCTCTGCACTGGGAACAGGGTTCATTTAGTGGTCGCAGCTGGGGTACCACACATCTTCTTCCTGATTTTCTAATTTGTGTTGCTATAGAGCCTTTTATCTGTGGTCTCAATGCCTTTCCCGGTTCTAACTGAGATAACAACGGCCCTGCTCTAGAAGATACCATTACGTTCATTCTTTGCAGCTGTAAACAAGGTAAAGGAATTTGGCCAAGTTCATGCAGGGAGTCCTCAGTTATCTCCAAACCAAAGCATATGGTGCTACTATTTTTTGTACCAAATATGCAAATATGATCAGACCTTGTTAAGATCCCAGTTTTCCATCTTGTTCCCTAATTCCACCCCACCCTCCCCGTTCCGTGTCTTATTAATGTCTTTCCAGTTTGTATGCACCAACCTCTCCAGCAGCTTTCTGGATCTTTTCTCCCTATGTGACCCTAGTTTCTGTTGTTTATACCAATTCCAGTGCTTTTCATTATTAAACTGTTTCTGCAGGGGTTCCCAGAATGCATTCAAATTTGCCATCATGGCACAAATCTGAGCCCTCAGAACCCCATCTTTACTGCCACTCTTCAGCTGGATCAGACTCACCTCACAGTTTAGCATTGATTTCTCTGGTCTTAGTTTCCATCATTGTTCTTTCTTGTCTCCCCCCCCCCCCTCTATTCTTGGCCTTCATTTGTGTTCTCTGAAAGCATAGAGGCTTCATGAATTCTATGTGTTTTCTCCTCACTACTTTTCTTCTTCTGCTTGATTCCATGATGACCCCTTTCACAACCTACATTTCTTCATCTAGTCCAGAACATTCTCTATCTCTACATTTCTACATTGGATGTTCTATCTTAACCACACAGAGTAAAATAGAATGTTTGCCTCGACTTCATCTTCAGAATCATCTTGACACCAGAGTATACTTTCCTATATGTTATAGTCATTCCTGAATTTTAAGGAAATAGAAGGACAAGAAATCTTTTCTCAATGAGTTTTATTGATATTATACTTTGGGAGCTCATACTTAAAGAGAACAAGTCCAGCATGAAATGATGGTGTCTGTTGGATAGATCTTGAAAGTTGAACAAAATATAAGAAAACATTCATTGTATACTTTCCAATTAATATGATCTTTCAGTTAAGAAATGAATACCGTGAGAATATAAGACTATAAAACTGAGCCTCAGGTTCATTTTTAAATATTTCATGTTTTATTTTCTATTAGTTTTTTCTCCCTTTCTTTGTTCCCCAACGCTTCAATCCTTTTTCTAATGTAGGAAGGAGTTTGGACTCATCTGGCAGGATTCAGTAAAAGCCTCAGATCGTCTATTAGTTTTTTTATAATTACCTTCTCCTCCGGAAGAATTGACTATCTTTTCCTTTCTGCTAAAGCAATGGGAATACAGGACTTATTACCAGCCTCTTCACTCATCTAGAGGGAATTGTGCATTATTTAATAGCAAATTTGGAGCCAAGTTCTAGACCTCAGGTATGGGCATAGAGATAAATTTTCAGACTCCAACTAAATGCTTGAAATGAACAAAATCATGCTTACCCAAGCCCCATGATGAACTTCAGTGGCATATGGGATATAGACAGATACATGATAGGCCAAACCTACTGGTTTATTGTTTTTAATCTAGCAAAATACTTTGAACTGGAACTTAAGTGTTACATGCTTAAGTTATAGCATAAAATACTGTGATATCTAAATTGCATGTTTGTTTCCTTTGAGTCCCTTCTTCTCTTCATAACTAGCCCAATGACACTCCTAATATCATTAGCTTTATTCACTGACCCTGCATTGCTGCAGTGCTCTGCATGGAAACTTATCCTAAATAAGGAGCACATGGAAGGCAAATCTTATTTCCTGTGCTGACCATATTTGCTGTCTCACACTTAGACAAAGTAGTGGCCTGAGACAAATACTGCTGCTTAAATGTTGGAAAAGTTGTCTGCTTTCTCCTATTATACATCTATAACATATGATTTATAAACTTTTGAGAAAATACAAGTAAAAATAAACAGAAGAAATATAAATTACCTGTGAGTTATTTCCCATGGCCTTGCCCCAAAGCAGGGTCTTATCTTTTGGGTATATTTTCATCTAATATCTTTCAATATATTGTGTTTCTATGAGATTATTCTACATATTGTGCTTGCTTTTTTAAAAATATAAGATATTTGTGTATTTTATTTTATTTTATTTTGAAAATTTAAATTCAAGTTAGTTAACATACAGCATAGTCTTGGTTTTGGGGGTAGAGACCAGTGATTTATCTCTTACATATCTCCTAGCTCATTCCTAAAAGTGCCCTCCTTAATGCTCCTTACCCATTTACCCCATATCCCCACATACCTCCCCTCTGGCAGCCCTGTATTTAAGAGTCTCTTATGGTTTGCCTCCCTTTTTGTTTTTATCTTATTTTTCCTTCCCTTCCTCTATGTTCACCTGTTGTGTTTAAATTCCACATAAGAATGAGATCATGTGGTGTATGTCTTCCTCTGATTGACTTATTTCGTTTAACATAATACACTCTATTTCTATCCACATTGGTGCAAATGGCAAGATTTCATTCTTTTTGATTGCTAAGTAATATTCCTTTGTATACATATATCACATCTTCTTATCCATTCATCAGTCAATGGACATTTGGGCTCTTTCCATCATTTGGCTATTGTTGATAGCACTGCTATAAACATTTGGGTGCATATACCTCTTTGAATCAGCATTTTTGTATCCGTTGGATAAATACCTAGTAGTGCAATTGCTGGGTCATAGGGTAGTTCTACTTTTAATTTTTTAAGGAACTTCCGTACTATTTTCCAGATTGGCTGCACCAGTTTGAATTCCCACCAACAGTGCAAAAGGGTTCCCCTTTTCTCCGCATTCTCACATCTGTTGTTTCGTGAGTTGTTAATTTTAGCCATTGTGACAGGTGTGAGGTGGTAACTCACTGAGGTTTTGATTTATATTTTCCCGATGATGAGTGATGTTGATCTTCTTCTCCTGTGTCGGCTAGCCATCTGGATGCCTTCTTTGAAAAAGTGTCTATTCATACCCATTTCTTCACTGGATTATTTGGTTTTTGGGTGTTGAGTTTGGTAATTTCTTTATAGATTTGGATACTAACCCTTTATCTTATATGTCATTTGCAAATATCTTCTCCTATTCCATCTGTTGTCTTTAATTTTGCTGATTGTTTCCTTTGCTGTGCAGAAGCTTGTTATCTTGAAGAAATTCCAATAGTTTATTTTTGTTTTTATTTTCCCTTGCCTCCAGTGACATGTCAAGTAAGAAATTGCTATGGCCGAGGTCAAGGAGGTTGTTGCCTGTTTTCTCCTGTAGGATTTTGATGCTTCCTGTTTCACATTTAGGTCTTTCATCCATTTTGAATGCATGTTTGTGTGTGGTGTGAGAACGTGGTCCCGTTTCATTCTTCTGCATGCCGCTGTCCGGTTTTCCCAGCACCATTTGCTGAAGAGTCTGTCATTTTTCCATTGGATACTCTTTCTTGCTCTGTTGAAGATTAGTTGGCCATATATTTGTGGGTCCAATTCTCGGTTCTCTGTTCTATTCCATTGATGTGTGTGTCTGTTTTTGTGCCCATAGCATAATGTCTTGATGATTGCAGCTTTTAATACAAATTGAAAGTCTGGAAGTATGATGTCTCCAGCTTTGGTTTTCTTTTTCAGCAATACTTTGGCTATTCATATATGTTAGGTTTACTTTTTCAATTCACATTCAAAGACTTGAAACTAGAAGAAACCAACAAGGTGATCCCATTCTGAATGTCTCAATTTACTTACTGAGAAACTGAGACTACACAAATGTTACACATCTAATAAAGCAGAGAGCCAGAACTTGGACTTGGATGTCTCTATATAAAACTAAATTCTGCTCTAACATTGAAACACATTTTAAAAACTCATTTATTGTTTATATTATTTACTTTGGGTTATTTTAGCTTTCGTGGTGGCATGACATGATTAAAGAAATAAGTTCAGATAAATAGAAGTCTAATATTTTGTCTCCATGTACATTAGGTTTTATTAGGTTTAGTCATGTGCATTCATAAAGTCTGGCCAAATATCTAGAGGAATATAAAATCAGAGCGTATCCTCCTTGGGAGGAAAGGTCTCAGTATCTATCATTTCAACAAATTGCTTAGTTTAGTGTACTGGGGAAAGAAGGGAAAAAGAACCCTCTATTGTGGTGCTACACATTTCAAAACAAAATTCAAAGGGCTTTCAAGGGCAGGAAATCAATTCTCCCAGAATAACATCAGTATTAGCCAATATCATTAATTGTATTTCTTTGTTTTTAGAGTACTGACAGTAGTCACCCATCATCTTGAGGTCAAGGAGTGACAAGAAAACAATGCAGGATGCTGGAACAGACATAGACAAAGTATACCCATGGGCTCGACATTGCAGATGTTCTTCTGTAAATGAGAAACCTAAATCTACAGAGTAGAGTTCCCACTTACACCTACTGCAATGTAAGGCTTTTATTTCCACTCAAAATCTTTTAAAGTAATGGCTACAATTTACTTGCCATGTTCTTTCTCTTGAGCCTTCCCTTCCCCATCATTTATGCTTAGGTGTGTATATATAGAAGCTTTTTCCTTTCTCATCACCCATCCGCTTCTGGCTGAGCTCAAACTAGGTAACAACCGCCCATCTGTGATCAAATGTTACACTCCAAACCACACATCATGACAACAGTGAACACGTCAGGCAGGAGGAGGGAAAGGTGGTTAATTTTAAAGAATGGAAGCTGTGATTTGGGCACAAATAGGAAATAGTAATAATCCCTGAAGGGCCTGCCATTTAGAATGAGAAGGGGGAAAAGCCAAATAAGCAGGGTGGTTATGATAAACTGCAGGTCTTTATAAGGAATTGAATATCATTCCTTTTTTCAGCAAGAAGCTGAACAGTGTGTATGTGCATACCTCCAGGAAAGAGATGACCCCTGATATTTTTGGTAACCAAACCTGTAGTTGAAAGTTTTCTGTGGTTCCTGGCTTTGGGCTGCCTGTAATCCTTTTCATTTGGCTTAATAGGGAAGAACTACTTATTTTACATGACAACGCTTCCATCTTCTGCATAGACCTATCAGGCACCCCCACCCCCCACCAGCTTCAGTGCTCTAGAATAAGCATCATTTTATTTCACACTTTTCTGATGTGGCAAGTTTTTTAGGCTTCCTAGCCATTTAGTTAATTCTAAAACCTTTCCAATATGGTCAACTACCTTGAGTGGGGAAGATATAGTAGGTGTGGTCTGACAGAGATTGGGCTGGGACTGACACATTGTCTTATCCTGGTTGGTACATGGTTATGACTTCACAGCAATATTCACTTTCTTTTTGGTAGACTCACACGGTTGACTTCCTGTAAGCTTACTGCCTGTTCTATCTCATATTTATGTGTTATTTCCAAAATCTATTATGTAGACAGAATTATATGGAAGTGCATTTTCTTACATAGATTTCTATTAATTTCCATTTTGATAGATTTTGTCAGTCATTCCATTCTATTAAAGATATCTTTGGATTGAAAAATGAACATTGAATGCTCCCAGAGGACAGGAGGGAATACTTGGCAGTAGATATCTTTCTTATCTGGTCTTTTGTGGGCCATTTGCAGAAAGGATATGGATTTCTGCTGGCTTTTGCCAATGTGTCCAAAATAGTATGTTTAACTAAGGGCCATGATCTATGAAGCTTTTAGGATTTTCCAATCTATTTCTCAGATGTTTAACTGTAGTTTTACTGGGCATTTTTTAAAAATGTATTTTACTGGAGGGCTGGAGTAGTTCAGTCGGTTAAGCGTCTGACTCTTGATTTTTAGCTCAGGTCATGATCTTATGGTTGTGAGATAGAACCCCAAGTCATCCTCGGAGCTGGGCGTGAAGCCTGCTTAATATTCTTTCTTACTCTCTGTCTCCCTGCCCCTCTCATGTTCATTCTCTCCCTCAATCTCTCTCTCTCTCTCTCTCTCTCAGAAAAATCAAAAACAATAAACCAAATGTTTTACTGTGAACAGTTTTACATATATACAAAAGCAAAGAGAATAGTACAACATATTCAATATATCCCTCTTTGACAATTTATTTGAATTCAACTATTATGAATATCTGGTCAGTCTTGTTTAATCTGTACCTCTACTTACTCTGCCTGTATTATTTTTGAGTTGATCTCAGAAACTCTATTGTATTTCTAAATATTTTATTATATATTTTTAAATGGTAAGGTCTCTTTGTTCTAACATAACCACCATATCATTGTTACAACTAAAAAGCATTACCAATAATTCCTTAGTATCATTAGATATTAAGGCAGTGTTCATATTTCCAGAATTATCTTTTATATATTTTTTCTTTGCATTGCTTTTCCTTCTGTCTTTCTCTTTTCCCCATTTAGTTTGTTTGAATCAGTATATATATTATAACTGGTTTGTTGGCTTCTTGTCCGTCAAACATTTTTCATCTCGTCACATGTGTGTGTGTGTGTGTGTGTGTGTGTGTATGTATATCCTATAGATTTTCCCACAGTATGAATCTTCTGACTACATCTACGTGGTAACACTTAATATGTTTTGTATGTTTCTCTGGTTGTTTGAATTTCCTATAATTCATTAGTTAGATCCATAAACTCAATTAGATTCAAGTTCCTGTTTATTTGTTTACTTTTGCAAGACTACTTCATAGATGGTGCTGTTCTGTGTTCTTCCATTGGGAAGTATATGATGTTTGGTTGCGTCTCTTTCTGGAACATTAATAGCCCTGGAAAATCATTGCATAAACCCAGTAGTCCACGAGACGTTGGTTGATGTCTGTCATTCATTTCCATTTATTAGCTGTAATTTATATGAAAAGAAACATTCCTTCAACAATTCTGTTACCATGTTGTGCAGATTTCATAATAAAAGCAATGTAAACAGTCACTTCACTTTATACATATGAACTAATGAAGCAGTTCTCTAGTATCTCCCAGAAGTGACCAGCAGCGTTTGTGTGTTGGGTTTAGTATCTGTACACCCTTGTGCTCTTAAATGTATTGAATGTGTTTCCATTTATTACACTTATTTTCTTTTTTAGTCCTCAAATTGTCCCTTCTTTGACCTGTAGCCATTTAGTTTAGATTCTTACTCATTTTCAAAGGACTCTATTGGTCTCTGATGACATCATTATTTTCTGATATCCCAGGGCCATGTTTTTATCCGGAATGTTGAAGGAGTTGTAAACAGAGTACAATGTCTCTAATGGGTCCAATGATCAGAGTATCTTTATCAAAAGAACAACAGGAGGTACTTTCATGGCCAAATGAATCTAGAATTTGTTTTCTAAAGCAAAGAAAGAGTTTAATTAAAACCAAGGAAGATGGGGTACCTGGGTGACTCAGTCAGTTAAGCATCCTACTTCGGTTCCAACGGTCATGATCGGTTTGTGAGATCGGTTTGTGGCCCCACATTGTGCTCTGCACTGACCGTGTGGAGCCTGCTTGGGATTCTCTCTCTCTCTCTCTCTCTCTCTCTCTCTCTCTCCCTCTCTCTCCCTCTCTCCCTTTCTCCAAAAATAAATAAAATTAAAACAAAAACAAGAAAGAACTGAAGAGAACTATAGTTTAATACTTGGTTTCGAATTCAAAGATGAAGCATGGAGTTGCGCTGATAGACGTTTCTTGGATATATAGTAAGTCTGCCACTGAAAATAATAATACTATTATTATTATCCCAGCCAAGTGAAATAACACTTTTAATGACAAACATTTTAAAATGTTTGTTTATTTTGAGAGAGAGCAAGTGGAAAGGAGTAGCAGAGAGAGAAAAAGAGAGAGAGAATCCCAAGCAGGCTCCATGCTGTCAGCCATAGCCTGATGTGGGGCTTGATCCCACACACCATGAGATCATGACCTGAGCCGAAACCAAGAGTTGGATGCTTAACTAACTGATCCATCCAGGTGCCTCCAAAATAACATTTTAAGATTAGACATTTATTTCTGTTTTCAGTGACTCTAGATTCAATGTCCATAATATTGCCCCAATCATGTAATCAGAGAGGAAAGTATACAGGTAAATTATGATCAAAATATCACCTCATATTTGTATTGTATTTCAAACTTCTCACAGTGCTTTAACATACATTGTCTCCATTTGATTGAAGTCTTTATAACAGAGGTTTAAGGGCAAGAATTAGATCAAGGGTTATACTAGTAGGTTGTTACTTTCTGGGGAAAACTAAGGGATGTTGTTTCTCTGTGGCAAAATATGTGCGATAGTAGACCACAACCTTCTGACTTCATTCTGGTAGTTTTGGTGTTGAGGTATGGAAAAACATGAAGTTAGTTAGGGTTATAAAAATAGAGTAGCAAATTTCCCTTACCGTTTGTATGATTTTTATAATACTCATACTTAGGAAACCAGTTGGATACACCAAGGATTTTCAGGCCATGATACATGTCAACATGGTGACTTCTCATCTTGCTTTAACAGGATTGAATATTTTTCTCCCTTATATTTCATTAATCTCATTTAAAAACTATTTTCTTCATATTCATTAAGAAGTCAGAGTATCGAAGAATGAAACTAGATCATTTTCTCACACCATGCCCAAAAATCAACTCAAAATGGATAAAGGACCTGAACGTGAGACAGGAAACTATCAACACCCTAGAGGAGAAAGCAGGAAACAACCTCCTTGACCTCCACCGCAGCAACTTCTTACTTGACACATCCCCAAAAGCAAGGGAATCAAGAGCAAAAATAAACTGTTGGGACCTCATCAAGATTAAAAGCTTCTGCACAGCCAAGGAAACAACCCAGAAAATTAATAGGCAACCAACGGAATGGGAAAAGATAGTTGCAAATGACATATCAGATAAAGGGTTAATATCCAGAATCTATAAGGAACTCACCAAACTACACGCCCGAAAAACAAACAACCCAGTGAAGAAATGGGCAGAAGACATGAACAGACACTTCTCCAAAGAGGACATCCAGATGGCCAACAGACACATGAAACGATGCTCAGCATCCCTCCTCATCAGGGAAATACAAATCAAAACCACACTGAGATACCACCTCACGCCAGTCAGAGTGGCTAAAATGAGCAAATCAGAGAACTCTAGATGCTGGCGAGGATGTGGAGAAACGGGCACCCTCCTACACTGTTGGTGGGAATGTAAACTGGTACAGCCCCTCTGGAAAACAGTGTGGAGGTTCCTCAGGAAACTAACAATAGAACTCCCCTATGACCCAGCAATAGCACTGCTAGGAATTTACCCAAGGGATACAGAAATGCTGAGGCATAGGAGCACATGTACCCCAATGTTCATAGCAGCACTCTCCACAATAGCTAAAACATGGAAAGAGCCTAAGTGTCCATCAACAGATGAATGGATCAAGAAGATGTGGTTTATCTATACCATGGAATACTACATGGCAATGAGAAACAATGAAATCTGGCCATGTGTAGCAACATGGATGGACCTTGAGGGTGTTATGCTGAGCGAAATAAGTCAGGCAGAGAAGGACAAATATCATATGTTTGCACGTATAGGAGGATTAGGAGGAACTTGACGGAGGAACAAGGGGGAGAAGAAGGGCGGAAATGGTGGGGGAAAGGGAGAGAGGCAAACCATGAGAGACTCTTGAATGCTGACAAAAACTGAGGACTGATGGATGTGGGGGGGAGGGGGGGATGGGCATAGAGGAGGACACTTATGGGGATGAGCACTGAGTGTTATGTGGAAACTAATTTGACAATAAACTATTTGTAAAAAAAAAAAAAAAAAAAGTCAGAGTATCGAATATCTCCAACTATTTCAGCGACATGTCTGGAAAATACAGGAATATCTTTCCGAAATCTATTTGCCCAGAGCTACACTTCTGGGCTTAAAGAAACTAAAGAGCCATGTGTAGTTAGCTTCACCTTTACTATGGCACTAACCACTGCCTTATTTTCTACTATGGTTACTATAGTTGTGTTCTTTGTCTCCTCCACAAGATTGTGATTTCATGGCTTGGTCAAGAGGTAATTGGGAAACGAGATGCAGACTATGTGTGAGGCATATAGCCCTATATGGTGTGCTGAGTGTTGAGATGATTGTGACAGAGTCCCCACTCTTGAAGATGTCCTGTTTAGTGTCAGTAGGGGGAGGGGGCAGATGCGTAAAGACAGTCACACCACAACACAGTAATGCAGTGGTGAGGATCTGTGAAGTGTAACATGGAGGTAGAGCAGGAGAATGCCTGACCCAGCCTGAAGGAGGCGGGCAGCAATGATACTGTCTTTCTGCCCCAGGTGCTTAGCAGAGTACTCCGGAGCATAAAACAAGAGTTCATTGTTGATCTCAGTTACAGTTATGTTGAGATATGTCACTATTCCATAAGAGAGGTGATTCTAGTGTTCTCACCAGTACATTTGCATCAATGTGACTTATTTTCTAGAAAAAATTAATACTTAAAGAAACACTTGACACATTTTTCAAAGAAAGCAAGAAAGCAAGAAAAAGCAAGCAAGCAAGCAAGCAAGCCAGCAAGCAAGCAAGCAAGCCAGCAAGCAAGCAAGCAAGCCAGCAAGCAAGCAAGCAAGCCAGCAAGCAAGCAAGAAAGCCAGCAAGCAAGCAATGCAGTGGGTCTAGAACCAACTTCTCCTGGGATTTAGGAATCTGAAAGCATCTTTCATTGTCTTGGGAGCCATCATTGGTATGGCTAAATTTTTTTTTTTTTTTTTTTTTTTTTACAAATAGTTTATTGTCAGGTTGGTTTCCATATAACACTCAGTGCTCACTGGTATGGCTAATTTCATTAAATGGGCTGTACTTCTCTTGCTGCCTTACCACACTGCCAGATGCTACTGTTGTGACCGTCAGTGAATTTTGGTGAGCAAGTAGAATTTCATTTATTTCTGAAAAATCACCAGAAGTGATTCTAAATTCCAAGACCATGGGCCAGTTGCTAGCATCTCCATGACCTAGCATCACTAAGCTGGACAAGGAAGGGTCAGCTGTCCTTCTTATTATTCTGTTACTCTCATGACACAGGTGATAGGGAACACTCTGCTTTCAAGATCTTCTTTTCAAAAAGAATTCCTGATCAAAGAATTTTCCATTAAACAGATGAGAGTATTGACCTTAGCTGAAAGATCTCATATTGACATGCTGCCTCTAAGGATCTAAATCTTAATGGTCTCTGCCTACTAAACCCTTTCATACAGCTTTCATCTTCAAATGTAAATAAACTGTAAGGTTTAGAATCTGCTAAGGTGTCCTAATTACATTACTTGCTTATTTATGGCTGCCTTTAGCAACGGTTTTGACATTACATTCTCTTATTTGAATGCTGGTAATTTCAGCAACTCTACTACTACAGAGCCTTAGAGTATACCTAGTTTTTGGCTAATTTTTGGCACTTGTTAATTGATTAATGAGGTCAATGAGCCATCCAGTATCCTTTACTTTTCCAACCACTGACACTTAGAATGGTGATGCATTTTAGGTCTACAGCACCCTCAAAGTCTGTCAAGGACTATTGAAAGAAAAGTAAGCTTCCACCCTTCAGTGACAGTTTTTTAGGAACTTGCCTTTTATCTGATTAACTTACATATACATATTTTTTTCTAAGTCTCTGCTTTGCTGTCCTCTTTTCAGTTTTACTTTTAGGTGAATATTTTCTATTTGCTCCAGCTGTGTATATACTACTGTGGATTTCACAGAATTAGTTTCCCACTCCATGTTCTGTGTAAATTAAACATTGTAGGGTAATCAGGCTTTGCTTAGATAAAGAAGAACCTCAGCCCACCTGGGATATGATGGAATTAGATTAACACTGTCCACTAAATTCTCCTTGAACTTCTCATTAAAATAATAATGACAAATAAAAAGATATTCAAGTATATTTGGAAATTATGAATAAGAGCCAACAATTTTACTGTAGGGAAAATTTTCTATTGTTGGTTACATGGATCAGCTTATATGCAAAAATTACAATTAGTTGATTAGGTTAATCTAATTATCAGTTTGGCCAACAAAACATCGGCTTAAAAAGTGAAACCCAACACCAAACAGCCTCTTGGTAGAAATTTAGTAATTGTCTGCTGAGCTCATTAAGGTCATGTTTTCTCTTTATACCCTGTATGCTATTTATATCTCATTGGAAATGCTATTTCTGTACTTAGAAAATACAATTCCTGGTATAAAATAGGGCATGTGTGGGGGTAAATAAGCAGTTGGGAACCATCCATAATGATGTAGACTCTCCCTAGAAGCCTTATGTTGATGAAGGACCTATCAGAGAATGGGAGAGATCTGAAAAAAAGACTTGTTTCAGGAATATATAATATACGATCAAGAATATATAATATACGATCAAGAAGAACTATAATTAATTAAATTTCATTCAAAAAAATTCTTAGCATAGTTGGATAACCATGAGATTTAAAGACAGATGAATGGATGAATGGTGTAGGGATGGTGGTAAGAATTTATGTAGCTAACATGGAACAGTCACTTGAGTATTTGAGAAAATTATACTTATTTGAAATATGCTTCCGTAAAGTTAGAAACAGAAATAAAATTAGAATGCATCTTCTTTGTAATCCCGTAAAATTTCAGGAAGCTCAAAAACACATTTGAAAGTCTTTAAGTTGGTAATTGATAGTTTTAAAATTTATTTTATTTTATTTTTAAAAATATATGTCTTTTTAAAGTGCCTATGTTTTCAATTTTATTTTATTTTTATAATTTTTTAGATAACTTATTGTCAAGGTTGCTAACATACAGTTTATACTGTGTAGTCTTGGCTTCAGGAGTAGATTTCTGTGAATCATCACTTACGTACAACACCTAGTGTTCATCCCAATACGAGGCTCTACTCAATGCCCGTCTCCCATTTTTGCTGCCTTCCAACCTGCTGCCTCCATCAACCCCCAGTTTGTTTTCTGTATTTAAGAGTCTCTTATGGTTTGCCTTTCTCTCTATTTGTAACTTATTTTTCGTTCCCCTCACCTATGGTCTTCTGTTAACTTTCTCCAATTCCATATGAGTGAAAACATATGATATTTGTTTGTTTTTCTGACTGACTTATTTCACTTAGCATAATAACCTCCAATTCCATCCACATTGTTGCAAATGTCAAGATTTTACTCTTTTTCATTGTTGAGTAGTATTCCGGTGTGTGTGTGTGTGTGTGTGTGTGTGTGTGCGCGCGCGTGTGTGTATCACATCTTCTTTTTTTTTTTTAATGTTTTATTTATTTCTAGGAGAGAGAGAGAGAGAGAGAGAGAGACAGCGTGAGCAGGGGAGGGTCAGAGAGAGGGAGTCACAGACTGAAACAGGCTCCAGGCTCTGAGCTTGCAGTCAGCACAGAGCCCGACTCGGGGCTCGAACCCACGAACCGCGAGATCATGACCTAAGCGAAAGTCGGACGCTTAACCGACTAAGCCACCCAGGCGCCCCTCACATCTTCTTTATTCATTCATAGACATTTGGGCTCTTTCCATAATTTGGCTATTGTTATAGTGCTGCTATAAACATTGGGGCACGTGTGCCCCTAGTAGTGCTATTTCTGGATCATAGGGTAGTTCTATTTTTAATTTTTTGAGGGACCTCCACACTGTTTTCCAGAGTGGCTGGATCAGTTTGCATTCCCACCAACAGGGAAAGAGGGTTCCCCTTTCTCCACATCCTTGCCAACATCTGTTGTTTCCTGAGTTGTTAATTTTAGCCACTCTGACCCATAGTGTCACATAGTATCTCAGTGTGGTTTTGATTTGTATTTCCATGATGATGAGTGATGTTGAGCATCTTTTCACATGTCTGCTGGGCATCTGGACGTCATCTTTGGAAAAGTGTCTGTTCATGTCATCTTCTATTCATTTCTTCACTGGATTATTTGTTTTTCAGGTGTTGAGTTTGGTAAGTTCTTTATAGATTTTTGATACTGAGCCTCTCTCATTCTGTTGGTTGCCTTTTAGTTTTGTTGATTGTTTCCTTTGCTCTGCAGATGTTTTTTTTCTTGAAGATATCCCAATAGTTCATTTTTGCTTTTATTCCCCTTGCCTTTAGCAACAGATCGAGTAAGCAGTTGCTGTGGCTGAGGTCAAAGAAGTTGTTGCCTATTTTCTCCTTGAGAGTTTTGATGGTTTTCTGTCTCACATTTAGGTCTTTCATCCATTTTGAGTTTATAATTGTGTATGGTGTAAGGAAGTGGTCCAGTTTATTCTTCTGTATGTTGCTGTCCAGTTCTCCCAACACCATTCACTGAAGAGACTCATTTTTCCATTGGATATTCTTTTACTGTTTTGTCCAAGATTAGTTGGCCATATATTTGTGGATCAATTTCTGGGTTCTTCATTTTATTCCATTGGTCTATGTGTGTGTTTTTGTGCTAATACATACTGTCTTGAGGATTACAGGTTTGTAGTAGAGGCTAATGTCTGGGATTCTGATGTCTCCCGCTTTGGTTTTCTTTTTCAACATTACTTTAACTATTCAGTGTCTTGTATGGTTCCAAACAAATTTTAGGATTGTTTGTCCTAGCTCTGTGAAGAATGCTAATGCTACTTTGATTGGGATTACATTCAATGTGTAGATTGCTTTGGGCCATATTGACCTTTAAACAATATTTGTTCTTGTAATCCATGAGCATGGAATGTTTTTCCATTTCTTTGTTTCTTCTTCAATTTCTTTCATAAGTTTTCTATAGTTTTCAGCATACAGAACTTTTACGTCTTTATTTAGGTTTATTCCTAAATATTTTATGGTTCTTGGTGCAATTGTAAATGGGGTCAATTGGGGAGGGGGAGGGGGGAGGGGGGGAGGAGGACGCTGGAGAGAGGGAGGGAGGGGAAGAGGGAGGGGAGGGAGGGAGGGGAAG